>NC_079134.1:84944566-85284471 GCF_945859705.1 Episyrphus balteatus
GATATAGGCAAAATCCAAACTGAGAGAGCGCTTAAGCTTCTGAGCGATACTGGAATCCAAATTCTACCAGGGGGTTGTGGAATTGATGAGTGGAAATTATTTCAAACACATTTAAGAAACTACAAAATAACTGTTTACGAACACAGAACAAAAGGCCGTAAATTAATTTACGAAGGAGTTTCAAATGACAGCTACGATAAAAAAATATATTTATTATATCATAATAAATAATCATTTCAATGTCATAACATCTTTAACTGCCGCATTTTGCTGTTCTTTCTACTACGAGATTTGCCATGTACCCTACAATACAAAGAGTAAACATTATGGATATTTGGCTCGTTGCTCGCAATTTCAGAGATCTCCAATATGTAAGGAAACTCAGAATCAAATTGTATGCCCCGACTGCAATCGAAATTTTAAAGGAACAGAATGTTATGACAACCACAAAATGAACGCTCCTTCATCATCATCATCATTACAACAACAACCTATATGTGAGCAAATGAAAAGATGTTTCGCTTGTTTAAAAACCTACGAGAACACATTTGTGGGGAGTTCTTTTGTAAAAACTTATTCTTATAGATAGATAGATAGATAGATAGATAGATAGATAGATAGATAGATAGATAGATAGATAGATAGATAGATAGATAGATAGATAGATAGATAGATAGATAGATAGATAGATAGATAGATAGATAGATAGATAGATAGATAGATAGATAGATAGATAGATAGATAGATAGATAGATAGATAGATAGATAGATAGATAGATAGATAGATAGATAGATAGATAGATAGATAGATAGATAGATAGATAGATAGATAGATAGATAGATAGATAGATAGATAGATAGATAGATAGATAGATAGATAGATAGATAGATAGATAGATAGATAGATAGATAGATAGATAGATAGATAGATAGATAGATAGATAGATAGATAGATAGATAGATAGATAGATAGATAGATAGATAGATAGATAGATAGATAGATAGATAGATAGATAGATAGATAGATAGATAGATAGATAGATAGATAGATAGATAGATAGATAGATAGATAGATAGATAGATAGATAGATAGATAGATAGATAGATAGATAGATAGATAGATAGATAGATAGATAGATAGATAGATAGATAGATAGATAGATAGATAGATAGATAGATAGATAGATAGATAGATAGATAGATAGATAGATAGATAGATAGATAGATAGATAGATAGATAGATAGATAGATAGATAGATAGATAGATAGATAGATAGATAGATAGATAGATAGATAGATAGATAGATAGATAGATAGATAGATAGATAGATAGATAGATAGATAGATAGATAGATAGATAGATAGATAGATAGATAGATAGATAGATAGATAGATAGATAGATAGATAGATAGATAGATAGATAGATAGATAGATAGATAGATAGATAGATAGATAGATAGATAGATAGATAGATAGATAGATAGATAGATAGATAGATAGATAGATAGATAGATAGATAGATAGATAGATAGATAGATAGATAGATAGATAGATAGATAGATAGATAGATAGATAGATAGATAGATAGATAGATAGATAGATAGATAGATAGATAGATAGATAGATAGATAGATAGATAGATAGATAGATAGATAGATAGATAGATAGATAGATAGAT
This sequence comes from Episyrphus balteatus, assembly GCF_945859705.1. Lineage (NCBI taxonomy): Eukaryota > Metazoa > Arthropoda > Insecta > Diptera > Syrphidae > Episyrphus > Episyrphus balteatus. Next base: position 84,946,246 of record NC_079134.1, read on the forward strand.
AGATAGATAGATAGATAGATAGATAGATAGATAGATAGATAGATAGATAGATAGATAGATAGATAGATAGATAGATAGATAGATAGATAGATAGATAGATAGATAGATAGATAGATAGATAGATAGATAGATAGATAGATAGATAGATAGATAGATAGATAGATAGATAGATAGATAGATAGATAGATAGATAGATAGATAGATAGATAGATAGATAGATAGATAGATAGATAGATAGATAGATAGATAGATAGATAGATAGATAGATAGATAGATAGATAGATAGATAGATAGATAGATAGATAGATAGATAGATAGATAGATAGATAGATACATAGATAGATAGATAGATAGATAGATAGATAGATAGATAGATAGATAGATAAATAAATGAATGATTGTATAAATAAATGAATATATTAGTAAGTGACAAAACCCAGCGTACGATGTTGTTTATGGATCGATACGACGCACGGTGTCGTCTTTTGATAGGTATTGCATTGATGTATCTTCCTAAATAAAAAATATTCTTATCTACGATCCGTTAACCGGTTGAATACATATTTGAATATTTGAATGAAGGATAAATCAACAGAGGATTTTGAATATAAAACTAAATGAAAAAGGTGGAATTTTTTAAAGAAAATCCAATGTGAGAGGTGCAAACGTGTGTTGTATAAATAAAGGATTTTATTAGTAAATCAAAAACAAAACTCAATGTACGATGTTGTTTATGACTCTGATCTGTGGACCTGCTCCTATGGTTGAATACATATTTGAAATTTAAAAAAAGGTCAGTGTAAGATCTGCGAACGTGTGATGTATAAACAAATGATTTTATTAGTAAGTCACGAAACCCAAAGGATCGATGCGCGTGGTGTAGTCGTCTCAAAACCCAATGTACGATGTTGCTTATGACTCTGCTCTATAGACCAACCGACCGTTAATCGGTTGAATACATATTTGAATATTTGAATGACGGATAAATCAACAGAGGATTCTGAAAATAAAACTTCAATAAAAATATTTTTAATGATGTATAAATCAACAGAGGATTCTGAATATAAAACAGGTAAGGGAATGCTATATTTTCTTGAAGGGGAAAGACAGGTCAAATAATGCACTGAGTGTCAGGAGTGATAATTTTTAGATTTTTTTCTTAATTTCATATTAGGGGAAATGACCAAAATATTCGTCAGTCCATACTATAAAAGCAATAGTTGTCTGAGTTTTTGAATCAGTTTAAGTTCTTCAGTGAATACTTACAACCTACAACTAACCAACATGTCAAAATTAAAAAAAAAAATTAAATCTGCTGTGAGTGGAGGAGCCGTCAGTCTCATCCCGGAAACCATACCTTAGTTTATCGAAGATGATCCAGAAGAAGAAGTTCCCAATAACTTCAGCAAAAAGGATACCTACTAAATACGGTCTGCAAATTTTAGTCGAGCCTGACGACTATGTGGTATGTCTAAATTTTTTAATATATTTTGCATTTTCATTTAAAAATTATATATATTATATTATATAATTTTTAGGTTATTTTTGCCAAAACGCTGTAACAACCAAATGGATGAGGAGGACATCGCGGAGCTACACACGCTCTGCCTGGAGGTCGTGGAGCCTTGGGATCGCTCCTTCGTGATTGATTTCCACGACAAAGAGCACCCAGGACAGTTGCAAAATCAGCAGCAACAATAAGTTTATCAACAACACCAACAGCAGAAACATCAACAACAACATCAACAACACCAACAGCAGGAGCAACACCAACAGCAGGAACAACAACATCAACAAGAACTACAAGAACAACTTCAACAGCAGCAACATCAACATGAACAGCAACAACACCAACAGAAACTCCGAAGAGGGAGGAAACAAAAGAATGATGTTATTATTGAAGAGGTAGAACATATTTTGCCTACACTCTTCTTAAGTTCTCAAAACGAATTACTTAATTCGCAAAAAAACTTTTTTAAATAAAATAAAAATTAAAAAAAATATTTTTTCCTTTGTTTTTATTTTTGATTTCAGCGAATTAAAATTTTGACTGATTTAAGTACCAAAATTAAGCGGTTTAATTTAAATGGGCGGAAAATTGCTTTTAAAATCAACCCTATTCCAAGTCATGAAGAACCAACTTCATGGATAAGAAAGGCGATTGAAGATATGGTACGATTTGCTGTGAAAGGTCTGAATGAATCCGACAAGGTGGGAATAACGTTTTTTGGTAAAAGTTTTTCTCATGAGCGAGGTAGTGGATGGATCAACTACAAAACCTGTTCAGAGCTCTACATGGATGATGTTTGGGAAATGATTTCCAAAATATTCCAAAGTAATTCTGATGGCCTAAGCACGGATGATTTTACGTTATCTATAACATCAGTTCAAATGCCAGCTGGAGAAGCAGTGCCGGATTAGCCTCAAGGCAAACTAGGCAGCTGCCTAGGGGCCCCACTTCAGCTAGGGGCCCCTCACCCTGACAACGAACAAACAAAATCTCTTGGAAAAGTATCTTCAATAAAAAACAGCATTACATTGTATTTGAAAAAATAAGAAAAAAGAAGAACAAAAAAAAAGAAGAATAAAAAAACTTTTGCAAATCATAAAAACATTAGCCCCGTTCCATTGGAGGTGGTTAGTCATGAGTAGATCTAGTACCTACTATAAATAACACAATCTTCTACTCGCGGAGATAGGAATGTGTAGTTGTTGAACTAGATTTCTACTCACGAGTAAACTACCACCTTCAATATAACAGGGCTATTGTATATATGTATGCATGTGTTTATAATGAATTATGACTCCCATCCCATCCTGAAGGGCCCAACCCAGCGATGCCAGATTGAGGGATTTTTTCCCGTTTTTTTCGGGATTTTTGATTAGGGAAAACGGAAAAATCAACCCAGAAAATGGGAATACAGTCAGCTCAAAATATATCACGTTTTAATAAAAAAGTTCTTTTTACAAATTCAAAATTCATCATATTTATATAACAAATTAAAAAAAAATACTTCTTCCCATGTGCTCCAACCTTAATATTTAAACTGTAAATCTCTTCTTAAAAAAAAAAAATATTAATATTACTTGTGTATTCGAATATAATTCCAACGACATCGAACCACAGTTTAGTAACGAGATGGTGCCATTCAAGATCTTCATGTTGCAATCAGATACGTCAGAAAATGTGAGATTGTGCACGCAGAGAAGTTACTCAAATTGATATTAGATTTAATCAAATCACGGAATTGGTTTGTATATATTTTTTTATATAACTTTATTGTTAATAAATCTTACCTTTGTCATTTTTTGTTTATTTGAACAACAATGTAGCTATTCAATAAAAACGATACCAATCTCTTTTCCAAGATGGCGGCTGCTCCCGACCTCCTATCATCCAAACAAATTAACTTTTATGATAAGGACAACCTGTGTTTCGCATGAAAAAAATATTGTAACGTGAAAAAATCTGATTTCATGCCCATATTTTGACTAATTTGCCTGGGCTATAATAACACAGCCACACAAAAAAATATAAAAGTTCTGGTCTGGGATTGCGACCAGGTTTTTCATATAGTTTTGGGGTCGCTGAAACCGAATCCGAAGTCCGTTTTGCCCCATCACGTCAGGTTTTCGAGATAACCTCAAAAAATGTCACGAAAACAAAAACTTTTTTTCTCCGATCTGGATGTGCGAATATGTTATTAATATAGTTTTTGGATCGCTGAATCCAGATTCGAAGTCAATTTTGACCTATCACGTCAGGTTTCTGAGATATCCTCAACAAAATGTCAAAACCAAAAAAACAAAATTTCTTATCTGGAGTTGCGACTCGATTTTTCATATAGTTTTTGGGTTGCTTAAACCGAATCCGAAGTCTATTTTGCCGTATCACGTCAGGTTTTTGAAATATCCTCAAAAAATGTCTAAACTAAAAAAAAAAGTTCTTATCTGACATTTTTTGAGGATATCTCAAAAACCTGACGTGATATGGCAAAATAGACTTCGGATTCGGTTTTAGCAACCCAAAAACTATATGAAAAACCTAGTCGCAACTCCAGATAAGAAATTTTGTTTTGTTGGTTTTGACATTTTTTTGAGGATATCTCAGAAACCTGACGTTCAGCGATCCAAAAACTATATGATTAACATATTCGCACATCCAGATCAGAAAAAAAAAATTTTTGTTTTCGTGACATTTTTTGAGGTTATCTCGAAAACCTGACGTGATGGGCAAAACGGACTTCGGATTCGTTTTCAGCGACCCCTAAACTATATGAAAAACCTGGTCGCAACCCCAGACCAGAACTTTTATATTTTTTTGTGTGGCTGTGTAATTGAATCAAAATTAAAACTTTTTGGTATGATTTCTCTCTCCAGTTTTATAATGAAACCGTAATGCCGACTTATCACGAGTCGATTTTCGCCGTGCGGCGAAGCTTTTCGGCGTCAGTTGAGTCGTGTGAAGGTAAGCCGCACGCGACTAAAGTGATAATCCCCGTACTAGAGTCCTAGTCGACTTTAGCCGTGAGACATATCATGTGGCTGAAACCGACTCGTGAAAAGTCGGCATATTAATATTTTCTAATAACTTATCGTTAATCGAAGTTATCTGTGAAGCATCAAGTTGCTTTAATGTTGAAATATCGCTGCAATATTTATTATAGTTATTACAAAACTTTTAGTTTACGTTTATAAAATGACATGATAGGACACAGATTATAGCCGATTAGTCTTTAGTAAGTTACCTACACAAATTTCTAACTTAACTTAAAAAGAGCTTATGATATTGAAAAACCATCGGAAAAGGGCCCAAGAATTACTGTGCCTAGGGGCCCATGACATGGTTAATCCGGCACTGTCTTCACCAAAGATTTGTTTTCTAGCTTCTTGGTAATCAAGAAGCCTTTGGTGAAGCGATTTTACAGGAAGTATTTCAGGTTTTGGTTCAATTTCATTTTGATTGGTTATTCTTCTTAAAATATTTATTTTTCCGTTTGACTCGGGTTCGCAGGAGATTGTATTTTCGTCGGAAGTGGACTCCCGGATGCACTTCCGACCTGTACTTTTCCCATACAAGATGCGCATTTAAATGATATGTTTCCCTGTCCACAACTGAAGCATGTCATTGTATGGAAACTTGAAGGACAATTCGCATTACAGTTACCTTCCTCTCTCTTGCGGTCATTCCCACAAAAAAGTGGTTTTTCTCTCTCGGATTGTTTAGGTGGACCTGAACCTCTCTTATTAAAATTTGAATTCAATCTATTATGCTGAATAGCAGCAATATCGTATTCTTCTTCTTCGCCATTAAAGAAGCTTTCTTCACCTGTCCCTTCATATTCTTGTAAAATTGTTTTTTTATAATCTACTTCGCTAACATTTTTCCTAAACTTCTCTCTAGTTGCTAAGTGAATTTCAGCACGTCTACATTCTTCCCGTAAATCACGAATCGTACTTATGTTAGAGCTAAAAATTAGATTTGCTACCCTATCCTTAATGTTTGGCATTAAAATCCCTAGCAAATCTTGTTCATTAGGGCGATTTCGCATTTGCAAAAAGAGACCCCTAATATCACTATAAAATTCATCGAAGCTTTCATGTTGAAGTTGCTTCCTATCCATAATTTGTCGAAGGATTTCAGGATCTTTTCTTTTATTTTTAAACTGATTTAAAAGTTCCGATTTCAAATCCTCATAGTTGAGGATTGTATTTGCTAAATAATATTTCCTCTAGATATTGCCAGTACCATGTCCGAGCAGTGCCTGACAACAAATAATGAAAGTTTTTAAGTATTTCTTGATTGCTAAAGTTATGATTCTTTTTCATGAATTCGACTCTAAAAATAAAGCTTTCAACTGACACAGATTTTGATGACCCATCGACCTTTACATCCCATTTGTGTACATCTAATTTTCGTGTATCTCTAAAGTTTTCTGTATCCCTAGGATTATTTTGGTTACCTCCATTAATTGGTGGTTTTGTATTTAAAGATACGTTAGCAGTAGGAGGAACTATTGGATTTTTAAAATTTGAATTAAACGTGAAAGTATTACTAGCTTGTTTAGACAGAGAAGGAATATTATCTTTTATAGAAGTGGGAGTGTTTTCAAGTTCACTTATTTTTTTTGTTTATTTCTTTAAACTTATTTTCCACATTGGTAAACATTTTTGTCATACCATCATGAAACATATTAAGTGTCCGATCATTACATTCCCTCACTGCCACTGATATCGCCGATTCTATTTTATTAGAGATACTTTCTTCTGCTACTCTTTTAATGTAGTCAGATTCGGAGAATTGATTCTTCTTATCAATCTTCTCAGAAGCTCTTTTACCAAATCCACAATTAGAATCTAACGATTCACGAGATTTTTCACGATTTGAATTTCTCTCTTCCATCTCAGCACGGACATTTCTGTCCTCGATCTGTAAAATTCGAATCTGATTTATGATGTCGTTACAGTCATCTACGCCGTCTAGGCTATTCTCTTCATCGATCTCTTCTATAGTTGCTCGATGAAAAGCAAATTCCCTATTTGATTCACTTCGAATACTTCCTCTACTTGAAATTCCACTGGGTCTATCTGACCCAGATAGCATAGGCGGATTTTCACCCAATGACCTACTCAGTGCGTCACCATTCAAAGTGGACATTGCACTAGGACTGCTCCCAGCTGTAGATGTCCTATCTTCCAACTCTTCCGTAAGAGTCCTGAGAGGATATCTCACAAAAGGACTTGGTAAACCATTCCTAGATACAGCACCCGTATTTCTACCTGCCATATTTCGAATACTAAACTAGTTTTTATATCCTTTATTATTTGAATTCCACTTTTTATAAATTGTTTGAATTAGTATCGAACGAAAAAAAAAATTAATAAAAAAAAATTTTTACTCAGCAATGATTTAAAAATAAATCAAAGAGAATAATAAAGAATTTATAAAAAAATTCAAGCTAAAATTCAGAAATAAAAAAAATTATCTTAAATATCTAAAAAAATTTTTGTTAAATTCCAAAAAAAAAAAATATATATATTTAAAAAGATAAAAAAAATGCAAGTCCTCTTTACCGAAAATTCAAATCTTCTTTTATACTAGGTTAAGCTTTTTTTTTAACAAAAAAAAACTAACTAGTAAAGAAATTTAAAAGAGGATACAAATATTAGTAAATTTTATTCAATAAAATTTATAATATTTACTTGTAAATTCAAATTAAAAAAATGGTTTAAATAAAAATATAAAAAGTTTTAAAAATAATGAAAAAAAATGGAATTCAATCAATATTACTAACTAAAAAAATTATTTTCACTTATTTTGCTTTAAGTATTTCAATTTGCAAAACAGAAAAAAAATATATATAAATAAAACTAAAAAAAATATGTGTATAAATTTTCGTTCAGTGTAAAGAAAAATATATATAAAAATAATTAAAAAATAAAAAAAAAACTGATGGGAAAGAACTAAAAAAATTATCAAAAATTAAAAAAAAAATGTGTTGTAAAGAAATATAAAAAACTGTATAAAAAAAATGTATTAAAAAAATGTATTAAAAAAAGTATTTGTACGATAAAACAAATTTTGAATTTATTAAAGAATAACATAAGCAAATACACTTTCTGTTTCTTTATTCTTATTTGTTTAGTGAATTATTTATGACTTTGTTTTTCTATTTAAGGAAGATTCTTTTCGTTGACGCGGTGGTGTGTGAAGTCCCTGTGTCAGGTGTCCATTCTAAAAAGAAAAATGTCTGTATGTCCTGTCAGTCGAGTCAGTTTGAAAAAAACTGATAGAAGGCTGGCCTGAACTTCCAGCTAAGCATCAACACGGACGATGTTTCAAGACCAAAGCTCACGCCTCACAAGAATCTGGACTGTGCCTTTAATTCAAAGGACAGCGTGATGCATATGGCCTCTCAAAATCGTCCCACTCCTGCTTCCATATCAATCTTCCAATTTCCTCACGGAAACACTGGTTCTAAAGACCTATAAGTTTTGGGCAGAAATCTTTAAATTAATGGGAAGAAGCAGGAGTATGTACGGCTGTGAGTATGTTTTATAGTAAAAATAGAAAAGTAAAATTTTAAAAGTTTTGAAGAGGCTATTGAAAGTCCAAGGTGACGACCTTCCGAAGAAAATCGTCCCCTTGAAGTAGCAATTGGTCTCGAGAAATGATTTAAAAAAAAAAAACGTTGGGCGCCATTGAAATGAGCTAAGTTTTGGCCATAGGGGCGATATTGTGCTTCGTTAAAGGACGGCGGCATGCTTGTCTCGGGCACGGCTAAGGCTCGTCGGACGGGGTGGTTCTTGTCCTTTACTAACACTCTAGGCTCACTCTCAAAAAAAAATCATGCCGATTGTATATAAAAAAATTAAAAAAAGGAAGAAGAAGGAGAAATCTAATGATATATAACTTTAATCAGACGGACTTTGTTCGGACGATAGGAGAAAAGAATAAAAAAAAAAGGAACATACTGCACATTGCCTATGCCATTACCTTGACGAAAGGATGGATAAATGCTGAAAGAAAATAATCTATCTTGAATTCAGATAAACTAAATCTTATAACTAACTAAAATTAATTTTAAAATATGAAATTACCAATAGAATATATTAGTAAAATTAACCCCCCTTAATACAAGCTATCCTAAAATAATCTAAATATACTTTTATCTGTTTATCAAGATAAAATATCCTAACACCTATACTATATCCATCACCTCCCCAAGATAATGGTTCGCTGGAACCATGAAGGTTTGCCCGATGTTGTTGGCATCCGCTTGGCCATCCCTCCCATATGTTCGAAAACATATCCTTCGCTATCTTCCTTGGCCCAGGTTGTGGAAGAAAGCCCCTAAATTGCTTACCAGCTAAAAATATATATCTTATGTCATGTTCTCGTTCTAGTCCATTTCTTTTAGGTGGTCTGACAAAGACCCTTCACACACCAAATGCTTCGAAATTTAGCAAATCATCCTTTTGTAAAAACCATTAAAAATATATCCACCAAATTCTGGTAGCAATGAAAGATTTTCATATGTTTAAAAGTTCAAAAATTTTTAATATTTGATGTTTCATCAGTATATTCATAAAAAAAAAATCATAAAAATTCAATTTAAAAAAAAAAATTATCAAAACTTAATATATAGAAGCAAAAATCTGCACTTAATAGTAAGTATATATGTATGTAATTTTAGGTTGGATCTGGGGAATTCTTTGTCGTCCCAGACAAATATATATATATATATATATATATATATATATATATATGTGTATAACTTTAATATACTCACGTTTTTACACGTCCCTCGAAGTCCTGCCGGCAGCACGTATCAGCAACGTCGTTTTAAAAATCACTGAATTTAATTTTTTTTTCTTTTACCGATACTACTATTTTTTTTACTTTAAATACAGATCAGCTTTTACACTTTTTTTTTTTTTCTATTTTATAAATTTACTTTAAAAATTACTTTAATAAAAAATCTAATTTTACTTTAATTTTACTTAAATTTATCTTTGATTTTTGAACCTTTTTCTTGTTATTTTTTTTTTTTTTGTATTCAAATTTATATATCTTTAATTCACTCTTTCTATTTTTTTTTCTTTATTTTTTTCTTTTTAGTTCTTTCTTTAGTTCTTTCCTTGTTCACTTATTTCTTTCTTTCTTCGTTTTATTCATTTAAAACTTCACAGCTTCTAGCTCCTTCTAGATCCTTATGTCCCCGTCTAGATTTAATAGTTCATAAAATCCCTCGTTTGAAATAGATTCCTATGCTGAATTCTTCTTGGTTAATCCTTTTGTCAGATAACCTTGATACAGGACATCTATTTTCTTGATAAAAAAAAGGGGGCAGAGGCACCTTTGTGTCCACTTTGAATTTCGTAGCCCCAAGACTACAAATGAGTACCTATACACGAATGTAAAAAAAATGTTCAAGATAAAGTCACCACAATCTATGTCTGGTGAAATTACATACCTCTGCTTATTTTCTTTTGAATCTTAAAAAGAAATCTTTTACTGCTGTATGGGGCTTTGCAGCTTTGTTAATGAAATCTCACTAAATTCACTTTTCTTGAAATTTTGAGTTTTTTTGTCTCTTAGAATTTTATATTTTATTATTTGTTGCAACTTTTCACTTTTTTCAGTTTAAATTCGATTTTATAGTAAAATAAAAATCTAAACTGGTTTAAAACTGCATGAAACTTTGTTCAACTATTAATCAAAAATTCTGCGACAAGATTCACACTGATCTGACTGAGATTCCTTGGTCATATGACTACCCTTTGTCTAAACCCTTAAACAAAGACCCCCAATATACTTCTAAAATTCTTTGTTTTATGAGATACATAAGGCTATAACCGTAGGGTAGCTGGACATAGTTACTGGCATTGTCATTTGTACTCTTCACTCTTTTGTACTTATAAGCCTAATATAGTTAACGTATTACCCTTATACCTATAACAAGTATTCACTACTATTGTACTGATTGTACTATATTTGGTTACCTTACGACTACTATCACAGATTATAAGTATATTCCTATCTTATAAACTAATATCACAGTATAAATATTGCATCTTATAATCCTAAAACATTCTAAAATACTATTTATTGCTTTTACTACTTTTTTTTCCTATTTTCAAAGTGTAACCGACACTAGAATTCGTATTTCCGGCTACGATCTTAACTTCCTATAAATAATTCTACTACATCCTTTGGTACTTTCCTTTCTTTTTGAATTCGCCGCAAAAGAAATGGCCGACTTAAATTACATAATTTCTATCTGTACTCTTTTCTCTCCTTTAAGAAAGAGACAGATAGAGTGTTATTTTGAAGTGTCAAAATATTCTATGTAAATTATAAAAATATAACTAAACGTGGTAGGGAATGGACGTATAAATTGGTATGTTTTATTTTTAGTATTTATTTTTTTGTTTATTTTCTTTTTTAACCGCTCTTTTTCTCTTTTAGATTTAATATATTATTAAAGAACAAAAAAAACGATACATAACTAGCATTAAGATGCAATGAGTGGCCTTGATAGATGGAGATGGAAAGAGCAAAATCAAGTTTGGAAATCTGATTTTGCTCACCATTACCCGATGTGATGGAAATCTCCCAATATTGCCTCTCCACTATCTGGGGGATATATCTTATGTGCATTATGGGATCTACAAGATACACTCCAAAGAACCTATTGTGGATTGTAGGAAGATGGACGCAAAAAAAATGAGGTTGAGGGGGTGGTGTATGATCACCTCCTCCCTCCAAATATGTATGATATATGGTAGTTAGGAGTAGTTTAGATTTTATTATAAGATGCTTTTATTATTTTACTATTATTTTTATTATCATATTTTTATAAATGTAAAGGTAGTGCATGTTAGTTTAAGAATGAAATGCTTTCTTTTTTTTTTTGTCTATACAACTGGCTCACGTTACAAACAAAAATGTTGTTTTGCACGTAGTAGGATAACTTGGGCGCCAGGATTTGATAACGGGTTTTTGAGAGGAATTCAATACAAAAATTTTTTTCTTTGGGAGGGGGTCTATCTCCCCCCGTTTAGGTGGAAGGGGCAGTTTTCTAAAAAAAATTATCAAAATAAAAAAAATTATTAAAAAACAACGGCAACACTTACAGTAATAAATTTTTTTTTATGTGAAAGAGTGTTTTTTTTAGAAGTAAAGAAAATATGGTGGGTATATTTGAAAAAGTGAGTAATACTAGAGTAATATTAGTGGTACCCTATTGAAATTTAGCAATTATGTTACTTTTAAGATAAGAAACAAGAATCTTAAGTGTCTATAAAAATATCATGGTTAAAAGGGTGTTTTTTTGAGTGAAAAATAAAGATGGGTCACCCTAATGAAATTTGGTAAAAACATTGATTTTGGGATAGAAAGCAAGAATAAAGAGTTTTCATACATAAAGTTTTGGTGAAAGGGTGTTTTTTTCGAAGAGGCAGTAAAATCTGCAATTGGTCCCAAAATTGTGGTACTAATTCCGAATTTAATCATTTCTTAAAAAAAAAACACCCTATCTCTCAAGATAATTTTGTACACTTTATAGATTCTTAATTCTTAAACCAACCAAAACATTTACACCAAGTTTTAAAAATTAATAAAATTTAAGTCAGCTGTTATGATACCTTCCTCACACACAACTTAACCCATAAAAAAAAAACACCCTTTCACCAAAAATAATTTTAAGAACTTTATGAATCCTTTGTCCCTGCTTTATATAAAACCTTCATCCCGAATTTTATCAGTGTAGCATGTTTTTCACATGGGTTTCGGTTATATTTTACTTGTTGAAGTGAAAAAAACAAGCACCCTTGTTTTTAATCGGCAATAACTTTTCTGAGAGCAATCGTATTGACTTTATTTTTATGTAATTAGATTCAACATCAAAAAATACCTTGAAAATATGTGTCATGTGATGATATTCGACAAACAATTTTTTTTCGGTATACAGTAGCGAGCAAAAAAAATGCAAACGAAAAAGGTTAAAAGAGTTTTACATGATAACTAAGTTATTTTACATCGTTATACTACCAAATTTGGCACACAATATTGAAAATGTTTTATTTTCACGAAACAGAGTCGATTTGTGGAATATCTTACTTCAAGACAATTATTTGGTCAAAAGTCTGCCTAAATATGCGTTTTTAGCCGAGCAAAAAAAATGCAAATGTGTAAAAAACAATAAAGTATAATGATTTATTCATATTTTTTGTTTATGTTTTTGGTTTTTTAGATTCATATTTTATTAATATTTTGTTGGGAACCCTTTATTTGAAACAAAAGCACGGATTTTTTTGGTATTGAGCCTATTAAAGACTATCATAAATTTTATGGTATTTGTTCACATTCTGATCAAATTTGCATTTTGAATGCTTTCGCTTTCTAATCACCCGATCTACAAGATCCTACAAATTTTCTGTGGTATTGGGGTCGGGAGATCGCGTAAGACACTTCAGAACAGCAAAATTGGTCATTTTCAAAAAGCTTTTTTCTAACCGGCTGGTGTTTTTGGGGTCGTTATCTTGTGTAAACAATCTGTATTCAGGGATATTGGACTAAAAATGTGGAACATATGGGTTTCCACAATGTTCTTGCACATTTCTGCATTCATCCGATTTATTCTTTTCATTTGGCACAAGTGACACACTTCTCAAGAAAACGAACCCTAAACAAAAACTTACTATTAATTTCTTTTCATGAGTATTTTGTTCTTACCCCACACCTCCTCCGTGTTTAATAGCAGGAACTTGATAAATAGGGTTATATCGATATCCTAGAGGCCTTCACAGACAGTGAAAACCATCTGACAAGAACAAGTTGAACTTGCTCTCATCGCTCAAAAAATCCTACCTCACTTTTCACTTGTCGAATGCATATGGCACTTCGCGAAATCAAACCGCTTTCTGCTATTAATTGAAATTTTGTACGGTTTTTTTCCGGTCGTCTTGCACAAAGTTTGGCCTCAAAAATAGCTTGTTTACACAAGATAACGACCCCAAACCAGCCGGTTAGAAAAAAGCTTTTTGAAAATGACCAATTTTGCTGTTCTGAAGTGTCTTACGCGATCTCCCGACCCCAATACCACAGACAATTTGTAGGATCGTGCAGATCGGGTTATTAGAAAGCGAAAGCATTCAAAATGCACAGTTATGATGGAGCAAATTTGATCAGAATGTGAACAAATACCATAAAATTTATGATAGTCTTTAATAGGCTCAATACCAAAAAAATCCGTGCTTTTGTTTCAAATAAAGGGTTCCCAACAAAATATTAATAAAATATGAATCTAAAAAACCAAAAACATAAACAAAAAATATGAATAAATCATTATACTTTATTGTTTTTTACACATTTGCATTTTTTTTGCTCGGCTAAAAACGCATATTTAGGCAGACTTTTGACCAAATAATTGTCTTGAAGTAAGATATTCCACAAATCGACTCTGTTTCGTGAAAATAAAACATTTTCAATATTGTGTGCCAAATTTGGTAGTATAACGATGTAAAATAACTTAGTTATCATGTAAAACTCTTTTGACCTTTATCGTTTGCATTTTTGTTGCTCGCTACTGTATGTTTGACCTTCACCCCCTCCCTCTTGTCCACGAAAAAACACCCTTCCACACAACTTTTTTCTATAGACTTTTTTTGTACTTGATTCTTATCCCAAAAGCAAACTTTTTGCCAAGTTTCATGAGTATAACAATTTTTTTTTTATTTCTTGATTTTATGTACTATTTTACCTGTACTATAAGGTAATTTGTTTAAATTCAGAAACTTAGAAAATGTACATATGCCCATGGTCAGGCTGATAACGAAGAAAAAAATAACAAAAATAATAAAAAACTATTAAAATTCTTTTTATTTTAAGTGGATTAAATAATAATCCTGTTTAAACAAAATCCCATCTCCGGAAATCCCGCTTTTTAAAACCCCGTTTATCCCGCAAATCCCGTTTCGTACTTTTATAACTGCTAGTCAATATGGTACATTTAAATTACCTAGCAGTTCGTCAATGTTAAAAATGACAACAAAAAAAATGAATTGAACATAAAATTTTTATTGAAAAAAAAACAAAATCAATGGAAAATGTGGTAAATATCTTTTTTAATAATCGTACATTTTTTACAATTTAGACAATTTGCCTTACAATAGCTATTTCAACTATAATAATAAAGCTTATGTAAGGTCTAATAGTCAAAATTGAAACAATAAACAAAAATAATTTAATAGCCTTAACCATTTTAACTTACATTACACGGTGTTACAAAAATGAGGTTTTAAAATATACGCGGGCGGAGACCTATCATGTTTTGTAGAGTTAGTCGCACTGATTACGAAACGGTATTTAAAAAGTCCCTAACACTCCCAAAATATGGAGTTGGGGGCAAAAAACGGTTTTTTGGACCTTCACCCATTGAAAAAATACTAGCTTCGTCAAATTTTTACCCATTTTCGATTTTTTCACAGTTTCTGATAGGAAATAAATATATACCTTTTCAACAATGTATAAAACATGTAACTCGGTTAAACCACCTAGAATTTATAAGCTGCCAAAGTTCAAAAATTCCATTTTTTCGTCATTTACCCAACTTCGACATCAAATTAAAGTACATATTTTCACAACAACATGCTGTTTTAAAAATATATTCTAAAATAATATTTATTTCCAAATCAAACGAGGTATTTTTTATGAAAATCAGTTCAAAATTGGCTTAGAAAAAAAATGTACGATTTTAACCCAGATACAAAAATTCGAACTTTAAGGTATAGAACAAAAATGTTGTTTTGCACGTAGTAGGATAACTTGGGCGCCAGGATTTGATAACGGGTTTTTGAGAGGAATTCAATACAAAAATTTTTTTCTTTGGGAGGGGGTCTATCTCCCCCCGTTTAGGTGGAAAAGGCAGTTTTCTAAAAAAAAATATCAAAATAAAAAAAATTATTAAAAAACAACGGCAACACTTACAGTAATAAATGATAATGATTTCCGAAAAAATGTACAGTTAATTTTAATTTTTAAATCAATATATTATAACCAATAGTTTTTGAAATAATCGATTTCAAAGTTAAAAATAGGCGAAAAAAAAATTTTTAAAACTCATTTTATACTATTTTTGTCCAGACTGTGAATTTTAATAAAAAAATTACTCACACAGAAAACTGCCTCAATTGATTCCTTATCGAACAGTGAAAACTATGCCTTCTGGTTTTTGGGAAAATTGAAAAATTACACGGTGTAACACTCAAAATTTACGCAGGCGGAGACCTATCACGTTTTGTAGAGCTAGTCGCACTGATTACGAAACGGTATTTAAAAAGTCCCTAACACCCCCAAAATCTGGAGTTAGGGGCAAAAAACGGTTCACCCATTAAAAAAAATCTAGCTTCGTCAAATTTCTACCCATTTTCGATTTCAATTTTCTCAAAAACTAAAAGATATGGAATCATATAGTTTTCACTGTTCGATAAGGAATCCATTGAGGCAGTTTTCTGGGTGAGTATTTTTTTAAATAAAATTCACAGTCTGGACAAAAATAGTATAAAATGAGTTTTAAAAAATTTTTGTTTGCGTATTTTTATTTTGAAATCGATTATTTCAAATTCTATTGGCTATAATATATTGATTTAAAAATTAAAATTAAATGTACAGTTTTGCCTTTCGGAAATGGTATCATTTATTACTGTAAGTGTTTCCGTTGTTTTTTAATAATTTATTTTTTGATAATATTTATTTAGAAAACTGCCCCTCCCACCTAACGGGGAGAGATAGACCCCCCTCCTAAAGAAAAAAAATGTTTGTATTGAACTTCTCTACGAAAACCCGTTATCAAATCCTGGCGCCAGGTTCTCCTACTACGTGCCAAAACAACATTTTTGTTCTACACCTAAAAGTTCGAATTTCTGTATCTGGGTTGATATCGTAAAATTTTTTTTTTAAGCCAATTTTAAACTGATTTTCATAAAAAAACCTCGTTTGATTTGGAAATAAATATTATTTTAGAATATATTTTTAAAACAGCATGTTGTTGTGAAAGTAAATACTTTAATTTGATGTCGAAGTTGGGAAATGACGAAAAAATTGGAATTTTTGAACTTTGGCAGCTTATAAAGTCTAGGTGGTTTAACCGAGTTACATGTTTTATACATTGTTAAAAAGGTATATTTATTTCCTATTAGAAACTGTAAAAAAATCGAAAATGGCTAAAAATTTGACGAAGCTAGAATTTTTTCAATGGGTGAAGGTCAAAAAAACCCTGCCCTAACTCCAGATTTTGGGGTGTTAGGGACTTTTTAAATACCGTTTCGTAATCAGTGCGACTAGCTCTACAAAACATGATAGGTCTCCGCCCGCGTATATTTTAGAAACTCATTTTTGTAACACCGTGTTTTTTTTATCAGATTTTTCCTTTCTCTAAATATTTTTTGTTTTTATTTGTCAATTTTCTCAAAAACTAGAAGACATAGAAATGGGTAAAAATTTGACGAAGCTGGATTTTTTTTCAATGGGTTAAGGTCCAAAAAACCGTTTTTTGCACCTAACCCCAGATTTTGGGAGCTAAGGGACTTTTTAAATACCGTTTCGTAATCAGTCCAATTAGCTCTACAAAACGTGATAGGTGTCCGCCCGCGTGTATTTTAAGTGTTACACCGTGTTATGTAGTACAGAGAAGCTGACACAAATCTTTGAATAGATAACGGCTAACTCTTTTTGAAGTTGGATTCTCCGAAAAACTGGTTGTTTGAGCAAGAGAAATGTTTATAATTATGATTAAGTGTCGAATGTGCAAATTCCTACAAGTTTATTAAGCTCCCGTTTTTGGATGACAAAATGTTTTATTTTAAAAATCGCGGCGATATTAAAAATAAAACGCCTTTTATTGATCAAAGCGGGGTTATTAGAACGAGAATTTAATAAACATTTAAAAAAGCAGGATTTTAATGTCAGGAATTTAAAATCGGGATATCGAACCCAACCCATTTTAAATTACATAAAATTATGTGTGTATCAAAAATGACACAACATGCACTTATAGTACAGGTAAAATAGTACATAAAATCAAGAAATAAAAAAAAAATTGTTACACTCATGAAACTTGGCAAAAAGTTTGCTTTTGGGATAAGAACCAAGTACAAAAAAAGTTTATAAGAAAAATTTTGGTGGAAGGGTGTTTTTTCGCGGACAAGAGGGAGGGAGTGAATGTCAAAAATATAGTGAAAAATATTGTTTGTTGAATATCATCATATGACACATGTTTTCAAGGTATTTTTTGATGCTGAATCTGATGACATAAAAATAAAGTCAATACGATTGCTCTAAGAAAAGTTATTTCCGATTAAAACCCAGGGTGCTTGTATTTTGATCTCAACAGGTAAAATATAACCGAAACCCATGTGAAAAACATGCTACACTGACAAAATTTGGGATGAAGGCTTAAGATAAAACAGGGACAAAGGATTCATAAAGTTTTTAAAAATATTTTGGGTGAATGGGTGTTTTTTTTGATAGGTTAAGTTGTGTGTGAGAAAGGTATCATAACAGCTAACTTATATTTTATTAATTTTTAAAACTTGGTGAAATAGTTTTGGTTGGTATAAGAATTAAGAATCTATAAAAAGTAAAAAATTATTTTGAGTGAAAGGGTGTTTTTTTCAAGAAATGATGAAATTCGGAATAAGTACCACAAAAACTGGGAAAAAATTGTTACACCAATGGAAATTGGTAAAAATGTTTCATTTATAACAGAAAGCAAGAACTCAAAAAGTCTATACAAATATTTTAGGTTAAAGGGTGTTTTTTTGGGAAATACGGAAAAATCCGCGATAAGTCCGATGAAATCAATGGTATAAATGGTACCCTTACGAAATTCATTAAGTATGTTCTCTTTCCCATGGAAATTACGAATAATGTAAGTCTATAAATTTTTTTTATGTGAAAGGGTGTTTTTTTTAGAAGTAAAGAAAATATGGGTATATTTGAAAAAGTGTGTATTACTAGAGTAATATTAGTGGTACCCTATTGAAATTTTGCAATTATTTTTTACACTATCAGTTTATAGCCGAAGAGCGCTTATAGCAAGCACCGTCTTGCGACCATTTGCCAACACAAAAGTGTGTTATCCGGCTCATCACTTAGTGCAGTGTTAGTAGTTAGTAAGCAAATAATAACTACAAAAAACGTACACTAAGAAAAAAACATTGAATTCAACATTAGATAAAACAATATTAGAAATACAAACAAAATAATTACAAAAAAGACATAAAAATAAACACAAACATTTATGAGCGTGGTACACTGGTTTTTAAGACAGTTTTTAATTTATTTTTATTAAAGTTTAAATCAAAAAGGTTTGAATTTAAATTTATAAGTTTACACATGCGTGTTAAAGGTTCATGCAAGCCATAATTTGTTCGGTGTGGTGGAATATTCATTAAATCCAAGCATCGGAGGCTATAAGCACCCCCTCGATAGTTAAAACCAACAGAATTAAGTAAATTTGGTGCATCAATTACGCCTGTGATTAACTGGTGAATGAAGATTATGTCATTGTTAACCCTTCTTTGAGCCAAAGTTTGAATCTGAAGGAGATTAATCCGATGTTCATAAGGAGGAAGATTATAAGGATCAGACCATGGCAGTCCTTTTAAGGCGAAACGAATGAAATTACGTTGTACTGATTCCAGTCTTACATTATGGGTCTCGTAAAAAGGAGTCCAGACTTGCGATGCGTACTCAAGGTGGGGGCGTACTAAACAATTGTAGAGGGAAAGAGTCACATAAGGATCTTGAAATTCTTTTGACCAACGCTTCACAAAACCTAGCATAGAGAAGGCCTTATTTACGATGACGTTGATATGGTCGGAAAAATCAAGGTTATAACTAAAATTAACCCCTAGGTCTTTAAAGCTCTGAACACGCTGTAATTTGTGTTGGGATATTTTATATTCATACAAACTAGGAGCACGTTTTTTAGAAAAAGTCATTGTCTGACATTTTATTGGATTCAAAACTAAGCTATTCTTACTACACCATATAGAAAAATGATTAATGTCCTCCTGCAGAAGCCTCCGATCATTAACCGATTTGATACTTTTATAAATTTTCATGTCATCTGCAAAAATGAGAATTTCGCTATGGTGAATACATAATGGGGCATCATTTATAGCTAGAATAAAAAGAAGAGGTCCTAAATGACTTCCTTGCGGAACACCTGATTTTGCGATGAACGATTTTGAGAGACCGTCTCTGAACTTCACTTGATAAGATCTATTTTCAAGATAAGAAGAAATCCAATTAACGAAGCCTAAAGGGAAGTCTAGAGTTTTAAATTTAAATTTGATAATGTCATGGGAGAGTTGGTCGAAAGCCTTAGAATAGTCCGTATAGATACAGTCAAGTTCCTGCCCACTTTCTAACGTATTTGAGCACTTATGTAAAAAAGTAAGCAAGTTTGTAACCGTCGATCGTTTTTGAATAAAGCCATGCTGTTGAATGCATATAATTCTTTTACAGTGGAACGCCAAGCTATCGCAAACAACTTGCTCAAAAAGCTTTGGAACACAAGACAGTTTAGATATGGGTCTGTAATTAACTATATTGGATTTATCTCCTTTTTTAAAAACAGGAGTAATAAACGCTTGTTTCCAAATGCTAGGAAATTTACCTAACTTGAGAGATAATTCAAAAATAAGTTTAAGTGGAAGAGATAAAATTGACTTACAATTTTTCAAAACTGCTGCAGGAATACCGTCTGGTCCGACAGAATAATCTTCATGTAGTAATGAAAGAAAATGGGATACTTTACAAGTATCAATTTGAATATTATTAAATGTAACTTGTGGGCAATTTTCTAAATAACGGAAGTAATCTACATCTACATTGGCGGGTTTGTCAATAAAAGATTGACAGAAGTTAGTCGCAAAAGCATCGCAAATATCTGAAGTACTCTTTAAGATGTTGTTTTTATAACTGAAATTAACTGGATAGCCATCTGATTTCTTTTTCATATTAACAAATTTCCAAAAATATTTAGGATCTTGCTTGAGACTACTTTCCATATAACTAAGATAATCTGCATATAAGTTATTAGAGAGGGTTTTAAACTCTACAAAAAGTGACATATAAATTTCTTTATTTCTTGGGCACATAGTTCTTAAATAATTTTTCCAAGCTTTGTTTCTCTTATTTCGAAGGATTTTTAGCTCTTTTGAATACCAAGGATGAGAAACGTTAGAATATTTCGATCTTTTTTGTGGGACTATTTCGCTTATACAATTGTTTAAAACACGGTAAAAGTGAGAAACAGTTATCTCAATGTCGTCCGAAGTGGGTAAGTTTTCAATACCAGATGTATTGAGAATGTCGGAAAGCTGCTGATAGTTAGCCTTACGAAAGTCAAAGGCAAACGAAGTGTCTTGAGGATTACTATTTTCAAGTAAATGATCGCCCAAATCCAAAAAAAATTCAAGGGGAGGGTGGTAAATGTCTATGTTAGATATGGAAGTGGAAGCTTCTGTCACTACCGTATTAACAGCGTCAGATGAAAAAACTAAATCGAGTATTCGATTTCTAAAATTTTTGATACAGCTAACTTGCTGTAAGTCTGTAGAGATAATATTGTCCAACAAATGAAGCTCCTGTTGAGATGAAGTCGAAGAAGCTTCAAAGTAGGATTCGTCTTCTGATGGGACCCACTCTATATTGGGGAGGTTAAAATCACCTAATAAAAGAATTGAACTGTCTAGATCAGCAATTCCAAAAAAACTTATTATATTATGTTACTTTTAAGATAAGAAACAAGTACATAAAAAGTCTATAAAAATATCATACTTATTAGGGTGTTTTTTTAAGTGAAAACAAAAATGATGGGTCACCCTAATGAAATTTGGTAGAAACATTGATTTTGGGATAGAAAGCAAGAATAAAGAGTTTTCATAAAAAAAATTTAGGTGAAAGGGTGTTTTTTTCGAAGAGACAGTAAAATCTGTAATTGGTCCCAAAAAGCCAATGATTCGCGTAAAACGTGTAAGAACTTATATATAAATGTTTAATTTGTCATCAAAACCATAAATAAAATGAATCATTGGCTTTTTGGGACCAATTACAGATTTTACTGTCTCTTCGAAAAAAAACACCCTTTCACCTAAATTTTTTTTATGAAAACTCTTTATTCTTGCTTTCTATCCCAAAATCAATGTTTTTACCAAATTTCATTAGGGTTACCCATCATTTTTGTTTTCACTTAAAAAAACACCCTAATAAGCATGATATTTTTAGACTTTTTATGTACTTGTTTCTTATCTTAAAAGTAACATAATTGCAAAATTTCAATAGGGTACCACTAATATTACTCTAGTAATACACACTTTTTCAAATATACCCATATTTTCTTTACTTCTAAAAAAAAACACCCTTTCACATAAAAAAAATTTATAGACTTACATTATTCGTAATTTCCATGGGAAAGAGAACATATTTAATGAATTTCGTAAGGGTACCATTTATACCATTGATTTCATCGGACTTATCGCGGATTTTTCCGTATTTCCCAAAAAAACACCCTTTAACCTAAAATATTTGTATAGACTTTTTGAGTTCTTGCTTTCTGTTATAAATGAAACATTTTTACCAATTTTCATTGGTGTGACAATTTTTTCCCAGTTTTTGTGGTACTAATTCCGAATTTCATCATTTCTTGAAAAAAACACCCTTTCACTCAAAATAATTTTTTACTTTTTATAGATTCTTAATTCTTTTTTCTTTAGTTTTAAAAATTCTTTAGTTTTAAAAATTAATAAAATATAAGTTAGCTGTTATGATACCTTTCTCACACACAACTTAACCTATCAAAAAAACACCCTTTCACCCAAAATATTTTTAAAAACTTTATGAATCCTTTGTCCCTGTTTTATATTAAGCCTTCATCCCAAATTTTGTCAGTGTAGCATGTTTTTCACATGGGTTTCGGTTATATTTTACCTGTTGAGATCAAAAAACAAGCACCCTGGGTTTTAATCGGAAATATTTTTTCTTAGAGCAATCGTATTGATTTTATTTTTATTACATCAGATTCAGCATCAAAAAATACCTTGAAAGCATGTGTCATATGATGATATTCAACAAACAATATTTTTCAGTATATTTTTGACATTTTTTTCGCGGACAAGAGGGAGGTCTTGTCCGCGAAAAAAAACACCCTTCCACCAAACTTTTTTTTATAGACTTCTTTTATACTTGGTTCTTATCCCAAAAGCAAACTTTTTACCAAGTTTCATGGATGTAACAATTTTTTTTATAAATGCCTATTTTACTTGTACTATTAAGGGTTAAAGCAGTTTGATTTAAACTTTTATTTTTAGACACATTTGGTTTTGGGCATTTTATTATCATTTGAGAATATTACAGGTATATTTTGTTCCTGCTTTTGGTTCAGTTATATAAAGTATACCTACACAAACTTGTATATTATTTGATTTTACAACTAACCTGTATGAATTCGTTTATGAATATTTAAAGTTGATCGTTGTGAAAATCGTTTAGTGCAAATTTCACATTCAAAAGGTCTTTCTCCAGTATGAGTTCGCTGGTGAATATCAAGATAAGGCTTTCGTACAAACGCGGCCGGGCAAAGTGTGCATTGAAAAGGACGTATGCCTACTAAAATGACATTTAAAAATAAATATGTTAGATAAAATTTAAAGTAAAATATTGTAGTGAAATCCGCTCTAAGATTGAAGTAATTGCCAGTTTTCCCTATACTGAAATAAGAATACCAAATTTTCAATATTGCTATAATATCGCACCCTCAGTGCAAAAGAGCGATAAGTCAAAAATTGACATTTTTGAGATAATGATGAGGAAATGTTGCTTTTTAAATTATCTTTCTTTTGAAGGGCTTGTTGTTAACGTAAACGAAAAATTCGAAAGATTATGACTGTTTTTATCCAATTCCTACTATATTAAAAGTCAAACTCTTTTCTAATTTAAACAATTTTAAAAAATAAATTTATTAAAACTACAAAATAAACATAATGGTTCTTGTAATAGAGCTTTGACATTATGGAAATTGCTGTCCCATGGAAAGTTATAGGGGAAAGTTTAGAGTCAGTATGTATTTTGAAGAAGCGTTTTCTCGAAATGAACTTTTTTGAGTTCTCGCTCTTTTGCACTGAGGGTGCGATATGTTCCAATTTTTTAACTTAATCTTT
Organism: Episyrphus balteatus; assembly: GCF_945859705.1. NCBI lineage: Eukaryota > Metazoa > Arthropoda > Insecta > Diptera > Syrphidae > Episyrphus > Episyrphus balteatus. The sequence goes on from NC_079134.1 coordinate 84,969,979, forward strand.
TCTACTTCTTAAATTAGAACACTCATTTTGTTATAAGGAAATCATATTAAAATATTTCGAAAAGAGTAAATTTAAAAATTGGCGGATACTTTTATTTTGATACACATTTTATGTTATATTCTTTCATTTACCTCAATGTAAGATCACAAAAGCATTTAAAGTATAAAAAATGTATAGCTTTCATACTTGCAGGGCAGCTGCTTGTGTAATCAATTTATATTGAAGGTTTTGAATGAACAACAACAACTTGTGTGTTTAACCACCACGTTGTTCATAGGCTGCAGTTATAGCTATTTCACGGGGATGGTTAAACACACAAGTTGTTGCTGTTCAAAACCTTCGGGGACAAAATGTCCCCGTGAAATAGCTATAAGTCCAGCCTATGAACAACTTGGTGGTTAAACACACAAGTTGTTGTTCTTCATTAATAACCTTCAATAAAATGATTTAGTTTTGCCTACTTTATTAGGAATTAACGTTCTTATTGAATATTCAATTGAACAACCGTATATTACTTTTTAAAATAAATTTTGGTAAATTTTGAGTTTCAAACTAAAATTTTTTGAAGCTATTGAAATCACTTCGAGCTACAAAAAGCTTGCCAGCGTTGTGTTTAACCTTCCGATGACAACAGGAGTACTATACCACCCAATACTTGGTTTTTCTTTTTTTATTATATATGCGTTGTTATCGGAAGGTTAACTGATTTTTTTACCCAGTACTGTATTAGCTTTAATTTATTTATTAGTTTGTTAGTTATTGATTAAACTTGATGTGATTATGTGTTTACACTTGCAATATCAGCTCTCGCACAATCCGCAAACGATTGCAGGATATCAATTTACATGGAAGAATTGCGTTATGCCGACTTTTCACAAGTCGATTTTTGCCGCACAATAAGCCGCAAGGCAAAAGTGGACTACGAGTCTTCTATGGGGTTTGTCAATTTAGTCACCTACAGCGTAGATTCACACGAGTGAACTCCTCTCGAGATTTATTCTAAAGTGTGTGAATTCGGTTAAATATTTAGCAGAGGCTTAACTTTTTACGCTATTGAGGTGAATACAAAATTTTCACCTGTCAAAAATTTTTCCTAATCTGGGACCCGTTTTATTTTTTTATCTTCAGAGGATAAAATCAGAAAATTAAGAAAGTAATACAACATTATGAGTGTGTATTAAGGAAAATTTATATTTTTCAATATTAGTGTTTCGCTTTATTGATGATAAAAAAATTGTAAGTGAATGTAAACAAAAAAAAAAAATTCACAGGATAACCCTTGGTGGAAGTTTTTAAATTGTAAATATTTATAAATGCTTTAAACAGCATTTATTGTTTTGTTTTTATAGCCACTTCAAAAATTTATTACAATTCTGTCAATCTGTCAGTCTGTCAGTCTGTCAGTCTGTCAGTCTGTCAGTCTGTCAGTCTGTCAGTCTGTCAGTCTGTCAGTCTGTCAGTCTGTCAGTCTGTCAGTCTGATACGGAATTGTTTTGTATATCATTTTTTAGATCAATTTCTTGTTAATAAGTCTTACTTTTGTCATTTTCTGTTGAAAATAAAAATGGAGCTATTCAATAAAAACGATACCAATCTCTTTTCCAAGATGGCGGCTGTTCCCAACCTCCAATCATCCCAACAAATTGACCCTTATGATAAGGACAACCCCCCGAACACTTTCCATGAAAAAAATTTTGTCCCGCGAAAAATACGATTTAATTTACTAATTTCCCTGGGCTAATATAAAATGTCTTAAAAATTTTAGCAACTTGAACTATAGAAGCTAGTTCGTGCGACCCAGTCGTGCATTTTATTTATTCAAGAGACATACAAATGTCAAAAATGTATCTTCGGCTAAATATTTAATCCGATTCACACACGGCCTAAACCTTCTTCTCTTAATATCGGATTTAGGGTAGATGAACCCAAATCCATGAATTATCATTATCATTATCATTATCATTATCATTATCATTATCATTATCATTATCATTATCATTATCATTATCATTATCATTATCATTATCATTATCATTATCATTATCATTATCATTATCATTATCATTATCATTATCATTATCATTATCATTATCATTATCATTATCATTATCATTATCATTATCATTATCATTATCATTATCATTATCATTATCATTATCATTATCATTATCATTATCATTATCATTATCATTATCATTATCATTATCATTATCATTATCATTATCATTATCATTATCATTATCATTATCATTATCATTATCATTATCATTATCATTATCATTATCATTATCATTATCATTATCATTATCATTATCATTATCATTATCATTATCATTATCATTATCATTATCATTATCATTATCATTATCATTATCATTATCATTATCATTATCATTATCATTATCATTATCATTATCATTATCATTATCATTATCATTATCATTATCATTATCATTATCATTATCATTATCATTATCATTATCATTATCATTATCATTATCATTATCATTATCATTATCATTATCATTATCATTATCATTATCATTATCATTATCATTATCATTATCATTATCATTATCATTATCATTATCATTATCATTATCATTATCATTATCATTATCATTATCATTATCATTATCATTATCATTATCATTATCATTATCATTATCATTATCATTATCATTATCATTATCATTATCATTATCATTATCATTATCATTATCATTATCATTATCATTATCATTATCATTATCATTATCATTATCATTATCATTATCATTATCATTATCATTATCATTATCATTATCATTATCATTATCATTATCATTATCATTATCATTATCATTATCATTATCATTATCATTATCATTATCATTATCATTATCATTATCATTATCATTATCATTATCATTATCATTATCATTATCATTATCATTATCATTATCATTATCATTATCATTATCATTATCATTATCATTATCATTATCATTATCATTATCATTATCATTATCATTATCATTATCATTATCATTATCATTATCATTATCATTATCATTATCATTATCATTATCATTATCATTATCATTATCATTATCATTATCATTATCATTATCATTATCATTATCATTATCATTATCATTATCATTATCATTATCATTATCATTATCATTATCATTATCATTATCATTATCATTATCATTATCATTATCATTATCATTATCATTATCATTATCATTATCATTATCATTATCATTATCATTATCATTATCATTATCATTATCATTATCATTATCATTATCATTATCATTATCATTATCATTATCATTATCATTATCATTATCATTATCATTATCATTATCATTATCATTATCATTATCATTATCATTATCATTATCATTATCATTATCATTATCATTATCATTATCATTATCATTATCATTATCATTATCATTATCATTATCATTATCATTATCATTATCATTATCATTATCATTATCATTATCATTATCATTATCATTATCATTATCATTATCATTATCATTATCATTATCATTATCATTATCATTATCATTATCATTATCATTATCATTATCATTATCATTATCATTATCATTATCATTATCATTATCATTATCATTATCATTATCATTATCATTATCATTATCATTATCATTATCATTATCATTATCATTATCATTATCATTATCATTATCATTATCATTATCATTATCATTATCATTATCATTATCATTATCATTATCATTATCATTATCATTATCATTATCATTATCATTATCATTATCATTATCATTATCATTATCATTATCATTATCATTATCATTATCATTATCATTATCATTATCATTATCATTATCATTATCATTATCATTATCATTATCATTATCATTATCATTATCATTATCATTATCATTATCATTATCATTATCATTATCATTATCATTATCATTATCATTATCATTATCATTATCATTATCATTATCATTATCATTATCATTATCATTATCCTCGGGGGTTTTTGTTGGTTTTCCCCTAGAGGACGCGTCCTCAGGTGGCGGATAGAGGAACGCTCAGTATTTCTTCTGAAATACAGGGTATGTGGGAAATAAAATACCACACGCGGACCAAAAAAAAACAACTATGTGAAGGAACACTGAAAATACAGCGACCGCATAACAAATATACAAACAAATGATGCCATGGGCGTGACAAGCTTGGCCACCACGACACCGAACATTACAAGCAAAACCAGTTGTGACCCCTTCCAAAGAGGAACGAAAACTCTTCGCACTCCTCCTCCGAGCAAGGGTATCCCCGCAGGATCTAAACCCCCTGAAGCATTGGTTACATCCGCAAGACGTGACATTTTTGCTAAATCAGAGGATGAAGTTTTTGCCTATGAAACAGAAAAATGCATAAACATCCTGAAATCGATGAAAATGGTATGTGACAAACAGAAAAACGTTAGCCTAGACATAAAGAATGGCATCGATGCACTAGTAGAGGCTCTGGACAAACTAGTGTGGAATGAAAAGAAGAGAAATGCACCGAAAGATCCTCCTCCTGCAAGTCAAACCCGGCAAGTTGAAAGCAATCTTAAGGATTCTGCCAGCTCCCAGACAAAGCTGACAACCTCCAAAAGACCACCATCGAGCCCTCTGAACAAAGACACCGACAAAAGGAAAAATGATACACCAAAAGCGAAACACTCTGAGGAGCAGACCCAAGAAAAAACAATTGCACCAACGCTAGGTAAAAAAATTCCTACACAAGCCGCAAAAGAAAACACCACAGCGGTGACGGTGAATGAAGGTGAAAAAGAAGGGGGAAGCAAGAAGCCGAATAACAGGGCAAAGCAAAACCGAAGGAAAAAGAAGCCCAAACAAAAAGCTAAACCAGAAGCCATACTTATCAAGCCGAAGGATAATAAAACATATTCGGACATTCTCAGAGAAATCCGGAGTAAGACGAACCCAGACGAGACAGGCACCGTGATTAAAACAATCCACCAAACCAAATCCGGAGATGTCCTATTAGAACTCTGAGCGAAAAGTTAAAACAAGACAGCTTTTGGAGATTCCTTGAAAGCTATACTCAGAGAAAAAGCAGTGGTTAAAGATCTAGAGCCAAGCATATCCATTAAAATTATGGATCTGGATGAACTAACCACTGCACAGTGTGGCCAATCACGAATCTAGCTGGACAAAATTAATATCTCGCGTTAAATCGACTTTTTTTCTAAACAGTTTTAAACAAATGAATGTGAATAGATAAAATTCTATAAAAAAGAAAGATTTTTAAAAAGAAATCTATAATTTCTGCAAAAAGTGGGTCAAAATAGTGATGAAGAAAATGCATTTTTGAATTTATGTTTCCGTAAACATATTCTATAATTGGATATACTTAATTATTTAAAAAAACGCTTGAAAAATCTCAATAAATAAAAACTCTATTGCTATTCACGAAAAAAGAGAGACAGAATAATTAGTTTTTATTAAGAAATAGAACTTTTACACACGTTTTTGACAGGTGACATATATGATTTATTTTCTCAATATCATGCTTTAAATTAAAATTTTAGCAATGATTTTAATTAATTATGTTTCCCAATCATAAAAAATGGCATCACCTTTAAAAATATCCGCAGATATTTAAAAAAGTAACTCCTTTTCGTGCGATGCAAACTTGAAACTTAAGGGCCTATTAAAAACAGCTGTGTTTATATTAGCTTCGATGTTTTTCAAGCTAATAATTCTCTAAATTTCTTCGTGACCCTATTTCTGGCCTTTTACACTTGCTTGCTTTTTGGATTTAACTTGTTTTAGGTGTTCCGACAGAAAAGCATCATTCATCAATGATAATGCCTCATTAGTTGAAAATTCCAGTGGTTTAGTGGTTCCAGAGGATCAGAACTTAATCTTTTATACATTTTGATCCTTCACTCAAAGAAAATTTTGATAAATCCTTTACGGTTTTATTGGAATATGCTTTTTCAATTTTGCGGAGAGCGATTCTACTGATTTTAACTATTTCTAATGGATAGTTGCACTTTTAACCTTCCGTTTGTTATATTTTTCCCGTTTTTTTAATTTTTAAAAATTCTTTTCTTCTTTGTTTCACTATCTACTGTTTTTGTTTATTTAGTTACCACATAATATTGGTCAAGCAAAATGAAATTCATGTTTAAAGAGCGGTCCAAAGTATCTTCTACCTTTTTTGTTTTTTTTTTTTTCGCTTAACTTGAAGCACAAAACTTTTATAAATGTTTTTAATTTTTATTTATTGTCAAAAATGTTCCAAAGATGATACCTGCTCATTAAAAGATCAAAAAAACTGTCTTTTCGATCTTATTTGGCAGTTTTGACACATTTTTCGAAAATTTGTTTTTTGGAAAATCTTGACTTCATTTTGAAAAGTGAAAAAAGTTGTATGGCGGTCGAGAAAACGCGAGACATGTAAATAGCTAATCTAAACGACAACACTGCACAATACATTAATTAATTAATTTCAGACCGGAAAAATGCGGAAAAATTAACTTTACCTCTAATTGAAAAACAAAGATATTTTTTTTTTGCACTTCCTAGCCTTCTTACAGAATTTTTTTTTTTTTTAATAGTTGCAATGGTAATTAATAAATAAAAATTATAATACTTTACCTCCAAATGTAGATTAACAATTAAAAAAAACAATTACAACCAAAAAACTACCACAGCGTTTTTAATCGTCAACCAAACTCAAGCGAAAAATAGAATACTTTGTATTATCTCCATCCAACTGTTGACAAGAACCAACTTTCAAGCTTAGCTTACGCTAATCCGAGATGAAAACCAAAAAACCAAACATGAATTACAGTTACCCATTGTATTGAGAAGCTCAACTCATGATTTAAATTCATGTGGCTAAACTTTTTTTTTTCTATTTTGTCCAGTCAGATTGGCGAATTACCACACTGTGCACTGTGGAAGAAGTCGAAGAGGCAATAAAGGGCAAGGCGATCGACTCCATCACAAATATCCAGATAGGTGTTACAGCCGAGAACAGCAGGTCCCTGAAAATGGACCTGGATAAATGGTCGAGCTGCTCAAGAGCTATTGAAGACACCCACAATAAGGATTGGCTGGACACAATGCAGAATAAGAAGGCGAACAGAGGTCACACGTTGTTTCAAGTGCTTCGGCTACGGGCACCAACAAGCATCTTGTACTGGCACAGATAGAAAGGGGCTGGGGCTATGCATCAATTTCGGAGAGAAAGGCCATAAAAAGAGCGAGTGCAAAAACCCATCTAAATGCTGCCTCTGCACGGAACTAGAAAGTCCACCTCGACTGGATCACGTCCCGGGAACAGGAAGCTACCAACAGCCTTATTTATTAGATTTCACTAAACAGCTCTAAACGGCTGCATAGTTATACAATACATAAAGTTTTATGTAGCCTTTATGCAACGTTGCATAAATTTCTATTTTTAAAACATTTTCTTAGCCATTATAATTATGCTAGGTTTGTGTCCAAATAAGTACTAAAAATGGAAAATTAGTACGACAAACAACTCCATCTGTCTATAAAATAACTCCATTTGATTCAAAAATAAACAAAAAAAAAAATAAACAAAAACGTGAGCGAAAGTTCTCAATGTCATATGTAGAAGAAAATCTCTAAAAAAAAACACATTTCAGTTGATAAGAAATTATTCACATGTATGAAAATGTAGACACATAAGAAAAAAATGAAGACACACATGAATTTATATCACGTTAAATATATTAGGAACAAATCTCCAAATTTCTTATTTTTTGATTTAGTTGACTTCAAGTTGTTCATTTAATTTAATTTTAATTGAAAATGTAATCAAAAAAATAAATTCTTCAATGAAAAAAACAAAAATATATACAAATATTGATATTTTTTTCTTTTTCTGAAAATTATTTGATGTTCAAATGACATTTAAGCAAAATAAATTCTTATTCAGGCTCTAAACAACCTAAAAACTCGTTTAGCTTATACAACCTTTATTAAACGTTGCATAAATATTATAAATCACAATTTTTTGTTTAAATACATTATAAAGAGTACATAATGCTATGTTCCCTCTATGATGAGTTTATAAATAGGGCTGCAAGTGTTTAAAATGGCACTTGAAACGGCGAAAAAAGCGTCCTCAAAATGACCATAATTCTCCAAGCTCTCCACAGGAGTCTAACCGCGGATAGCCTCCTGACAAAACTGGTTATGGAATTGCGAGCAGAAATTGTCATTGTGAGCGAGCAATATCGTGATAAGGATGGACCAAACTGGATACCGGATCTGCTCAGAACTGTTGCTGTTTGTATCCCTGACACAAGGAAATTCCTCATTGAGAAAAAAGGGGCAGAAAGAGGTTTTGCATGGGTTAAAGGTTGAAGGCTGACAGTAGTTAGCATATACCTCACTCCTAATGAAAGAATCGAAGAGTTCCGTAAAAAACTGGAGATTTCAACGCCAGAGGGCAGGAGTGGGGTATGCTAACTACAGACTCTCGAGGAAGGCAAATACTCGAGATGGCTGCAAGACGTGGACTATACGTAGCTAACGTAGGAGATACCCCCACCTTTAGGAGACCAGGACACAGAGGCACTATTCCAGATGTTACCTTTGCGACGAGCACCGCATTTGCAAAAGTCAAGAACTGGAGAGTAATCGAGGACTATACAGGTAGCGACCACCAGTATATCGTTTTCGACCTGGAGGATAACCAACGAGAGCTAAGCTTACGTCACCAACCACGGGCTCCAAGGTGGAACCTAAACAGGCTAAACGAGGATGTTTTTAAGGGAGCGATCGAGAAAGGGGCAAATGCTGTACTGCAAGTACAAGGACCTGCTGAAACCAAGGCAGAAGCCACGATGCAACTAATTCGGCTCGCATGTGACTCCTCAATACCCCCAATCAGAGGTGCCAACAGAAACAGAGATCCAGTGTACTGGTGGACAGAGGAGATAGCTGCGTTACGCCGGAGATGTTTACAACTCCGACGAATAGTTACCAGGGGGAGAAGGAGAAGAAACGCTGTACCTTTAGAAGACGCCATAGCGGAGTTCAGAACCAAGAGATCCGAGCTCAAGAGGGCCATTAATTCGAGCAAGAGAGAGAAATGGGAGGATCTCCGCCGTGATGTAAAAAGCGACCCCTGGGGACTAGGCTACAAGATCGTCACGCGTAAACTAGGAGCTCAGATGGCACCCCCAGTCCTAAGCGAAGAAAAAATGGAAAACATTGTCGAAACTCTATTCCCAACTCATCCTGTCAGGACAACTGACAACACACCGGTCCAAAGACAGGATATCCCATTTTTTTAGTGAGGAGGAGTTGAGCATAGCTGTGCAGTCCCTGCAAAACCGAAGAGCTCCTGGCCCCACAGAAGTCCTGAAAGCGACCGCCAAAGCATGTACCCAATTACTGTTGAACATGTTTAACAGCTTCCTAATAGAAGGCGTCTTCCCTAAGAGCTGGAAGAAACAACGGCTGGTGCTCATCAGCAAAGGCAAAGGAGACCCGGATTCCCCATCGGCATACAGACCTCTGTGCATGCTAGACACTGCGGGGAAACTCTTTGAAAAGCTTTTGAAACCGCGGCTTTCAGCAGCAGTACAAGCGTCGGGCGATCTATCGGAGAGACAGTACGGTTTCCGGAGAGGCCGCTCTACTATCGAAGCAATACAAGAAGTAGTGCACGCAGCCCAAATTGCCCAACAAAGAAACCACTACTCGAAGGAGATCGTCTTGCTGGCAACGCTGGATGTTCGAAACGCCTTTAACTCGGCCAGGTGGAGTGATATACTACATGCGCTCGAATGGAGATTCCACGTTCCTGCCTATCTGCTACGGATGGCGAAGAACTATCTCAGGGATCGAGAGCTGATCTACGATACCGCAGAAGGCCAGCGAAGAAAGAAAGTCACGTCTGGGGCAGCGCAGGGATCAATCCTAGGACCAGACCTGTGGAACATCTCCTATGATGATATCCTTCGCATGGAGATGCCTGACGATGCCTTCCTGGTTGGCTATGCTGACGACATCGCCGCGGTGATTACGGAACGAGACACCGATAGCGCGCAAAGAAAGCTGAACCAGGTCATGCGACGGACAAATTCATGGATGGAAGAGCATGGACTCAGCCTAGCCACGGAAAAAACAGAGATAGTTCTTGTGACGAGGAAGAGGATTCCCACACAAACGGACTTCCAAATTGGGGACGAAGTAATAAGAAGCAGCGCGGTAGTGAAGTACTTGGGATTGAGGCTCGACACAAAGCTAACCTACTGGCAACAAATAAAGGCAGCAACGGAAAGAGCATCAAAAACTACCACAACACTGAGCAGACTGATGGCGAACGTGGGGGGACCAACGCAATGGCCAGTAAGCGGAAGCTACTGATGGCGACAACGCATTCCATCCTTCTGTGTGGCAGCGAAATATGGCCGGACGCACTTAAGCAAGAGAAGTACCGAAAGCAGATGGCAGCAGTACAAAGATGCGGAGCTCTACGCGTGGCAAGCTCTTATCGAACGGTGTCGGAACCAGCTGTCCTTGTAATCGCTGGAGTGACCTCTATCGATCTCCTAGCGACAGAAAGGAAGTACGTCTACGACAAGAAGGCGGAAATGGGAGTGGAAGCGGCAGCAGAAGAGGCTAAGCAGCTGACCATACAGAAGTGGCAAGAGCGTTGGTGTGCAGAAAGCAGAGGACGATGGACGGCGAGGCTGATCAGAAATGTGGCTGAGTGGAAAGACCGGAAACACGGTGAGGTTAATTATTACGTCACCCAGTTACTCACCGGACACGGTTACTTCAACGCATTTCTCCACAAGATCGGCAAAACAAGTAGTCCAGCATGCCAGTACGGGGACTCCCAAGAAGACGATGCACAACATACCTTCTTCGCCTGCAGCAGATGGGCAGCACAAAGAGAAGAACTGGAGACAAACATTGGCACACTCACTCCAGAGAACATAGTCGAGAAGATGCATACTAGTCAACATAACTGGAACTTGATCAGTACAAACACGAATCAGATCCTACGAAGCAAGAAAAGGGAAGAAGAACAGTTCCGCGCTCCTAACCTCTCCTAACCTATTAATCTACTAACCTAACCAAATCTAACCAAATCACCTTGAACTAACGTAACCTAACTCCACCTAATAAAAGACTAATATTAAACTAACGAAACCCGACTAATTTAACCTAATGCTTACATAACCTTCCTAACCAAACCCTGTCTAACCTAGGAACAAAGAAAGCAGAGGAAGAAAAGATCCCGCTACAAGACGTGAGCCCAGAATGGGCCGTACAAAAGGCCCCCTCTTGAAGAAGTGCAATCCCGTGGTCCCGAGGGGGGATCTTCGAGACACTTTTGGAGGTTTAGCCGGTATGCCATTATAAGGTTTTAACATTTTTTCCTTGGTGAGTCCGGCACACGGGGAGGTATGGATACCTCCTTATGGTGCGTAACGCATTCCTCCACAAGTAAAGTAAAAAAAAATTACATCGTTCTTAATTCATTTTTGTACTTTTTTTTGTTTTTGAAAAAATTCAGAGTTTAAGCCCAGGCACTGCCAAGTTTCTCTGATCTTTGAAAAATAAAATTTCTTAATATTCCAATTAGGAAATAAATTTTTATCTTTTATTTTCAAATTTTGAAGATTACTTTTCAGTTTAGGTCTGGTTTTGGTAAACTTCCACTTAAAAAGTTTCCTGGCGCCCACCCTAGTAAGTAGAAGTAACACCCTGTGTTTACTTTTATTTAATTTCCATTTTGATCATTTTTTTTTTATTGTTGTGTAATTTTTTTATTGTTGTTTCATACATTTTATTAATCGGACGGATTAATAAAGTGTATCTAAAAGTCTGAACCCACCCCATCCCACTGAGCTACGGGATACAGCATAATTTTGTTGTATGTTTGCATATTTTATTTCATCGAACGCGCTCATTGTTTGACATTTGTCATTTGCATCATTAAATTAATTTCGTTTAAGTCGCGCTTTCGTTTGTTTCTTTTATAAAATAATAATTAACCAAATTCGCGTTTCATTTTGTTTATTAATTAAAGTTCGATTTAAATTAAATTATTATAAATTCGGTGAAATAAAAAGTGCAACAATTGGCGGCCACAACGTGGGGCCCATTTTAGAAGTTTCTGAGACAAAAAAAAAACACATAATTATACCTACCTACCTAACCTGTGCAGTGTGCATATTTTTGGAATTCTCTAGTTGAGATTTAAAGCCCTTCAAGAAAACAAGTCCGACCTCGGTCCGGATCCGGATGGAAATTATAATCACCGCGAAGTCGATTGCATATGTATTGGTGTGGTGAAAATCTCCATTCCGAGAAAACGGAGCCGAAGTCGGACCCGAGTCGGAGCAGCGAAAACCTACTAGAAAGAGGAACAAAAAAGGGATGACGTTTCGCATTTGCGACCAAAAAAGAACAAGATTTATTTTTTTTTTTTCAATGAAACTTTTTTTTTTATTTAATTTTGGCAAACGAAATTTTCACAATATATACAATATAAAATACAATACATTTTTTTCATTTTATTTTATTTGTTGTTGCTGCTGTTGTTGGTGTTTCTTTAGATGCCCAATCGCATGTTTCACCTTCTGCCTTTTTCTTCATCATTAGAGATTACATCTACAACACAAACAGAAACACATCCCTTTAATCCAAACACTTTGAGCGATATATACAACATACCTTTTTTTGTTTCCATATTGTTAATAGTTTGATATAATTGTTTATAATTATACTTATATTTTATTAACAACGACACGAGACACGACGCGACTAAACACTTCAACAAAAAATAACAAAATGACGCTTTTGCTCTTGTTGGCTATGTCTGTCTACTTTTTTTTCCTTTTCTCAGTTTTCACCACGATTCTCTTAGACTTTGTGTTCATACACAAAAAGTTGCAAGTGTGTGAGTGCAACCCCGCTTTTCTCGGTCGGAGGTCGGACTGTCTTTTCTGGACTCCGTTTTCTTGCTTGAAGGTAGTGTTTGTTTTTGTGTCATTTTATTTTCTTTTACATTTCTTTTATTGTTTAAATTGGTATTGAAAAAAGTTTAATCCCTAGGTGGAATTCAATTGGTTTTTTGATTGATAAGCGTGGTGATTAGCAGGGCAAAGCACCAGTGAAAAAAGCAACAACAACATCAACCTCATTTGGTTCGAGTTTTTTTTCTTGTGGATAAGTGAAGTGAGGGAGTACATACATAATTTCAAGGTTTTTATTTTTTTCATATAAATTGTTTTAAATCCTAATAGTACATACATACATAATTTTGATTTGATTTATTTTGTTGTTGTTCAGTGGTAATTCGATTCATTTCTTTGCACCACGAACCAACATACATATTACATACATGCATACATATACCTATTATATTTTTTTTTCTATTCAATTCTAAATCGTAAACAACTTTAACAGTGTTCTTAGACTGTGGGGATTTTTTTTTGGGAAATTGAGGAAGTTAATAAATTTTTGTTTGATGTTAGATTTGTAAACGGTTGGAGTTGCCAACGTGTAATAATATTTCTTCTGTTTTTGTTTTTCAATTTATTTATTAGATTTCATTTTTCTTTTTTAATTCATTTATATTTTTAAAGCTTTTATTTTATTTAAATAAAGTTAATTTCATATTACTCGTACTTTACGTTCGGTTACTTTAATTCATTTTATTTTTAAATTCTTTTTATTTTTTAAACTAAATTAAATTTTGTTTTTGTTAATTATGGATGTAAGCCAAATCAATAGATTATCGCAGGAAGAAATTTCCTACGAAATTGAATGTCGAGGGTTGACTTTAGGGAACGTTGAGGAGATGCGCAAATGGTTAAGAGCTGCCATCAAATTGGAACGTAGGAATTCGTATGTGTAACTAGCGCTTACCCGTTCACGTTTGAACAGGATCAGATGGCGGTCGAGAAGAAATTAGTAGAAATAGGGAAATTGTTACTAAATCCACCAAAATCAGAAACTTCGGCGTTACCAAAGTTGAGTGGGATGGATCGATCAGCACCGGAATAGGATACAATCAAACAAGAATTGAAGAATAAGTTGGTCATGGCTATGGCAGCTTTAGAAGATGATGGGGATGATAGGAAAAACATTGATAGGGAAAATTTTGATAGGGAAAATAAGGATAATAAGGGAACAAAGGAACAAAATCAAGCAACGAAAGAGGTTGAAAACCAGCGTTCAGCTGAATCCTCGGAAACCGGTTCGATTAGTTCTTCTGGCGGTACATCGACAACAGTAGGAGTGCCAGATGTTAGGTTAGATACAAATCGCGATAGGGACAGCGGGGTCAATCCAGTTATAGAACGGGTTGTACTCCAATCTGAAAAATTCTTAAATATAGCCAAAAGGGACGTGAAGTTCACTGGAGAGCGTTGTGGTGCTTCTGTGAACGCGTTCCTTGAGAGGGTCGATGAAATTCGAAAAGCTAGGGGAGTTTCAGAAACTCAACTTTTTAGGGCAGCAGTAGAACTTTTTGTAGGGAAAGCTTTAATCTGGTTTAGGGCAATTAGGATCTCGATTAATTCGTGGTAGGAACTCGTGAAAGAGTTGAAACTCGAGTTCTTACCACCGAATTATAACGATCAACTTTTAGAAGAAATTAGGCGTCGTACACAAGGCAACGATGAATCCATCGGGGTCTATGTTGCTACAATGCAAAATTTGTTTGGTAGGTTAACTGAACCCATTTCGGAAAGTAGGAAGTTGTTGATGATCCAACGAAATTTGACACCCTTTTATCAAACACAGCTTGGTTTGGCTAAACCAACTTGTGTATCTGACTTAGTTGCATTAGGCAGGAATTTAGAAGCTGTTAGGGCAAATGTGGAAGCTTATGTCCCACCACCCAACGTTCGGAATAGTAGGAATGTGCTTGAGCCAGATCTGGCATATATTGGATTAGGTGTTGAAAATCCCAGAGTTTCGGTTGTTGCTGAGAACAACGCAAATGTTCGTCAGGCCCCATCTTCAAATCAATCCAGGTCGTTGTCGATTTTGCATTTTGCAAATAGATGTTCCGCTCCTAGGCGTTGTTTCGGTTGTGGGAAATTGGGGGTGAATAGACAAAATTGTAGACGCTATTCGGGAAATGGGCAACGGGCTATTACGCCAGCAGAGCGGGAAGCTGGGAGACGTTGAGGCTTTTATCAGCTGGAAACCAGCTGGGGGAGGAAGTTTATTTAAGTTTTACTCTGGAGGCAAACGGTAGGGACAATAGACAACACTTAGGAATTAGTATTTATGGTTCTAAATTTTTAGGTTTATTAGATTCAGGAGCTTCTAGGACCATAATAGGTAGGGAAGCTTGGAAAATAATAGAAAATTTAGGGCTTTCATTGAAAAAAGACACTGTTCACTCTGTGAGTTTGGCAGATGGAACAGGTGTCGAAGATTTGGGAACTCTCTCTCTTCCAATTATAGTAGAAGATAGGGCAATTCTGATTGACTGTTTGGTCATTCCATCTCTACCACATACGGTGATTTTGGGCGCAGATTTTTGGGCGCTATCGGGTATTGTTCCGGATTTAAGATCACGCGTATGGAACTTTTCGGAACCGGCAAGCTCGGTTTCGATTTGTTTCATTACAGATAGATCAGGGGTCGAATTACGGCACACGATTACGATCATACGTTAACGTTTTGACTATTTCTGTCTCTATTTAATTATTAGAAAACGATAGGGACACATAGCAACCATTCGTTAACGAACGTATGCGGTAATTCGACCCCAGATTTGGGTGATAGGGAATTAAAAACATTAGAAACGTGGATCGAGGATTCTTTTAAGAAAATGCCTTAGGGTTAAGGGTGCACAACTTTAGTTGAGCACAAAATTAGGACGTTGGCGGAGCCGATAAAACAAAGATATTATCCGGTTTCTCCGGCGATGCAGGGACATATTGATAGGGAACTTAAAGAAATGTTAGAGTTGGGGGTTATTGAAAAATCGACCAGTGCGTGGTCATCTCCAATACTTTTAGTTAAAAAGAAGGATGGTTCCTATAGGTTCTGTGTGGACTATAGGAAGTTGAAAAAAACACTGATAGGGATGCTTATCCACTTCCATATATAAATTCAATTTTAGATAGGCTTCGGGGTGCTAAGTTTTTGTCTTCGCTAGATATAAAGTCAGCATATTGGCAGATTCCTATGGAGGAGAAATCTAAGTCTTTTTTCAATTTAAGAGAATGCCTTTTGGTCTTCACAATTCGCCAGCGACTTGGCAGAGATTTATCGACACAGTTTTGGGTGCCGATCTTGAGCCGTACGTTTTCGTCTATTTAGACGATATCATTTCCGAAAGTTTCGAAAAACATCTAGAAATTTTAGAAGAGGTGATGAAAAGGTTAATTGAAGCGGGATTAAAAGTTAGTAGGGAAAAGTGCAATTTTTGCATGCCATCATTAATTCCAGCACCGAGAAATGTTAAAGAAGTTAGAAGTTTTATAGGGACAGTTTCGTGGTACCGACGATTTGTACCAAATTTTGCGAAATGCTTAGGCCACTATCTGATCTTACTAAAAAGAATAGGAAATTCACTTGGACACAAGAATGCGAAGACAGTTTTAGGAAGGCAAAAGAGTGTTTTGTGACAGCACCAATACTTACTTGCCCAGATTTTACACGACCTTTCGTCGTACAAACAGACGCGTCAGATTATGGTATCGGTGCAGTTCTTTCACAGAATTTTGAGTCAATTCAAATCCGCGAATGGAAGAGAGTGATAGGTAGGAACCAAAGGTTAGGAATTTTACAAGAGTTTCATGATGGTCCATTAGCAGGACACATGGGTGTTAGGAAAACTTTTGCCAGGGTTACGGCGAAGTTTTACTGGCCAAAAATGAGGTCTGATATTTCCAAGTATGTTAGAAGTTGTAAAGTTTGCCAACAGGTAAAGCCGGTGAATGAAAAACCAGCTGGGTTGATGAGTGAGAGGGTTGGGATAAGGTCACCGTGGGAAATGATTTGTATTGATTTGGTAGATCCACTTCCAAAGTCGATTAGGGGTTTCACTTATATTCTGACGGTAGTGGATTACTTCACAAGGTTTCCACTATTGTTCGCGTTGAGGTCGGCGACTGCTAAGGCAATTTGTAGGGAGTTAGAAGACAATGTGTTCCTGTTATTTGGCGTACCCAAGGTGATCGTGAGTGACAACGGTCCCCAGTTCCGATCAAAGGAACTGGCAGCGCTTTGCCAGGCGTACGCGTCACAAATCAACTATACTGCACATTATCATCCGCAGGCGAATCCTGCGGAACGGATAAACCAAATTTTGAAGATGACGCTGAGGGCGTACGTCGCAGAAAACCACAGAGTGTGGGATCTACAACTTGCTAAAGTGGCGTGTGCTATTCGCACGTCACAACATGAGGTTTTGGGTGTTTCACCCTATTATGCGAATTTTGGGAGGGATATGGTAACCTCGGGGAGAGAATTGCCATTTGTTGGAGACAGTTCTGGGAACGCTCAGGATCCGGAGGGGATCAGAGAACGTTTCAGAGAACTAAGAATTGATATTGGGAAAAAATTACAGGCAGCCTCGAAAAGAGCTGCAGAAGCCTATAATCTTCGACGGCGTGATGTTCAATATCACCCCGGCGAAATTGTTTGGCGACGAAACTTTACTTTGTCGGATGCCGCGAATTATTATGCAGCCAAATTAGCACCGAAGTTTGTCGGTCCGTTTGAAATTAAGAAGCGTGTGTCACCTTGGACATATGTCTTACAAGATAGTAATGGTAAAGAGCGCGGAACTTGGCACGTTAAGGATTTAAAACCGTTTACCGATGCATCCGTTAATAATTAATTTCAGTAGTAACGTAGTTTTTGTAGTTTATTTTTTTTTTAGTTTTTTGTTATTATCATTTTCATATATTTTACTTATTTTTATAATTCACATTAACTTTAGACTTTCAGCTTATTTATTTTTGATTTTATATTTTAAAATTTTTTATTTTATATTTTTAAATTTTTGATTTTTTTTCTGATGGAAAATCCTTTTTCATCCTGGGTACATCTTTGAAAATGTGTTGCAGTTCTTCGAAATGTAATCACATTTTCGAGGAGGTAAGAGTGGGATTTGTTGCGGTAAATTTAACCACAACAAGTTTCACCTTCCCATTCCATTCCCTTTTAATCATTTTCTTAAATCCGTTTCTTTTGCTGCTCCAAAATGCTCGAAGAGATTATTAGAGACCTGGCCCATCAGCCAGAAGCTTTTCCAGCTTTTTGAGTATCTTGGAAAAGCAAACAAAACAGGTTTACTTCAAAATATATAGTGTGACGTGTGATTGATGGTTCACACAGACTATAAAGTCGGTATTGGACGGGCGCACAGTGCGGCGATTGTATGGAGATGGTGGACAAAAATCAATTTTCCAAAAAGGAATTGAAAAATTAATGTATATGTAATAAAGAGAAATTCTAAAAAATTTGACGAAATTTTCACGCCCCTGCCACGCCCACTTTTGTATATGATTTTTTATATCTAAAAAACGGCGTGCACCATTTGATTAAAATTTAGGAAATTTGATTATCTAGATGAGTGTAAACATACAAAATAGTTTCGACCCTTTCCGCACCCTGCCACGCCTACTTTTGTATATGATTGTTTATACCTTAAAAACGGTTTGCACCATCTGCACCAAATTTTGGAAATTTGGTAACCTAGATGAGTTAAAAAAATATAAAATAGCTAGTACTTAACTTCTTCAAAATAAACTCAATATATTCATATTCTCGCCTGTTTTTGCCAAAACAAATCCACCTTTCAAAAAGTCGTTCATTTTTTCTGGTCCGACTTTGGCCTACAAAAAGTCATATATTTTGAAGGTTAGCAAAAGTTAGCAATGAAACTAAACGTGTTCTCAAAGAACAATAACAACACAAGATAATGCCATAAATCAATGTGCTACAATTTGCTACTACAACTTTGTAGGCTTAATTTAGATGAAATTTTATGCCTTAAAAAGGAACTTTTTTCGATAATTCACTAAAATTCAAATTTATTTAAAAAATCAAATATAACTACTCATACAATTTCTCAATGTATCCATTATTATTATTCACAAATAAAAAAAATAAAACTTTGGTACTTTTCTTACACAAACCAAATGAAAATGCACAAAAATAAAATCTCGAGCTATCACAATGACTAAAATTTTTTTCAGTGCTTTTGAAAGTCCCGCTAATCCCCCAAAATGAGCAAAACAAAATTAAAAACAGCCAAAAACAGTAATTTAACCCTTTCGGACCCAGCGTTACTCTCATGTAACATATTTTTAAAAATTCGTTGTGATGGCTTAAACGAAAGATAATAATGCCTAGTTACTGGATTATTACAAAAAGTTAGTTTAATATCAAACTTTTAATATTTTTTTTATCGAAAAAAGGACAGAAATGCACATTTTCTTTTGATTTTTTCAAAAAAAATTTTTTTTAAATATATGCTCATAATTTTGAAAAAAAAGATATAAAAATGTTAATCAAGAAAGTGTTTTGTTTTTTGGCTTAGAAGAAGTAGCATACATTATTGTTCCATAAAAAGTTATTTTCTCAGCTGTTTTGCTATTTATTTTTTTGGAAAATATCTTTTTGCTATTCATATTTCTTAGTTGTGATGTTTTTGACACCATAATACTGAAAACACATTTTTTAATATTGATTTTAATAGCTTGGGTTCGAAAGGGTTAACATATGCTTGACCAGCTCCATAGCTTAGAAGATCAATATTGCATTTTTATTTCTTTTATTTTTGTCCACTAGTCAACGCACTGTGGGGCGGTCCATAATTTTTTGAAAACGATAACTATTTGGACGGGCGCGCCCATAAAATTACTTGATGAGATATGCATGTTAAATATATGTGTGAGAGATGACTCACTCAGGAGATAAAGGCATGAAGTATTTACCCATGCCCAACGTAAATGTGAATTATAATTCACCAACGTAAATTTAGTATGGCCGAGTGCCCACCATAAGTGCCTTGCATAAAAGTAAAACCACTTTGCGATGTGTTTCCCTTCCCCTAATTGTCTGCGCGAAGGTCTACGGTTTTAGTTTATTTAATTTTCGCGTTTGAATCCTTTCTCGCGGTTTAATTTGAAAAAGGAAATGGTCGTGACTCCGTCTAGAAGAAATATTTTCCTCCAATTTATTAGTTCTGGGCCGGTTTGGGCTGGGGACTTTGCGTGATTTTTAAATAGTTTTTCGTTTAATTCTTTTTAAATGGAATTGGCGGAAGCGGGCTGAGCCACTGTTGGTGAGAATATCAGCATGAGATCGCATGCGATCGTTTTTCGACATCGGAGCAGGCCGCTAGCCAATAGGCAGGGTGCTGCTGTTAGACCGAGACAGAAAACCTCCTTGCACAAAGATCAGAAGAGGATGACCGTATGGTGGTGGCGGCATGTTCGTTTTGGCCCGCCAGTTTTACTTTACTTCTTGGAAGACCTTTAAGTGATAGAGTTGTGAAAAAGTTTAAGCGAAAAATTGTTTCGAATTTTTAAGCGATATTTTGGCAAATTAGAGAAAGTTATAAAAGTTCCGGTTGGGAACAAAAATAGTTTTGAGTTTGGAAAAATATAAGTCCAGATTGGGGACAAGTATTTTTGTGTTAAATCTTGGAGGAAGATATTTATTCGGAGGAGGTCCGATAGAGCCATATAGAGGGAGAAAATTTGTTGGGGACAAAATACCAGGAAAAAGGATTCAATTGTTGAGATAAGTATTTGGTTTTATTTGTGAAAATATTAGTTGGTTAAATTTCGTTTTTTTTGAGTGGCCCTAAAGTGGGATTAATTTGGAACCGATTAGGCCTTCGCTCCGTTTTGTTTTATCCCGATATTTTGCGGGACTCGCGACTGTTTAGTTTTGCCGTTGTCTTTCGGGATCTTTCCCAAAGTGATTTTCCTTTGTGTCTTTTTGGCACAAAGAAATTGTTAATTTTACTTTTGCTTTTGTTTGCTCTTATTTTTCTACATTTCACTATTCATCGTTCTTAATTCATTCTTGTACTTTTTTTGTTTTTGAAAAAAATCAGAGTTTTAGCCCAGGCACCGCCAAGGTTTCTCTGATCTTTAAAAAAATAAAATTTCTTAAAATTCCAATCAGGAAATAAATTCATATCTTTTATTTTCAAATTTTGAAGATTACTTTTCAGTTTAAGTCTTGTTTTGGTAAACTTCCACTTAAAAAGTTTCCTGGCGCCCACCCTAGTAAGTAGAAGTAACACCCTGTGTTTACTTTTATTTAATTTCCATTTTGATCATTTTTTTTTTATTGTTGTGTAATTTTTTTATTGTTGTTTGATACATTTTATTAATCGGACGGATTAATAAAGTGTATCAAAAAGTCTGAACCCACCCCATCACACTGAGCTACGGGATACAGCATAATTTTGTTGTATGTTTGCATATTTTATTTCATCGAACGCGCTCATTGTTTGACATTTGTCATTTGCATCATTAAATTAATTTCGTTTAAGTCGCGCTTTCGTTTGTTTCTTTTATAAAATAATAATTAACCAAATTCGCGTTTCATTTTGTTTATTAATTAAAGTTCGATTAAAATTAAATTATTATAAATTCGGTGAAATAAAAAGTGCAACAACTTTATTGTTTATTTTTCAAATACCGAATGCATTTCGGAAGGCAATTGGCCTACCATCATCAGCGTAAAACGCGTGAACAACTAAAAATTTATAAGTTATTACAACTAAAACAAAAAGAGCAATAACAAAATTTAAAAACAGAGAGTAACATTGAAATTATTACATGTAAATTACGCAAACAAGATTATTTAGCAAGAGTAAATAAATTAGAAGTTATTGGACTTTCTCCTCGACAATAATACAAGCTAATAAACCCCTTCCATCGAAATTAGACGCATATGAATCCATTTACATGAGCATCAACGAAAATTTGATGAATATATAATATAGAAAGTCCAATAACTTCTAATTTATTTGCTCTTGCTAAATAATTCTGTTTGTGTAAACAGAGTCGATTTGTGGAATATCTTACTTCAAGACAATTATTTGGTCAAAAGTCTGCCTAAATATGCGTTTTTAGCCGAGCAAAAAAAATGCAAATGTGTAAAAAACAATAAAGTATAATGATTTATTCATATTTTTATTTATGTTTTTGGTTTTTTAGGTTCATATTTTATTAATATTTTGTTGGGAACCCTTATTTGAAACAAAGGCGCGGATTTTTTTGGTATTGAGTCTATTAAAGACTATCATAAATTTTATGGTATTTGTTCACATTCTGATCAAATTTGCTCCATCAGAACTGTGCATTTTGAATGCTTTCGCTTTCTAATCACCCGATCTACAAGATCCTACAAATTTTCTGTGGTATTGGGGTCTGAAGATCGCGTTAGACACTTCAGAACAGCGAAATTGGTCATTTTCAAAAAGCTTTTTTCTAACCGGCTGGTGTTTTTGGGGTTGTTATCTTGTGTAAACAAGCTATTTTTGAGGCCAAACTTTGCGCAAGACGACCGGAAAAAAAAACCTTACAAAATTTCAATTAATAGCAGAAAGCGGTTTGATTTTTTTGAGCAATGAGAGCAAGTTCAACTTGTTCTTGTCAGATGGCTTTCACTGTCTGTGAAGGCCTCTAGGATATCGATATAACCCTATTTATCAAGTTCCTGCTATTAAACACGGAGGAGGTGTGGGGTAAGTATAAAATACTCATGAAAAGAAATTAATAGTAAGTTTTTGTTTAGGGTTTGTTTTCTCGAGAAGTGTGTCACTTGTGCCAAATGAAAAGAATAAATCGGATGAATGCAGAAATGTGCAAGGACATTGTGGAAACCCATATGTTCCACATTTTTAGTCCAATATCCCCGAAAACAGCTTGTTTACACAAGATAATGACCCCAAAAACACCAGCCGGTTAGAAAAAAGCTTTTTGAAAATGACCAATTGTGTCTAACGCGATCTTCAGACCCCAATACCACAGAAAATTTGTAGGATCATGTAGATCGGGTGATTAGAAAGCGAAAGCATTCAAAATGCACAGTTCTGATGGAGCAAATTTGATCAGAATGTGAACAAATACCATAAAATTTATGATAGTTTTAAATAGACTCAATACCAAAAAATCCGCGCCTTTGTTTCAAATAAAGGGTTCCCAACAAAATATTAATAAAATATGAACCTAAAAAACTAAAAACATAAACAAAAAATATGAATAAATCATTATACTTTATTGTTTTTTACACATTTGCATTTTTTTTGCTCGGCTAAAAACGCATATTTAGGCAGACTTTTGACCAAATAATTGTCTTGAAGTAAGATATTCCACAAATCGACTCTGTTTCGTGAAAATAAAACATTTTCAATATTGTGTGCCAAATTTGGTAGCATAACGATGTAAAATGACTTAGTTATCATGTAAAACTCTTTTAACCTTTTTCGTTTGCATTTTTTTTGCTCGCTACTGTACGTTATTCCTTCACATACAGTACCTTGACATATTATTAGGCCCGCGCGAAAAAAATATAATTTTTTGGTTCATGTTATTGGATTTTTAAAGTTTTTGTCGAAATATCTCAAATGTTTTTTTTGTCTCGTCTACTTACACTTATCATGTAGATACGGATTGACTTAAAAAAATGTTAAAGAATTGATACTTTTTCATAAAAAATAACGTACAAAAAGGGAAAAGCTCCAAAAGATGTTTTCTATGGAATTCATGCTTAGAAATTTACCAGACCGGTCTAATACTTAAATTTTTGTACCGAGGAATAACGTGACACTCTTAACTTTAAGGCAAGGACCCCATCTTGCATAAATATATGCCTGCTGCTTTCCAGGTTTTGCTTCGTTGTGTTGGGTGCTTTTAGACCATATACCACTCTAAAAGTTTTCCAATTCAAATTGTTTTGGAAGGACTTTTAATTCTGTGCCTTTTCCCTTGCATTTACTGTAGAACTGTCGTTGTGAGGTGTTGAATAACGTATTGTCCTCTCTTCTTTGTTTGGATTTCTTGTATCGTCGGATTCGTTTGGCATACACACCAATCTTTTGCTTAACCGTGTCTAGTGCTGCAGTTATTGTATGGTTCGCTTCGTTGTACGGTGCATGGGCTACATACTTTCTTTTTAATGCTTTTCGTCGAAGTTTAGGATTTTGACAGCTAGTAGAAGATGTTAGTACGCCTGCATGGCTTCGAAGTCTTTCAACCCTATTTTGGAGTCTAGTCTCTTCAGCCATGGTGGATCAGAGACTTCGTTTTTTTAAGTTTGTAGTCCTACCACCGCTGCTATCCTCCCTCCGTTTGCTTCGATAATTGCATGTGCACTACAGTAAAGGATAAGCTCCAAACTTTTTGAAGGTTATGATTTCATCAGTGTATCTTGGGAGGATCAATTTGTTCATTAAATCGACTTTGATTTTAAGTTGTTCATTCAGTTGTTGTTTAGGGAGTTTTGGTCTTAAAGATGTATATTGAAGCATATTTTATAATTGCAGTTTCCAATCCTCGTAGATTGGAATTCTCCGTCTTAGTAACCCTGCTAGAGTGGTCAATGCTTGTGGAAACGTTGAAACACTTCCAGCAGGTTGGGTGGGTTGATGTTCATTAAACGAGTTTGTGGTATTGATGATGTATTTCTAGCCGCTGGCGACTCATCTCTTTACAGAGAAAAGCCCTCGCCGGTAGCTGCGGTCTCTACCGACTTTTGAGTGTATATCCCCACTCTGTTGTATAACCATTGTATTCGTTGTTTTCCATGTTAATAATTTTCTATGTTCATAATCACAGGTTTTTGCATTTTATTCCTACTGCCAGGTTTATATAAAAGAGGCCGCCTCTAACATGAGAATCAGACGCCTACCAGGGAGCCGCCCATTATGGCACAAATGTTTCAGGGTTTATTTCCTAGTTTTTTTTGGTGTATTCCCCTTCGTTTAGCGGGGAGGGGCAATTTTAAAAAAATTACTTAATTTGGAGAAAAAATTAATAAAAATCAAAGGTTACACCTACAAAATTTCAAACAAAGCCATTTTATGGCACAAAATCATAATCAAAATTTTGAAACAAAAATTGAAAAAAAAATTCAAACTATTTTGTTTACAAAATTTTATATACCTAATTAATATAAGTTCTAATTTAGTTTTCACGATGCTCTTATTTTCTTTAAACAAAAACAGAAAACCGGATTCAAAAATATCTCGTCATTTTCGAGAAATTAACAAAAAACCAAAACTACTTTTTTTAAAAAACCTCTTAATTTTCTGTTTTAACCTGGCTGGACTTGTTGATAAATTAATTTATGAACCATTAACCATTCGACAATTATTTTTTAAACAGAATTAAGTATTAAATAAGGATATAATAAGTAGTGATACAGAATCGGATTAACCCTGAATTGATCAACTTTTTTCATTGATAGCACCTGAAAACTTACCTGAGAATTTTTCTTACTATGTCTAAGGTGCTAACCGCCCATGGATTCTAGCTTTAAGGGCCTTAAGGCAAATAAAATCGCAATTTTTTAATGAAAATTGAATAACAAATAATAATGTACATCCAAAACATAAATCGATGACAAGAAAAAGCAAATACGAAGGAAAAAAATTCTAATGTAATCTAGAAAAAAATTATTCTCTTGAAACCTTTAAAAATCAAAGATTGATTTAAAAAGTCCTTTTTTTAATTATGACCTGCTTGGCCAGATATTATTTTATTGTTTTTTATTAAAATAAAACAATTTTATTGCCTTAAGGGTATGTGTCAGGGCCAAAAAATGATTAAGACTTTGCGCGAAGCTCTGTAGAATCCACATTTTTGAGAAGATTTTATTGAAATAAACGATTTTGGATTAAGAATATATTAGGTGACATATATTAGTGGCTTAAAAAAAAAAATAAAAATTTTGTAGTTGTCAAAATCAGTAAAAACTATGAAAAATCGTCAAATTTAGATGTGTGTTGTTAAGAACCGCTGGGAAATTCATCAAATGTTATTTTTTTATTTGTGAATATTTTTTTTTTACATAACAACAAATACCTCCAAGTCTCGACTGAATCGTTTTTTTGAAATTTGTTATAATTTGTCTGAAAAAAAATATTGCCAAACCCCGAAAAAAAGGGCAAATTTCCAAAAAACATCAATGCTAGATTTCGCATAACTTTTAAAGTTCAAAAGTTATAGAAACAAAATAAACTGTTTTTTAAAGCCTGAAAATTCATTAACATTACTGTATTTTTTTTTTTTTTTTTATAAAAAAAATATGAGTTTTTGGAACAAAAAATCTGAAAAAATTATAGGTTTGGTGTCTTTTTTTTTGTTTTGATGGCGGGTAATCCATAAATAATTTTTTTTAATTTTTTTTATTATTTTAATATGATAAAATATATTTCAGAGCTGGGATCTGTTGATTGTTTTTTTTAATTTTTTGGATCTAACATACTTATAAACGCAGTTGAATATGTCAATATGTATAATGTCGTTGTGAAAGAAGGGAAACCTTGACAATATCAATTTATTTTTTTTATTTTTTTTTGTCATTTTGTCAATAAGTTCCAATAAAAAAAATATTTTTTCATGCATGGTATATTTAATTTTAATTTTTGAAATTGTGTCTATTTTGCGTTTTTCACCTAAAAAAATTCTTCGATCACGCACACAAATAACTTTAGTTCAACAAAATTCCACTGCTAAATCAGCGCTAAAAAATTCTCTTTTCGCTGTATTCTCTTTTTTTTAATAAATCCGCTCTCATTTTTTCTCACTTTTTTGTTTGACTCTCGTCTCGTCTGTTTTTTTTTTTTGTCTTATTTTTTATTTGTCTCATTTTTTTTAAATGCTAGACTTTGTGGAAGGTCAGATTTTTTTTTGTTGCAAGATATTTGCTTGATTTTTGTTTATGGGTGACAGTAATTGTATGTTTTTCGTTTTTGTTTTCAGAGAAGTAAGTTAGGTATGTACTGTTTTTTTTTTTTTGTGCATGGTCATGATTGCAATATTTTTTTTATCGTTGATGAACGAATATTACTTTTCGGTACATATATAGTGTATAGGAACATAGCTTGCATACATAGTAAAGTAGGTAGAATTAGTTTCGACATAATTTTTTTTTCTTTATTGGTCTGTTCTATAATGAAAAGTCATAAAACACAAATAAAATACATTTTCGGGACATCATCCTGGTCGTGTGCCACTACCAGCGTCCTCGTCCTCGTAACCGACAGACATGGTGTCGTCGGTCGGCGGCGGCGCGTCGGCGTGCGCCAGCCATTAGCATGCCTACGTAGATATTGTTGTTAAAAATTTGTAAACACTTTTGGGTAGGATACAATCTATCTACTTTTATTTCTTTCAAGATACTTGTAAATAAAATCTGTATAGTGTATTAATTACTAGTTGGTCTAGGTACCTATCTTGAACATTGGTTGGGTTGAAGAGTAGGTATTTTAAAGGACAATTAGAATTTACTAAATCATAGAATCAAATGGTGAGCGAAATTCTGCAATAGACAATGAATGTGTCAACATTCAGTGTTATATAATGTATTTACCTAATAATATGTAGTAGGTACATCAGAGAGGAGAAAATTTCATTTTTTGTTTTCTGTGGTTACATATGAACATTGTGAGAGAAAAGGGTTGAGTGGGTGATACCTAAAAGGAGGAGAAAGGATATTGTAGATATATTGCATACCGTTTTTTTGTTCATCTTTGATTTGCATACAGAAAAATATTTTCTGCTGCTAATAATTTTTTTATTTTCTAAAACAATTGGCACTGGTCTAACACAACTGGCAATCTTGTAAAAAGAAGTGCCACAAAAATATCGGACACAGATTTTGAAATTGAAAACAATAAAAAAGAAAGCCATAAATAACCAGTACCTACCTAGTCGGTGCGACGTTTTTCCTCGCTTTGTCCTCATACTCATAATTCATAACAACAACTAATAGATACCTACCTAAATATATACCTACCTAAATATGTATATACCTACCATATATTTATGTAGCGCTCTTACAACCCTTTCAAAAAAATTATTACTTTTAGTAGGTAGCCGTTGTAGTTATGTGGGTGCCCAGCGCCATGTTCCGCGAAATGACTGAGATGATAAATCTATTTTTCCATTGTTCATCATCACCTAAATGATCAAAAAACATTTATTACTTTGCCACCGCATGACGCAGCGCACTGATAGAAAGCACCAATAAATATTTTTCAATATGCCAGCCTACATATTACTTTGTAACACTACTGCGAAAAAAAGAATTAGCTACCTAAATTGAAAAAGTGAAAGGGTTGCGAATCCTGCATATCTAGATATACCTACATAATTTTGTACCTACATAGGTACTATAATATTTTTGAAATGTCTGATTTCGCCTGCCGTTTTTTTTTTATACATATATTTTTCTAAGAACCTATACAAATATCATTAGAAAACAAAAGATAATAAAACACATGACATAATTAGATCCAGCAAACAAAAAAAAAAGAACTTGTTATTCATGCGTAATACATATTATTTATGTTCATAAGTAAAGGATAATATAAAAAAAAATCACTGTTCTGCGTCTGCCTGCCTAGCATTTTTTTTCACACATCCCATGAATGAAACAACAAAAATGTATCTCCTTTGCCGTCTGGTTTTTTGCGTCGTATTCTTGTGCATAGAGGTATTTCTTTTCTCTATCTTCTTGTGTGCCTTTTAATTTTGTTTTTGTTTTTTTTTTTTTGCTTCACTTTGAGGGAAAAAAGAGTCGAAGAGCAAAAATGTTATTCAAAGCTGTGAAATCATGGCAAAGAGAAGTGCACTAATACATTCAAATTCATTTACATGAGATTTAAGTTGGCTGCTTGGGTAGACCTGCCCTTAAGGGCCTTACAGCAATTTTTTAATTATGACCTGCTTGGGCAAATATTATTTTATTGTTTTTCATTAAAATAAAACAATTTTATTGCCTTAAGGCCCTTACAGCGAGCACCCTAGACCAGGGATGGCGAACCAATGGCACGCGTTGCATTGGTTGCACGCCATAAAATATTTCCGGCACGCCACCAATTAAGTATTCCAATTGCCATTTGAGCGATTTTTCCAGTAAAATTTTTCTTGAGATTTTGTAAAACTGTTAAATCTCTTGTTCTCAGAAGAAGGTAGGTACTCACGTTCTGAAGAACGGATTGAATTTACAAGAAAAACCAGACGAAGTAAAATTAACTGAACAGTTTTTTATCAATAGGTAATTAGATTTTCACAAATTAAAGAAATGCTAGGTATACTATGGACCCTGATAAGACATTCTTTGATAAACTTAACATGTCTAAATTTTACTGGTTGGAAATTGAAGAAATTGAAATGTAGCTGAACGACTTTGTCCGATATCGACTCAAAAATTAGTCGAAACGAGAAAAGAGTTCGAATCAATCAAACTAGAGAGGGTGGAGGGCAATACGACGAACAATTCCAATTCCAAATTAATGGAAACATGAAATTGGAAAAGTTGGAGATCTTGACAATATTTTCACCTACTTACGCCTGTGAGTCATAATTTGTCCAAATGAATAACATTAAAGATTCGCTTAGAAGCAGATTGTCAGATGATTCCAACTTTATCTTTCAGTTCAGCCTGCATTTTGCTTAAAGTGACGAAACGTAGCCCTGGTATAAACTACTTGGCATCGAGTTCACAACAAGAGAAGTCATACTACAATAGTTCTTTCACTTTTTATTTTTTGTTTCTTAGTTTTATTTTGTTGAAGTATACTCAGTTTTTCCGAACGTAAAATTTGAAACAATGATGTATAAACCTTATTTTTTGGTTCCAAAAACAATTTTTGTAGTGTTTTTTCAAAAACAATTAGCGCTATAAAGAAATAATAATTTTGTAAATCTCCCACTTTTTGCAAAAAGTGGCCATTTATATTATACCTTCAATCTGAAATGTTGTTGTTTTTTTTTTTATTAAAATGAACTACAATAATAATCTGGTATTTTCAAATTTTAATTAATAGGTGTGTTCAAATAAAACGCTGAGTAGCTTAAATTTAATTATTTTTGCTTCTAGTGGTCACAAAAAAAAAACTAGATCAAAACTGTATGGCACGCCGAAGGCACCTCAAATAAATATATTTTTTTTTTAAATGGCACGAGGCTCTTAAATGGTTCGCCATCCCTGCCCTAGACATAGGGTAAAACTATACAATACGCCCCAGTTTACAAAACGCCCCACCAGTCTCGTACGCACACAGGTGTTGTTAAACAAACAAAACGAAAACTGTTCAAACTAATTTAAGTTGCTCGTCAATTGTGTTATTGAGTTGTAGTAATCTGTGTGCCCTGAAAAGAAAAAAACTGCAAAACAAAAATTTGGGACCAAAACATATTGCGGAGAGCGCAGACAAAATTTCATTTTTTCAAAAAGTATAAAGACCATATCAAATTGATATGTATATTTAAAAAGTTCAAAAATTGGGCTTCTTAGTCCTTTTTTGGCAATTCCTTGAAATCAGTTTGGATTGCTATATTTTTGCATGCGCGTATTGCACTTCGAAATTTACAAAACGCCCCAGTACAGTAAGTGTAATACGCCCCAGTAAATTATCAAGTAAAATACTCATTAACATTTTTTTTTATTTGCTATATGCTTAAGAATTGCATTAAATTACAAAAAGACGACACTGCGGCCATTATGGTCAAAAACGAAAATTATTACAGGACCGTTTTTAAAGAAGTTTAGTTTTCAGCGCATATCTTGCCATATAGCGTTGCACGATTTTTTTTTACCATGTATACATACCAGATTGCAACATTTGCGGCCGCAAAGCATCTCAAAATTCTATATTCCAAAATCAAATAATTTAATTTTTCTAATTTAGTACATTTGTACCTACTTTTTCCTTGGGGCGTTTTGTCACTGGTGTGGGGCGTTTTACCCAGCAAATGAGTTACAAAACGCCCCACTTGAACTTTTTTTAAACGATTTATATATAATATATGCTAACACATTTTAGTACATATGAATATGCCAAAAGTAAGAAAAAAGACTATACTTTTTTTATTTACCAAAAAAACTATTAATTTCCTTTATTTTTTTTGTTTTATTGAAGATTCAAAAAAAGTGGGGCGTATTGTATAGTTTTACCCTAGTAAGAAAAATTCTAAGGTAAGTTTTCAGGTGTTTTCAATGAAAAAAAAAGATCAATTCAGGGTTAATCCAATACTGTATCAATATATTGTCTCCTTATTTAAGTCTGAATGTTTAAAAATAATTGACGAATGGTTAATGTTTCATAAGTTAATTTATCAACAAGTCCAGCCACGTAAAAACAGAAAATAAAGAGCTTTTTTAGCTTTTGTTAATTTCTCGAAATTGACAAGATATTTTTGAATCCGGTTTTCTGTTTTTGTTTAAAAATAAATAAGAGCATCGAATTTTGAAAACTAAATTAGTATCTACTTACCTAATTACATAAAATTTTGTAAAAAATTAGTTTGAAATTTTTTTTCCAATTTTTTTTACAAAATTTTGATTTTAAAAATTAATTTTTCAAAAACTGTTCCATAAAATGGCTTTGTTTTTTTTTTTTTGATTTTGTAAAAGACTAGGGTTTTGGCTAGTGTAACCGTTGATTTTTAATAATTTTTTTTCCAAATTAAGTAAATTATTTTTAAAATGCCCCTCCCCGCCAAACGAAGGGGAATAGACTCCCCTCCCATACGATTTTTTCTTGTCCTACACGCTCTAGCTTTTTGGCAAATAGCTCCTGAATCACCCGGGTATACAAATGAATTTACATAGTGCATACATCCAGATGCAAAGTTGATTTTCAATTCATTCTATAGAGGGCAAGTATTGGTTTCGTGTCGAAAAAAAAATTTGAGGTTTTAATCAAAACCAACATTACGATGATGGAGAATTCTAAAAAAGTGGGTCTCGCAATTCCGTCCGTGCGTCTGTGCGGTTGTGCGTCCATCTGTACACATTTCCACACACAGCCTAAACGGGTGGACGGATTTTCTTCAAATTTGGTACAGATGATTTTTATAGAATTTTGAAAGTTGTTTTTTTTTTTTTTTTTTATATCTCACCTAGAAAGTGTACCTCCCATACAAATTTTTCAATTCAAACCAAATAACTCAAAAACGGCTCAAACGATATTGATTAAACTTTGCAGACGTAATATTCAAAGCAATTGCAACAAAACTCCATTTTTAGTTTTTCTCAAAAAAGTCAAAAAAGTGTACCTCCCATACAATTTTTTTAAATTATACGAAATAACTCGAAAATGGCTCTAACGATTTTGATTAAAATTTACAAACGTAATATTCAAAGCAATTGCAATAAAACCATTTTTTTATTTTTTCCAAAAAAAGTCAAATAAAAAACATTTTTTTTTTTATTTAACAAAATTTTGCCCTAAATGTCGGCTCTTCCCCAAAATCAACAAAATTTCTTTAATTTTATATATAGTGAATAAAAGTGTTTTAAACTGCAAGAGCAAGTTCGTGCGACCCCACACAGAGAAAAATAGACCACATAAAATAGAACAAAAACAATAAGATTTCTCTATGCTTTTCATCCAAGAAGGAAACCTTATTAAAACAATCGGGTTTTCCTTATTGTTTTAAAATCTGCAAAAAAAAATAAAAAAAACGATGACCAGGCTGGGAATCGAACAAATCATTAGTCGCCCACCTTACCACCTGAACCAACCTGCCATGAAAATATTGATCGCGATTTTTGTTCTAGCGCTAAGTTGCAAAAAAAATCAACTTTTCAGTCAAATTTTAATAAGATTTTCTCTATAAAAATAATAAGAAATCTCCTTAAAAAACCTTATTAATCGTTGATTTTAATAAGATTTCCTTATGAAATGTATGGACGGTAAAACAATATGGCAATCTGTTAGTTTTTAGCGGGTCATATTTTTCTCTGTGCAGTCGTACATTTTATTTTAATTGTTCCGAAAAAGAATAATAAAAATATTTAAGGAATACAGAAACATGTCTTGTACTGACAAATAACAGAAAAAAATTAAAACTACAACATCCACTGTAATCTAAGCTTTTTCCAATAATTTATTAAAATTAAAAAATTAAAAATCTTAAAATTTTTTAATTTTGCACTTTTAGCTAACTTAATTCAAAACGAGAAAAAATTAATCCAATGGAGTAAATTTTTAATGAATAATAGAAACCAGATTTAATCCTCGTGCCTAGGAAATTCGAATTTAAAATTCAATTCAGAATGAATAATATGACCGAAAAAGTTAAATTTATTATTAAATGAACTTTTCATTAATTTAAAATAGAGCAATTACGTCAGTCTTGCCGCAAAATAATTGTTTGTTTTTAGCATTCTTACCGTTGTGAACAGTTTTGTGAATATTAAGTGATGACTTCTGAGTAAAACGTTTTAGACACACATCGCATTCAAAAGGTCGTTCGCCGGTATGTGTCCTCATATGTATATCGAGATAAGGTTTTCGTGCAAATGTGGCTGGGCATTGCTCGCAGTGATAGGGTCGATCTTGAACTTCAAAAGAAAATTGGAAGTTAGACAAACATTAGATATGATTAAGAAGTGCTATCAAGAACAATCAATTAAATTTATATATAAAGATTTATTTTTGGAAGCAACTTATTGAATTTCAGCCCTGTTTTGAATAAAAAACTCCCGTAGAAATTTGTTCGGGACAAGGGCTCCCAATCAAAATATTTTAAGTTGTTAGTTAGTTTTCATTCAGAATAGAGCTGATCATTATAATATTATAAATTTTTTTGGAAGGCTTATAGTGGGGCGCCTTAGCAACAAAATCGTGCACTTTGTGATAAAAGCATGAAAATTACATCATTGATATTACTCAATTTAAGAGTTATTTTGAGATATTGGGACTTCTTTTATTCCATCCGGAAGGGTACACGGAGAAAACAGACCACATAAAATTAAGCGGATCGCACCTTAATTTAAGCGGATTAAGGTGCAAAGTCACAAAGGAGGCCCAATATCTCAAAATAACTCTTATATTGAGTACAACCAATGATGTAAATCTCATGCTTTTATCACAAAGTGCGCGATTCAGCTGTTTTTTAATGCTAAGCCGCCTCACTATTATTTATATTTGAAAAATTAGCTTGGAATTACTGAGTACAGTCAATCAAGGATTCAACTTGTAACTTCTACTTGACTTCGGTATGTTGGTATTTTATCATTTATTTAGACTTTTGTTGATTAAAATTGGGGTTAATGATCGACAAAAAGGCAATACAATCAATAAAAAAAAAAATTAGTTCTTCCCCAAAATTTCCCTGAGGTTTTCCGGCTGTTAGAGTTATTCGTAAATGCCTTTCTTTGCAGTTTGTATTATTTGTATAGCCTTAATAACATAACAGTCACATACAGTACCGAACAAAAAATATGCAAATGAAAGAGGTTAAAAGAGTTTTAAACAAAAATTATGACATTTTACAACCAAATTTGGCATACAATATTGAAACTGTTTAATTCTATTTTAACTAAACAGAGTCGATTTGTGTAACATCTTACTCCAAGAAAATTCGTCGCCCTTGTATTGAAGTGCCATATACGCCATTTTTACAAAATGCAAATATGTAAAAAACCAATAAAGTATAATGATTTGTTTATATTTTTTGTTCTCATGGTTCATATTTTGCTAATTAAAACTAATATTTTGTTAGGAAACTTTTTTAGGAGCAAAAGCGCGTAATCTTTTGGGTACTGAGTCCAGACTGGGTCAATTTTGTTGATGTTTTGTAAGGGATTTTGCGTCTTTAAAAATAAACTCTACAAAGTTTTTAACAAGAATCTCATTTCTCAATTTTTTTTAGGTTTTTGCAATGTTTCTGTTCAATACATGAGTCCGATCATATTGGTGAATTTTGTTTGTTTAAAATATGTATATAATAGTACCAACTCTGTACTTACATTTTTTCGAAACAACTAGCAATTATTTTTATTATAGTTAAGAATTTAAGCAACATTGTCTCAAGGCAAAATAAATATTTAAGCAAGATTTGTAACTAAACAATCTTTGAGAACCAATTTAAGAAAATCTAAAATATAACTGAATGTGTTTAATTTGGAAAACCGCTGATAAATAACCGAATGCTGAAGGAATCAAAGACAAATATTTTTTAAAGTTTTTAATAACGAGTGAAAAGCATCTGAAAATTTTTATCCTTTCGCCATTGAAATATTTGTATTCGCATAGATTTTAAAACATTTGAAAAAAAAATTATTCAAAAACAAATTCACATAGCACATTTTCATATCCATACCTACTATTAAAACTTTTGTAAAAAAAATTTCGGCATGACCCCCCTCCCCCAAAGAAGTAAACCTGTATACGCCCCTGGATGATCACTTCAGAACATCGACATTGGCCATTTCCAATTTTCTATTTGGCCATTTCCAAATTCAATTTTTATTCTTCTTTACCGACGATTTTTATGATGTCGAACAACTGTCCTACTTATCGGCTTCCTCTTAATGCCCATTTCACACAGATGTATTAGGCGACCGACAGTGCCTCTGGGAGAGATTTCACCCTAGCTAAAAATGAGATCTTCGTTATCAAATACTACAAATTTCCAGAAAAGTCAACAATGCCTAGTCATATCCTGCTGAAAGACTATGGTACAATCGATCAAAACGGTGGAGTGCATATTTTTTTAAGCTGTATGAGCACTGAGCAGTCGGTTTTATACCAACGAAATCTAAAGGCGTCAACCTTTTTCAATTAAATTTGCAGTTTAAACTGTTGCTCGGCAAAAATCCGTGTATCAAACCCTCCTAGTGGGTGCCGGGCGGTAATGATTACTACAGTTTAAGCTTGTGCGTTTTTGCCAAGATGGTGATCAGCTAAGGTCAGGTTGCATAGCTGTATTGTTCTGAACTCCTCAATAGTTAAATAATCAGAAATGCAATTTTAAAATCGATACAAGGTTCCCAATTTTCAGTGGTGGAGTAAGCGTGCACATAATCCATGCCGAATAAATGGAAGCCAGTCGTGAACGAGCTCTTTCGGATGCCTTGGCAGGATCCGTCATAATTTTTGCCTTGCCCCGGTAATCGGCTCTGCCGGGGTTGACCTTTTCTTTCCGACCTACTCGTGGGACTTTAATTTGTATACACTCTTTTTAAAATGGAAAGAATCGACAAGACAGACGCAACATCACCTGAATTGGAGGATGAACTCTTGGCCTCAAGCCAAGAGACCATCATGGGTAGCTCAGGGACTGCTGGAAGCACTAGCACTCCTGAGCAACCTTCAAACCCTAGAAGTACAGCTGGTACAAGCCATAGTACCTCTGTGCCTCGACCATCAACAAGCCATATAAATCCTTCTGGTAGCAGCGCTACCCACACAAAACTAAACGAAGTTTAGAAGAGTGGACTTCAAGAGGGCTTCCTTCTTTCTTAGCAAAATTGCTAAAAATGAGGAAGCTGGAACTCCACACGTAAACGATGCCGCTGATAAAATCAAGTACGGAAAGATTGTTGAAGAGTACAACAATCTTTTAATTCAGCCTGAAAAGACCGTCAAAAGAAATAGGTCTCATGAGGAGGGTAATCCTCCTCAAAAGAAATCTAAAACCAACGGCACCAAAAAGAAAGGGCCACCTCAAGGATCGGCGCAATCGCGCACTTTAAGTGAGATCGTCAGGGACGATATTCAAGTGGCGATTGTAGGCGAGCTCTGCACTGACAGCAAAGTTCTGATGTCAGTGTGGAACTCCATTTTTTATCATTTATTTAGACTTTTGTTAATTAAAATTGGGGTTGATGATCGACAAAAAGGCAATACAATCAATAAAAAAAAAAATTAGTTCTTCCCCAAAATTTCCCTGAGGTTTTCCGGCTGTTAGAGTTATTCGTAAATGCCTTTCTTTGCAGTTTGTATTATTTGTATAGCCTTAATAACATAACAGTCACATACAGTACCGAACAAAAAATATGCAAATGAAAGAGGTTAAAAGAGTTTTAAACAAAAATTATGACATTTTACAACCAAATTTGGCATACAATATTGAAACTGTTTAATTCTATTTTAACTAAACAGAGTCGATTTGTGTAACATCTTACTCCAAGAAAATTCGTCGCCCTTGTATTGAAGTGCCATATACGCCATTTTTACAAAATGCAAATATGTAAAAAACCAATAAAGTATAATGATTTGTTTATATTTTTTGTTCTCATGGTTCATATTTTGGTAATTAAAACTAATATTTTGTTAGGAAACTTTTTTAGGAGCAAAAGCGCGTAATCTTTTGGGTATTGAGTCCAATTAAGACTCTCATAAATTTGATGGTATTTGTTCCTATTCTGATCGAATTTTACCCATCAGATCTGTGCAATTTGAATGATTTCGCTTTCTAATCTCCCGTAATAATAATAAATAATAATAATTATAACCACAACGGCATATACAATGGGGGGGGGGGGGGGGTCACGGGGTCATGACTGGGTCAATTTTGTTGATGTTTTGTAAGGGATTTTGCGTCTTTAAAAATAAACTCTACAAAGTTTTTAACAAGAATCTCATTTCTCAATTTTTTTTAGGTTTTTGCAATGTTTCTGTTCAATACATGAGTCCGATCATATTGGTGAATTTTGTTTGTTTAAAATATGTATATTATAGTACCAACTCTGTACTTACATTTTTTCGAAACAACTAGCAATTATTTTTATTATAGTTAAGAATTTAAGCAACATTGTCTCAAGGCAAAATAAATATTTAAGCAAGATTTGTAACTAAACAATCTTTGAGAACCAATTTAAGAAAATCTAAAATATAACTGAATGTGTTTAATTTGGTAAACCGCTGATAAATAACCGAATGCTGAAGGAATCAAAGACAAATATTTTTTAAAGTTTTTAATAACGAGTGAAAAGCATCTGAAAATTTTTATCCTTTCGCCATTGAAATATTTGTATTCGCATAGATTTTAAAACATTTGAAAAAAAAATTATTCAAAAACAAATTCACATAGCACATTTTCATATCCATACCTACTATTAAAACTTTTGTAAAAAAAATTTCGGCATGACCCCCCTCCCCCAAAGAAGTAAACCTGTATACGCCCCTGGATGATCACTTCAGAACATCGACATTGGCCATTTCCAATTTTCTATTTGGCCATTTCCAAATTCAATTTTTATTCTTCTTTACCGACAATTTTTATGATGTCGAACAACTGTCCTACTTATCGGCTTCCTCTTAATGCCCATTTCACACAGATGTATTAGGCGACCGACAGTGCCTCTGGGAGAGATTTCACCCTAGCTAAAAATGAGATCTTCGTTATCAAATACTACAAATTTCCAGAAAAGTCAACAATGCCTAGTCATATCCTGCTGAAAGACTATGGTACAATCGATCAAAACGGTGGAGTGCATATTTTTTTAAGCTGTATGAGCAGTCGGTTTTATACCAACGAAATCTAAAGGCGTCAACCTTTTTCAATTAAATTTGCAAAAGGGAGGAAGAGCACAGTTGTTTAAACTGTTGCTCGGCAAAAATCCGTGTATCAAACCCTCCTAGTGGGTGCCGGGCGGTAATGATTACTACAGTTTAAGCTTGTGCGTTTTTGCCAAGATGGTGATCAGCTAAGGTCAGGTTGCATAGCTGTATTGTTCTGAACTCCTCAATAGTTAAATAATCAGAAATGCAATTTTAAAATCGATACAAGGTTCCCAATTTTCAGTGGTGGAGTAAGCGTGCACATAATCCATGCCGAATAAATGGAAGCCAGTCGTGAACGAGCTCTTTCGGATGCCTTGGCAGGATCCGTCATAATTTTTGCCTTGCCCCGGTAATCGGCTCTGCCGGGGTTGACCTTTTCTTTCCGACCTACTCGTGGGACTTTAATTTGTATACACTCTTTTTAAAATGGAAAGAATCGACAAGACAGACGCAACATCACCTGAATTGGAGGATGAACTCTTGGCCTCAAGCCAAGAGACCATCATGGGTAGCTCAGGGACTGCTGGAAGCACTAGCACTCCTGAGCAACCTTCAAACCCTAGAAGTACAGCTGGTACAAGCCATAGTACCCCTGTGCCTCGACCATCAACAAGCCATATAAATCCTTCTGGTAGCAGCGCTACCCACACAAAACTAAACGAAGTTTAGAAGAGTGGACTTCAAGAGGGCTTCCTTCTTTCTTAGCAAAATTGCTAAAAATGAGGAAGCTGGAACTCCACACGTAAACGATGCCGCTGATAAAATCAAGTACGGAAAGATTGTTGAAGAGTACAACAATCTTTTAATTCAGCCTGAAAAGACCGTCAAAAGAAATAGGTCTCATGAGGAGGGTAATCCTCCTCAAAAGAAATCTAAAACCAACGGCACCAAAAAGAAAGGGCCACCTCAAGGATCGGCGCAATCGCGCACTTTAAGTGAGATCGTCAGGGACGATATTCAAGTGGCGATTGTAGGCGAGCTCTGCACTGACAGCAAAGTTCTGATGTCAGTGTGGAACTCCATTTTTTATCATTTATTTAGACTTTTGTTAATTAAAATTGGGGTTGATGATCGACAAAAAGGCAATACAATCAATAAAAAAAAAATTAGTTCTTCCCCAAAATTTCCCTGAGGTTTTCCGGCTGTTAGAGTTATTCGTAAATGCCTTTCTTTGCAGTTTGTATTATTTGTATAGCCTTAATAACATAACAGTCACATACAGTACCGAACAAAAAATATGCAAATGAAAGAGGTTAAAAGAGTTTTAAACAAAAATTATGACATTTTACAACCAAATTTGGCATACAATATTGAAACTGTTTAATTCTATTTTAACTAAACAGAGTCGATTTGTGTAACATCTTACTCCAAGAAAATTCGTCGCCCTTGTATTGAAGTGCCATATACGCCATTTTTACAAAATGCAAATATGTAAAAAACCAATAAAGTATAATGATTTGTTTATATTTTTTGTTCTCATGGTTCATATTTTGGTAATTAAAACTAATATTTTGTTAGG
Source organism: Episyrphus balteatus (assembly GCF_945859705.1). Taxonomy (NCBI): domain Eukaryota; kingdom Metazoa; phylum Arthropoda; class Insecta; order Diptera; family Syrphidae; genus Episyrphus; species Episyrphus balteatus. The sequence continues at coordinate 85,010,051 of NC_079134.1, forward strand.
AAACTTTTTTAGGAGCAAAAGCGCGTAATCTTTTGGGTATTGAGTCCAATTAAGACTCTCATAAATTTGATGGTATTTGTTCCTATTCTGATCGAATTTTACCCATCAGATCTGTGCAATTTGAATGATTTCGCTTTCTAATCTCCCGTAATAATAATAAATAATAATAATTATAACCACAACGGCATATACAATGGGGGGGGGGGGGGGGTCACGGGGTCATGACTGGGTCAATTTTGTTGATGTTTTGTAAGGGATTTTGCGTCTTTAAAAATAAACTCTACAAAGTTTTTAACAAGAATCTCATTTCTCAATTTTTTTTAGGTTTTTGCAATGTTTCTGTTCAATACATGAGTCCGATCATATTGGTGAATTTTGTTTGTTTAAAATATGTATATTATAGTACCAACTCTGTACTTACATTTTTTCGAAACAACTAGCAATTATTTTTATTATAGTTAAGAATTTAAGCAACATTGTCTCAAGGCAAAATAAATATTTAAGCAAGATTTGTAACTAAACAATCTTTGAGAACCAATTTAAGAAAATCTAAAATATAACTGAATGTGTTTAATTTGGTAAACCGCTGATAAATAACCGAATGCTGAAGGAATCAAAGACAAATATTTTTTAAAGTTTTTAATAACGAGTGAAAAGCATCTGAAAATTTTTATCCTTTCGCCATTGAAATATTTGTATTCGCATAGATTTTAAAACATTTGAAAAAAAAATTATTCAAAAACAAATTCACATAGCACATTTTCATATCCATACCTACTATTAAAACTTTTGTAAAAAAAATTTCGGCATGACCCCCCTCCCCCAAAGAAGTAAACCTGTATACGCCCCTGGATGATCACTTCAGAACATCGACATTGGCCATTTCCAATTTTCTATTTGGCCATTTCCAAATTCAATTTTTATTCTTCTTTACCGACAATTTTTATGATGTCGAACAACTGTCCTACTTATCGGCTTCCTCTTAATGCCCATTTCACACAGATGTATTAGGCGACCGACAGTGCCTCTGGGAGAGATTTCACCCTAGCTAAAAATGAGATCTTCGTTATCAAATACTACAAATTTCCAGAAAAGTCAACAATGCCTAGTCATATCCTGCTGAAAGACTATGGTACAATCGATCAAAACGGTGGAGTGCATATTTTTTTAAGCTGTATGAGCAGTCGGTTTTATACCAACGAAATCTAAAGGCGTCAACCTTTTTCAATTAAATTTGCAAAAGGGAGGAAGAGCACAGTTGTTTAAACTGTTGCTCGGCAAAAATCCGTGTATCAAACCCTCCTAGTGGGTGCCGGGCGGTAATGATTACTACAGTTTAAGCTTGTGCGTTTTTGCCAAGATGGTGATCAGCTAAGGTCAGGTTGCATAGCTGTATTGTTCTGAACTCCTCAATAGTTAAATAATCAGAAATGCAATTTTAAAATCGATACAAGGTTCCCAATTTTCAGTGGTGGAGTAAGCGTGCACATAATCCATGCCGAATAAATGGAAGCCAGTCGTGAACGAGCTCTTTCGGATGCCTTGGCAGGATCCGTCATAATTTTTGCCTTGCCCCGGTAATCGGCTCTGCCGGGGTTGACCTTTTCTTTCCGACCTACTCGTGGGACTTTAATTTGTATACACTCTTTTTAAAATGGAAAGAATCGACAAGACAGACGCAACATCACCTGAATTGGAGGATGAACTCTTGGCCTCAAGCCAAGAGACCATCATGGGTAGCTCAGGGACTGCTGGAAGCACTAGCACTCCTGAGCAACCTTCAAACCCTAGAAGTACAGCTGGTACAAGCCATAGTACCCCTGTGCCTCGACCATCAACAAGCCATATAAATCCTTCTGGTAGCAGCGCTACCCACACAAAACTAAACGAAGTTTAGAAGAGTGGACTTCAAGAGGGCTTCCTTCTTTCTTAGCAAAATTGCTAAAAATGAGGAAGCTGGAACTCCACACGTAAACGATGCCGCTGATAAAATCAAGTACGGAAAGATTGTTGAAGAGTACAACAATCTTTTAATTCAGCCTGAAAAGACCGTCAAAAGAAATAGGTCTCATGAGGAGGGTAATCCTCCTCAAAAGAAATCTAAAACCAACGGCACCAAAAAGAAAGGGCCACCTCAAGGATCGGCGCAATCGCGCACTTTAAGTGAGATCGTCAGGGACGATATTCAAGTGGCGATTGTAGGCGAGCTCTGCACTGACAGCAAAGTTCTGATGTCAGTGTGGAACTCCATTTTTTATCATTTATTTAGACTTTTGTTAATTAAAATTGGGGTTGATGATCGACAAAAAGGCAATACAATCAATAAAAAAAAAATTAGTTCTTCCCCAAAATTTCCCTGAGGTTTTCCGGCTGTTAGAGTTATTCGTAAATGCCTTTCTTTGCAGTTTGTATTATTTGTATAGCCTTAATAACATAACAGTCACATACAGTACCGAACAAAAAATATGCAAATGAAAGAGGTTAAAAGAGTTTTAAACAAAAATTATGACATTTTACAACCAAATTTGGCATACAATATTGAAACTGTTTAATTCTATTTTAACTAAACAGAGTCGATTTGTGTAACATCTTACTCCAAGAAAATTCGTCGCCCTTGTATTGAAGTGCCATATACGCCATTTTTACAAAATGCAAATATGTAAAAAACCAATAAAGTATAATGATTTGTTTATATTTTTTGTTCTCATGGTTCATATTTTGGTAATTAAAACTAATATTTTGTTAGGAAACTTTTTTAGGAGCAAAAGCGCGTAATCTTTTGGGTATTGAGTCCAATTAAGACTCTCATAAATTTGATGGTATTTGTTCCTATTCTGATCGAATTTTACCCATCAGATCTGTGCAATTTGAATGATTTCGCTTTCTAATCTCCCGTAATAATAATAAATAATAATAATTATAACCACAACGGCATATACAATGGGGGGGGGGGGGGGGGTCACGGGGTCATGACTGGGTCAATTTTGTTGATGTTTTGTAAGGGATTTTGCGTCTTTAAAAATAAACTCTACAAAGTTTTTAACAAGAATCTCATTTCTCAATTTTTTTTAGGTTTTTGCAATGTTTCTGTTCAATACATGAGTCCGATCATATTGGTGAATTTTGTTTGTTTAAAATATGTATATTATAGTACCAACTCTGTACTTACATTTTTTCGAAACAACTAGCAATTATTTTTATTATAGTTAAGAATTTAAGCAACATTGTCTCAAGGCAAAATAAATATTTAAGCAAGATTTGTAACTAAACAATCTTTGAGAACCAATTTAAGAAAATCTAAAATATAACTGAATGTGTTTAATTTGGTAAACCGCTGATAAATAACCGAATGCTGAAGGAATCAAAGACAAATATTTTTTAAAGTTTTTAATAACGAGTGAAAAGCATCTGAAAATTTTTATCCTTTCGCCATTGAAATATTTGTATTCGCATAGATTTTAAAACATTTGAAAAAAAAATTATTCAAAAACAAATTCACATAGCACATTTTCATATCCATACCTACTATTAAAACTTTTGTAAAAAAAATTTCGGCATGACCCCCCTCCCCCAAAGAAGTAAACCTGTATACGCCCCTGGATGATCACTTCAGAACATCGACATTGGCCATTTCCAATTTTCTATTTGGCCATTTCCAAATTCAATTTTTATTCTTCTTTACCGACGATTTTTATGATGTCGAACAACTGTCCTACTTATCGGCTTCCTCTTAATGCCCATTTCACACAGATGTATTAGGCGACCGACAGTGCCTCTGGGAGAGATTTCACCCTAGCTAAAAATGAGATCTTCGTTATCAAATACTACAAATTTCCAGAAAAGTCAACAATGCCTAGTCATATCCTGCTGAAAGACTATAGTACAATCGATCAAAACGGTGGAGTGCATATTTTTTTAAGCTGTATGAGCAGTCGGTTTTATACCAACGAAATCTAAAGGCGTCAACCTTTTTCAATTAAATTTGCAAAAGGGAGGAAGAGCACAGTTGTTTAAACTGTTGCTCGGCAAAAATCCGTGTATCAAACCCTCCTAGTGGGTGCCGGGCGGTAATGATTACTACAGTTTAAGCTTGTGCGTTTTTGGCAAGATGGTGATCAGCTAAGGTCAGGTTGCATAGCTGTATTGTTCTGAACTCCTCAATAGTTAAATAATCAGAAATGCAATTTTAAAATCGATACAAGGTTCCCAATTTTCAGTGGTGGAGTAAGCGTGCACATAATCCATGCCGAATAAATGGAAGCCAGTCGTGAACGAGCTCTTTCGGATGCCTTGGCAGGATCCGTCATAATTTTTGCCTTGCCCCGGTAATCGGCTCTGCCGGGGTTGACCTTTTCTTTCCGACCTACTCGTGGGACTTTAATTTGTATACACTCTTTTTAAAATGGAAAGAATCGACAAGACAGACGCAACATCACCTGAATTGGAGGATGAACTCTTGGCCTCAAGCCAAGAGACCATCATGGGTAGCTCAGGGACTGCTGGAAGCACTAGCACTCCTGAGCAACCTTCAAACCCTAGAAGTACAGCTGGTACAAGCCATAGTACCTCTGTGCCTCGACCATCAACAAGCCATATAAATCCTTCTGGTAGCAGCGCTACCCACACAAAACTAAACGAAGTTAAGAAGAGTGGACTTCAAGAGGGCTTCCTTCTTTCTTAGCAAAATTGCTAAAAATGAGGAAGCTGGAACTCCACACGTAAACGATGCCGCTGATAAAATCAAGTACGGAAAGATTGTTGAAGAGTACAACAATCTTTTAATTCAGCCTGAAAAGACCGTCAAAAGAAATAGGTCTCATGAGGAGGGTAATCCTCCTCAAAAGAAATCTAAAACCAACGGCACCAAAAAGAAAGGGCCACCTCAAGGATCGGCGCAATCGCGCACTTTAAGTGAGATCGTCAGGGACGATATTCAAGTGGCGATTGTAGGCGAGCTCTGCACTGACAGCAAAGTTCTGATGTCAGTGTGGAACTCCATTTTTTATCATTTATTTAGACTTTTGTTGATTAAAATTGGGGTTAATGATCGACAAAAAGGCAATACAATCAATAAAAAAAAAAATTAGTTCTTCCCCAAAATTTCCCTGAGGTTTTCCGGCTGTTAGAGTTATTCGTAAATGCCTTTCTTTGCAGTTTGTATTATTTGTATAGCCTTAATAACATAACAGTCACATACAGTACCGAACAAAAAATATGCAAATGAAAGAGGTTAAAAGAGTTTTAAACAAAAATTATGACATTTTACAACCAAATTTGGCATACAATATTGAAACTGTTTAATTCTATTTTAACTAAACAGAGTCGATTTGTGTAACATCTTACTCCAAGAAAATTCGTCGCCCTTGTATTGAAGTGCCATATACGCCATTTTTACAAAATGCAAATATGTAAAAAACCAATAAAGTATAATGATTTGTTTATATTTTTTGTTCTCATGGTTCATATTTTGGTAATTAAAACTAATATTTTGTTAGGAAACTTTTTTAGGAGCAAAAGCGCGTAATCTTTTGGGTATTGAGTCCAATTAAGACTTTCATAAATTTGATGGTATTTGTTCCTATTCTGATCGAATTTTACCCATCAGATCTGTGCAATTTGAATGATTTCGCTTTCTAATCTCCCGTAATAATAATAAATAATAATAATTATAACCACAACGGCATATACAATGGGGGGGGGGGGGGGGGGCCCGGGGGCATGACTGGGTCAATTTTGTTGATGTTTTGTAAGGGATTTTGCGTCTTTAAAAATAAACTCTACAAAGTTTTTAACAAGAATCTCATTTCTCAATTTTTTTTTAGGTTTTTGCAATGTTTCTGTTCAATACATGAGTCCGATCATATTGGTGAATTTTGTTTGTTTAAAATATGTATATTATAGTACCAACTCTGTACTTACATTTTTTCGAAACAACTAGCAATTATTTTTATTATAGTTAAGAATTTAAGCAACATTGTCTCAAGGCAAAATAAATATTTAAGCAAGATTTGTAACTAAACAATCTTTGAGAACTAATTTAAGAAAATCTAAAATATAACTGAATGTGTTTAATTTGGTAGACCGCTGATAAATAACCGAATGCTGAAGGAATCAAAGACAAATATTTTTTAAAGTTTTTAATAACGAGTGAAAAGCATCTGAAAATTTCTATCCTTTCGCCATTGAAATATTTGTATTCGCATAGATTTTAAAACATTTGAAAAAAAAATTATTCAAAAACAAATTCACATAGCACATTTTCATATCCATACCTACTATTAAAACTTTTGTAAAAAAAATTTCGGCATGACCCCCCTCCCCCAAAGAAGTAAACCTGTATACGCCCCTGGATGATCACTTCAGAACATCGACATTGGCCATTTCCAATTTTCTATTTGGCCATTTCCAAATTCAATTTTTATTCTTCTTTACCGACGATTTTTATGATGTCGAACAACTGTCCTACTTATCGGCTTCCTCTTAATGCCCATTTCACACAGATGTATTAGGCGACCGACAGTGCCCTAGCTAAAAATGAGATCTTCGTTATCAAATACTACAAATTTCCAGAAAAGTCAACAATGCCTAGTCATATCCTGCTGAAAGACTATGGTACAATCGATCAAAACGGTGGAGTGCATATTTTTTTAAGCTGTATGAGCAGTCGGTTTTATACCAACGAAATCTAAAGGCGTCAACCTTTTTCAATTAAATTTGCAAAAGGGAGGAAGAGCACAGTTGTTTAAACTGTTGCTCGGCAAAAATCCGTGTATCAAACCCTCCTAGTGGGTGCCGGGCGGTAATGATCACTACAGTTTAAGCTTGTGCGTTTTTGGCAAGATGGTGATCAGCTAAGGTCAGGTTGCATAGCTGTATTGTTCTGAGGAGTTCAGTAGTTAAATAATCAGAAATGCAATTTTAAAATCGATACAAGGTTCCGAATTTTCAGTGGTGGAGTAAGCGTGCACATAATCCATGCCGAATAAATGGAAGCCAGTGACCTTTTCTTTCCGACCTACTCGTGGGACTTTAATTTGTATACACTCTTTTTAAAATGGAAAGAATCGACAAGACAGACGCAACATCACCTGAATTGGAGGATGAACTCTTGGCCTCAAGCCAAGAGACCATCATGGGTAGCTCAGGGACTGCTGGAAGCACTAGCACTCCTGAGCAACCTTCAAACCCTAGAAGTACAGCTGGTACAAGCCATAGTACCTCTGTGCCTCGACCATCAACAAGTCATATAAATCCTTCTGGTAGCAGCGCTACCCACACAAAACTAAACGAAGTTTAGAAGAGTGGACTTCAAGAGGGCTTCCTTCTTTCTTAGCAAAATTGCTAAAAATGAGGAAGCTGGAACTCCACACGTAAACGATGCCGCTGATAAAATCAAGTACGGAAAGATTGTTGAAGAGTACAACAATCTTTTAATTCAGTCTGAAAAGACCGTCAAAAGAAATAGGTCTCATGAGGAGGGTAATCCTCCTCAAAAGAAATCTAAAACCAACGGCACCAAAAAGAAAGGGCCACCTCAAGGATCGGCGCAATCGCGCACTTTAAGTGAGATCGTCAGGGACGATATTCAAGTGGCGATTGTAGGCGAGCTCTGCACTGACAGCAAAGTTCTGATGTCAGTGTGGAACTCAATCAAAGTCACAGTCTCTGAGATGGTCTTCCTCTACACCCTATCTGCAAATCAGGGGATACGGGGTAATCAAGTGCGAGGATGGATTTTCTAGGGATTTCCTTAGCAAAAGCGTTGCTGAGATCCCAGCTTATCCCAGCTAAGGAGATTTCTAGACAACCACTAGCTCGCATTTGGCTGCTCCTCATGAGCATCAAGCCAAGCGGAACGGAGCTGATCCGCAGTCTCCCGAAGATAAACCCGCTGATTGCAATGCATGACTGGGCAGTTATAAAGGCTGAAGAGCCGCAAAAGAACAGCGCGTCTTACCTTCTGAGGATCAGCGAGGTTAGCCGTGGTTTCCTCGAAAAAGCCTATTTCAAGCTCCGTTTTGGCATTGGGAATGCCAAAATAAAGATTCTGCAAAGTCAGGAAACGGACCCTAACCTAGTTGAGGATATTGTCGTGGATGACGATGTCCCCAAAGAGGCAGGGTTCTCCGCTGAGAAGCTAGTTACTGAAGGTGCAGAATCCAATTCAAATTAAAAACATGCTGCGCGTCGTTTAGGTTAATCTGAAGGACTCTAAATGCACTTCGGATAACCTGAGATTTTTCCTAAGGGAGGAAAACTTTGATGTGGGCATAATACAAGAGCCCTGGATTAATGGCCTCCGAGTGTGGGGCCTTGAAGACAGCCAATATGACCTTTTTTACAAGCCCGTTAGTTCGAGCGAAGGTAAGCCATGAACATGTATTTTAGCTAAAAAACACTTTAAAGCTTTTTGTGTCCCAATCTTAGCACCTCTGATTTGACCATTGTCAAATTAGTATCCTCTTTAAAATCTTTTTCAGACCATAGTTGGATTCTCTTCCAACTTAATTTTGAATCCATGCGTACTATAGCGTCAGCCAAAAAGGAAAGCTGAGTGGAATACTGTCATTCCATAGAAGATATGTCCTTTAGCTAGGTCGCAGGATGGCTACATGAGGGGCAAATCTACGGAAACAGCCCTCCATGGAGTCGTTCGAACAATTGAGATCACGATCCACTTCAAAGAATATACCCTAGCTACTTTCTTAGATGTAGAGGGAGCTTTTAACAATGTCCTAACTGAATCTATTCTCGAGGCCTTCGAAGTACAGATTATATCCATGCTAAAAGAGAAAAGAATTAAAGCAAGTTTAGGAAATTCACACTGTTCTCAATGCGTCAACAGAGGTACACCTCAGGGTGGCGTTCTTTCTCCCCTTTTGTGGCTTATAGTCATGAATAATATCCTCGTAAAGCTTGAGAGAAGTGGAGTTAAGGCAGTGGCATATGCGGATTCTAGTATCAGGAAAGTTTTTACCCGTGATCAGTGAAATCACTGACACGGCTTTGAGAAAAGTCAACAACTGGGCTACGAGCTGTGGTCTAGGAGTTAATCAAAGTAAAACGGAATTGATGCTATTTACCACCAAAACCAAAATCCCTGCCTTTCCTCTACCTCAGATTAACGGCCAAATCTTATCACTTTCTTCTAGCGCAAGATATTTAGGCGACATTTTGGACACTAAACTAAGCTGGAAGTTAAACATAGAAGAGCGGGTTAAGAAGGCAAGCATTGCTTTCTGTACCTGCAGTAAAACCTTTGGAAAATAATAATCTTAAATCAAAAATGATTTTATGGACTTACACAGCGGTTGTATGACCCATTATTACTTACGGCGCCATCGTTTATTGGCCTGCACTAAGCAATGCATATAACATTAACAAACTTAAGAAGGTCCAGAGAACAGCAAGTGTAGGGACGACTGGAGCCCTCCGGCTAAGTTTTTGGAGTTTTAATATTTTGTTGTTGTGTGTTTATGGCGGGAATAGAAATAAAAGTTATAAATTAACAATTGAACAACCTATAACTTTTTTTTTACTATAATTTATAAAATAAACATTTATTGAAGAAGACACTGGTGAGCATAATTAAATTTTTTTTTGTTATATAAACCAAAGTATACTTTTCGTAAGGTTTTTGGTATGCTGAACTCGAATCCGAAGTCAGAAAAATTCTTTCATATCACGCTTTTTAAATATTCCTGTTAGAAAATCTGAAATGTCATTTTTTTACAGTTTTTGAGGTTAACGAAGAAAAAAATAACAAAAATAATAAAAAATTATTAAAATTATTTTTATTTTAAGTGGAGTGATTGAATATAATTCAATATAAGGTTATGTTGTTGAACGTGGTGATTTATTTTAAATAAATTTGTGACAGTTTCTAAAAGAACTAAATGTTTTCTTTTAAAGCCCGTTTAAATCTTTTCAATATCCTTTTTATACTTTGAGAAAACTTAAGTTGAAGTCAACTTGTTTTGTTTATCTTCTCTATACAAAAATCGTGTGTATATTTGCGTTTCATAGCAAATCTCGAATAGTTTTTTGTCAATCGTTTTCAAATTTTGAAATAACGTTTTATTTGCATTTTCGTAACTTCTTATATCGGTGAGGTTGGTGAACACGCTATAATACACAGCCGGCTCAAGTAATTATATTAAAAATTTAGTATGCAGAAAAATATAATTTTTTTCTTGTTGAAAACAATATGTAAAATATTTTTAATTACATAAACAGCTTTTTGTTACTTTTGTATGGTTAAAAATTATTAAAAACATCGATGTTTTTATTTTTGTGATCCCCTTGAAGCTGTTTCTCAAAAAATTAATTATTTTGAGTACTTGACTCGTAGCACATAAATGTGAATATCTCTGGGAATCGCAAACAAAAGTTTTCCACTTAATGTGAATGGGCTAAATTTATACTTTTTGAAATTATAAATATACAAGCTGGTGCTTTATTATTTTTCCTAAATCTAGACACCCCAATCTTGAGGATGTGACCAATAGAACTCAAGATATAAGCCGTTGATGCGATTATGTTTTAGAGGCTTTTTTGTTTAGATTTTGTTTGTTTATTTGAATTGAAAAGCGTGATATGGTTAGTTAAATAAGCTTATATCATGAGTTCTATTAACCCGATCGCAGAGATTGAGATGTCCAGATTTAGGAAAAATGTAAGAGCATCAGCTTTTATATTTATAATTGGAAATAGTATAAATTTAGCCCATTCACATTAAGTGGAAAACTTAAGTTATTTAACCCCCCGAAAACCGTATAAAGCACAAAATTAGAGTTGTCAGACATTTGCAATCGATATTAAGACGCGTATGGCTGCAAAACTGCGTACTTATATTTTGGTTGTACCTCTACTCCCAAAATTTGCTCGGCCTACTAGTAAAAAACTAACTTTTTTCTCACTTTTGACTAGTACATGGAGAGTTTCGGAGTTAGATTACTTCTACAATATGATTGTTACAATAACGATTGTGGTCTCATTTTATAGATAATTATAAATACTATAATTCATTTTTGAAGAATTATCCAAACAAATCAAAAGTTTGTCAGATATATGAACAAATGTCATTTTGCCCCAACCTTGCGATACAAACACGCACTTTGACTAACTATAAAATTTTATTTAATAATATCACGGAATTGTTTTGTATATGATTTTTTAGATAATTTTATGGGAAATAATAATTTTATGGTAAATGTCAGTTTTTGTTAAAATGAATAACAATGGACCTACTCATTAAAAACGATACCAATCTCTTTTCCAAGATGGCGGCTGTTCCCAACCTCCAATTATCCCAACAAATTGACTTTTATGATAAGGACAACCACCCGAACACATTCCTTGAAAAAAATTTTGTCCCGCGAAAAATGCGATTTCATGCCCATATTTTGACTAATTTCAGTGAGCTAATAATTTTATAAATTTAAATTTTTTTTGTTATACGTTTTACAACAACATTCAAATAAACAAAATAACATAAACAAAATTTTCCTAAGATTCACCAAACGTCAAATAAACACTCTCAAAGCTTCGCATAAATTCCTCAAAATATTTTCGATTTCCGAGGTACTCATGTTTTGGAGCTTATTTTAAATACATAACATGGGTTATTTTCGAAGATAAATATGTTTTCATATGAGTTGACACTTCTAAATTATATTTTAATAGCAAAAATATTAATTAAAAAAAAAAAAAAAATGATTTATCATAAGGGGACGACACACTGTGTGATGTCTCAAAAATGGACTGTGGGGTAGGTGCGGGTGTCTATCAAGAATCCCAATAATTTGGCTACATCAATAGACAAAAAAGGGTTGCAAGTGTATATAGATTGGAGAAACGTTTTGCATTGCCCAACCAATCTCACTTGTGTTTTCGTTTTATGTTGGATTTCAGTGTTGAACTTTTCTATTTTTCTACGCATCTATGTAAACCTACATCACTTCGTAGGCGTACTTGAGTAAAATTAAAAATGCGAAAAAAATGTAGATTCAAATGGCCATACTTCGGTTAATTTTCAATGAAAAAAATTAGTGAGCCCAGCATTAGGAAGGAAATTTAATCTTCTTTTTTCTTTAGAGCAACCTTTATGCCTATCTCAACCAAAAAAAAAAAATACAAAGCAAAAAACCTCCAAATGAAGTAGAAGCGGAACAGTTGTTGGGCGATTTCACAGAAAAAGACAATTTCATCTATAATCGAATTCGAAAATTTAGATTTTTGTATTATAATACAAATTACATTACAAAGCGCCTCTGTCTTTCCAAATTTTTTGTTCATAGAAAAATAAATATCAACATAGTTGCTCAGAAGCACAAAAATGTAAAAACTGACAATAGTACCTTTATATAACTAACATGCAACGTCATAAATTTATAAAAGAGATACAAAAACCAGTTTTTAAAAAACAAGAATACAAAAAAACTCATTTATCCTATTCCTATTCTATATATCACGCAACACCAGATACCAGACATTGCGACCGTGTGAGAGATTCATTATCGGAAAGTAATTAGTAAACGAGAATTAAGTAAGCCAGTAAGGGTATTAAGTCAGCGATAGCTCAGTGGCAGAGGCATCGAACCACCCTAATGGAAAAAAAAAAATTTTCATCGATAATTTGGTCAAAATATTATCGACGTTGAATTTTTTCGAATTCCACGAGCAACTGTAGAAGATAACATTTTTTAGAGCCACCCTAATACAAAAAAAATTAATTTAAACTCATTGTATAAAAAAAACAGGATTTAGAAATTTTCTGTTTCATTGAAGTCTAAATTCTTTGAAAAATGAAAAAGTAACATTTTTTGCACCACCCTAATTAATTGAATTTTGAAAAGTACCTACCTCTCCCGTCTAGACGAAGGGGAATAGAACTCTCCCTCTCCTCTACGAATTTTTTCTTGTCTCAATCCGACCTACACGCACTATCTTTTTAGAACATACATACCTTGTGATTCAACGTACCTACATACCTACAGTGTTGGACAAAGAATTAGCACATTCATAGGAGAAAAAATTAAGTTGTATTTAGAAAACTTGATTCTATTTCCATATGTACATTTTTCTGTTAAAAACATTACTGACACATATAAGTATATTTTCCCAAAAAAACAATCTTATAATTTTCATATCTGAAAGAAAAAAATTAAAAAAATACTAAAAATATCCATTTTTGTGTGGACACGCAATTAGCACATCTCAATTAAATTGCTTATTTATGATACTTAGCGTTACTAAAACTATATTTTTTTAATATAATTTGTTGGAAATCCGTTATTCTTTAAAACTGAGTTGAGTCTTCTTGGCAAGCTCTCGACTAAGGCCTCACTGTGTTGCTTAGGTATTGAATAACAAGCATTCTGTATCTCTTGCCACAAATCTGTTAAAATTTTCGGTTTTTTATTTTTCAATGCGTTCCTCAGCGTCATTCCATAAATTTTCTATCGGATTTAGATTGGGTGATTGAACAGGTTACTTTAAAACATTTACTATATTGACCTATAAAGCACTTTTCGCTAATTTTGAAGTGTGCTTAGGGTCATTTTCGTGCATTAAGCGCCATTAAAGCGGCGAATTTTCTTCGGCATGTGTAACGCTCTCGTGTGAAGGTTCAGGATAATATCTTTGTACAAGTTCTGATCCATTTTGGGGTTTATCTTCACTATTGGACCAGCACCGTGCCAAGAAAAGACAGCCCACACCATCGCGTTTCCACCACCTTGCTTAACTTCTTTAATGGTGTACTTTAGCACGATGAAACCAAGTTCTGTCGAATTGGATCGAGCGGTAAAACACATTTGTGGCGTCCACAAAACAAGGAACATGATCTAAAGTACACCATTAAAGAAGTTAAGCAAGGTGGTGGAAACGCGATGGTGTGGGCTGTCTTTTCTTGGCACGGTGCTGGTCCAATAGTGAAGATAAACCCCAAAATGGATCAGAACTTGTACAAAGATATTATCCTGAACCTTCACACGAGAGCGTTACACATGCCGAAGAAAATTCGCCGCTTTAATGGCGCTTAATGCACGAAAATGACCCTAAGCACACTTCAAAATTAGCGAAAAGTGCTTTATAGGTCAATATAGTAAATGTTTTAAAGTAACCTGTTCAATCACCCAATCTAAATCCGATAGAAAATTTATGGAATGACGCTGAGGAACGCATTGAAAAATAAAAAACCGAAAATTTTAACAGATTTGTGGCAAGAGATACAGAATGCTTGTTATTCAATACCTAAGCAACACAGTGAGGCCTTAGTCGAGAGCTTGCCAAGAAGACTCAACTCAGTTTTAAAGAATAACGGATTTCCAACAAATTATATTAAAAAAATATAGTTTTAGTAACGCTAAGTATCATAAATAAGCAATTTAATTGAGATGTGCTAATTGCGTGTCCACACAAAAATGGATATTTTTAGTATTTTTTTAATTTTTTTCTTTCAGATATGAAAATTATAAGATTGTTTTTTTGGGAAAATATACTTATATGCGTCAGTAATGTTTTTAACAGAAAAATGTACATATGGAAATAGAATCAAGTTTTCTAAATACAATTTAATTTTTTCTCCTATGAATGTGCTAATTCTTTGTCCAACACTGTACATATACAAAATACATAAATATAAAATTGCATTTTATATTTATGTATTTGTGAAGTAGGTACTTTAAAGTGAAAAAATTTGTGTACAATACATGTAAAACTTAACTACCTTTATAAATAACAATATCGCAGCCTCAGTGTAAAAGAGCGATGGCTCAAAAAAGTTCATTTCGAGGAAACGCTTCTGCAAAATACTGACTCTAAACTTTCTCCTATAACTTTCCATGCGACAGCAATTTCCATAATATCAAAGCTCTATTACAAGAACCATTATGTTTATTTAGTATTTTTAATAAATTTATTTTTTAAATTTGTTTAAAATATAAATAATTAGAAAAGAAAAATCTTTTTTCTATTGTCGCTCTTTTGCATGGAAACATTCAAATAGAAAAGGAGAACTATTTTGGTTTATCGCTCTTTAGCACTAAGAAAAACGAAATATTTTTGTTTTGCATTGGAACCAAGAACTGTTTGAAGTGGATTATTTTTTAATGTCGCTGTTTTGCATAGATTTTTTGTTTTCAAAATGAGAAAATCAGTGTGATTTATGGGACTATTTTGGATTACCTCTTTCTTTCATTGAAATTACTGAGAAAAAAGGTGAGCATTTTGTGTTAGGTCTGTTTTGCACTGGAAATAGGAAAGAGTTTGGCTTTTAATATAGTCGGAATTGTATAAAAACAGTCATAATCTTTCGAATTTTTCGTTCATGTAAACAACAAGCCCTTCAAAAGAAAGGTAATTTAAAAAGCAACATTTCCTCATCATTATCTCAAAAATTTCATTTTTTGACTTATTACTCTTTTGCACTGAGGGTGCGATATATTGGCCGCGGGACGTCCACCTTCTATACAAATATTCCACTCTCCCTAATTAAAAAAAAAAATAATCGAACGCACTCAACCTTGCCTCGCTCATCGCAGCTGCGAGACTGAAAATTAAATTTAGACCTCATATCCTTATGAATATCTATAACTCTCTTTTTTTTCTGAGACCCCAGCCCTATCAAACAATAAATTCATCTATTTATTCTTTCTTGACCAATCAGAATTGTCCATCGCCACATTTGTTTTCGCAAATTCTCATTTCTCTTTGTAACTATTGCCAGATCAAAACCCAGTCAAAATAATAGTTTTCCATTTTTCGAACTTTTGTCGCGCATACTTTTTCCCTTGAATACTTTTATCTGTTCATACTTTCCTACCTAATACTAAAAGTCGTGAATACTTTTTGTTTTCACACTTTTGACGGGTTCCCACTGAGACTGCTATGATTGCCGTGGGAATTTGGTGTTGGGTTTTGTTGGTGTTCCTGTTGATACTTTCAACAAATAGTAATAAACATGCGATCCACTGCAGTACAGTGGAGGATCATAAAAAAATTAGAATGTTGTTAAAATAGGCCACCACTGAGTACTTCAGTTGTACGCCTAAATTGGAGAAAATCCAAACGGTCCTTCTAAAGGGCATAGATTCCTGCACGGAACCCCAATTTCAATTTTCAATTTCAATTCATTTTTTTTTTTGTTTTATTGAACATACTATATACAATTGACTTAAGCTTAACTTATTTCTAATGAGATACATTGATTGATATAAAATTTGTTGGCACATATGGGGCCTAACCTTATACACTGGATAAAAGATAAAATATAAATAAGTATAGTACATGAATAGGCTTAATTTTACAAGTCTGCTGACTAGGTTATCCTCGGGGAGTTCCGTCCCGGTTGTCCAGTTGTGGTATTGATTATGGTGGGTTGGGTGGTATGGCATTTAGCCGCGGTAGTGGGCCGACTGCGTATCGGCGTAAAAGTAAACTACTTCCTCGTTGTCGGTTGGGATTATGTGCTCATCCAGAATATCCAAAGCACTAAGGTATCTGGGTTCGGGATGTCGTTGTTGGGTTTTCATGCTTCTCATCAGCTGATTGGGGTGGTTGGCGATGCTTCCGACAAGTTTCTTTGCAGATTGCAGCAGATAATTTTCCAACGTCAAGATGTTTGCTTCCTCGTAGAGCCGCTCGTTGCTGTAGTATTTTTGTCCGGTGCAGATCCTCAAAAATTTGAAGTTCCTTCATGGCTGTCTTGGAAATGGTATACCATACCGGAAAGCTATAGGCGATGACAGGTCGAAGAAGCTGCTTGTAGATCAGGAGTTTCGTTTGTTGGCTTAATCCGTTTCTTCTCTTCATCAGGGGGTGAAGGCGATGGAATGCGTAGTTGGCTTTTTTCAGGACAGACCTAGAGTGAAGGTTGAACCTCAGGAGCTCGTTAAAGTTGATCCCTTAATACTTCGCGTAGCGTTTGGCTGCCAATTTTATACCATCAGGTAGTGTTAGTGTGATGCTCCTACAGTTTGCAGCTGACCGAATGCTTCGTCCTCCTTTTCGTCCAAAGCACAAAAATTCCGATTTTGATGAGTTGATCCGGATACCCCATTTACTTTAGAACTCACACAGTTTTCGAATGTGAGCTTCAACTTTCCTGGCAGCTATCGTTGGCGAGACGGACTTGTAGTATGTGAGCGAATTGTCAGCGTAAAGGAGGTTCTCGCACTCACTTGCAAGCAGCTGGTCTGACGTCAGGATACTATAGAGGAAGGGGCCAAGTTTTGGTCCTTGGGCAACTCCAGCTCTAATGCACTTCATTGCTGATTTTCTATCCTCCACTTGTACGAAGAAGCTCCTAGAAGAAAGAAAAGAAAAAATGATTTTTATTAGTGCTACAGGAAAGCCTAGTAAATGTAGGTTATGGATAAGCGCTTCTATCCATAAGCTGTCAAATGCTTTCTTGACATCCAGAAAGCATGCGAGGGTAACTTGATGGTTGTTTAAAGCTGAGGTGATGTCTTGGTGGAACTTCATGAGCGGATGCAGTGTGGAGTGCTTCTCCCGAAAGCCGAAATGCATGTCTGGGATAATGTTGAAATCGCTGCAAAACTTCTTGAGCTTCCTCAGTGTCAGCTCTTCCAAGAGCTTACTTAGGTTGTTGAGAAGAGAAATTGGTCTGTAATTAGATATAATGTTCCTCGCACCTTTCTTAGGAATTGCCACGATTCTTGCAGTTTTCCATTTCTGCGGGAAGTAGCTGTTGTTGATGCAGTTGTTGAGGATAATGGTTAAGAAGATTAATATTGTCTGCGGGAGACTCTTAATGACGAAGTTGGAAATGCCATCCAGTCCGGCTGATTTCTTAGGTTTGGATAGGCTAATTATTTCGGCAATCTCTTCTGGGGTACTCAAGTTTGGGCTGTCAACTGGATCACTTGCGGGATTGGTGTTGCTGAATGTTGCTACATCGATGTTAGGTACTAAGGTCCTTTGGATGGATGCTTCCATTTCCTGTATGAAGACTGGGTCTGCGGAAGGGTTCGGTGTGAAGTTACCTTCGAAGAGGGCTGCAAATGCTTCTGCTTTTTCCTGAGATGTTGTTGCTTCTCCATTGCTGGTGTTTATAACTCCCGGCATTGGTGACTTCTGTCCAACGATTTATTTATTTATTCAACTACAGACTAAGATTCGGTTGATATTCTTGAAGGCATCAGGTCCGGGCTTTATTGACTGCAGTCTCTTCTGGAACTGTGTGTTGTTGAAGTGTTGAATGGAGTTACGGAGCGTGATGTTGGTACACTGCAGCTCACTCCACACTGTCCGGTAGTTGGCATTTGATGTGTTCAAGTCCCGCTGGCGGATCCTTTGGAGGCGTTTCCTTAACCGCTGTCTGTGTGCGTATAAATTTTGCACGTGTACTGGAAGATGCTGGTAGCGGTTCTTTGATGTCTTCGGCTGTTTTTGACTGTCAAGTGCACTTGTGATTGCCGTTTCCAGAGAATCATTTTCAACATTCTGAAGATTTCTGTTGTGTGGTGGGAAAGTGACGGATTGTTCAATCTCTCTCTGCAGCCTGTCTATATCCAATCTCCTATAGTTGATGAAGTGTTCCGCTGGTTGTGTCACTAAGTTGATGGGCTGACGAAGTTTAATACTGAGCTGAACAGCTTCATTGTCCGAGTCGCTGGATACTGTTGAACAGATTAAGTTGCAGAAATCAGGATGAATATGGACAAAAATTGATGTTACTAAGAAGAAGTCCAATATTGTAGGTGTTCTTGGGTAGGTTGGTTTTGGTTGAGAAATTACAACTAGCGAGTGTTGGGCACTGTTGAAATCCAACCAGTCGGATATTGCCTTCCCTTCAGTGTTGATAGTTGTATCCATCCAAAGGTGATGTCTAGCATTGAAATCACCGCCGATGAGTTCATAAGTGCTTCTCGAGAGTATGCCGTTGAGGGTCTGTAAATCGCTCTGGATGTTTTTGGTTTTGGAATTGCATTTGAAGTACACTCTTATTATGGTGAGTGTCTCATCTATTCCTAGGTTTAAGATTACACCAGTAGCTTCACTGGTCAAGAGTCCTTTGATGATGGTTTCACTGGTGCTTATATTTTTTCCTACAAAAATGGCAGTCCCTCTGTGGTTCTCGGCTTTGTCCTGTCGGAAGGTGTTAAATCCAACGATGTCAATGTTATTTTTCCGTGTCACGTTGGTCTCGCTGATGAGGGCGATGTCTGGGCTGTTGTTCTTCAAGAACAAGTTGAATGATGTCCTCTTCTCCAGGCTGTACAATGAATTGACATTGTACGTCAGTATGCGGAGCTTCTTTAATGACATAGTGTGAAGATGAAGGTGACTAAGGCCTCGGACTTATCTTTATCGCTCAAAAGCCCATAGTTAGATGGAACGGCACTCCGAGCTTTCTGCATCACTGACAAGAGGTCACTTCCGAAGAGGCGCTTAACTTCGTTGTTGAGATTCATCGGTGGTGGTGCTGATGAAGATGCTGGTCTGGTCGGCTTATTTGCGCCTGTCTTAACTGGGATGGTCTTTGCTGGAGTCCTGGTTTGCTGTTGTTGTGTTGGCTTCTTCATTGGTGCTATTGGTGGTTGTGCTGCCTTTGGTGGTTGTATAAGACATCCATTTACTGTTAATTCATATAATTCTCATTTAAATGTTCAATATTCTAAATTAATACTTCATGTTTAATCACTTTCATTGATTTTAAATTATTTCAAAAATCATATAAAAGGCAGAGCTTGATTCAAAACAAATCACTCTTGTTTGATATTTCGTTGAGCAAAAAAGTATCACACCAGGTTGAGTGGCTTTAAAGGAATAAGGATAAAGGGAAACAATCCTTTGAATGGAGTCGGACAGAGCATCGAGTTCGTTAGAAGTCGAATTACTGTCCAGATTTGGGCTCCGATAAATAAAACATGTATGAATGATGCGCTTATTAACCGAGAATTTAAACCACATGAAATTAAAATTTGTGTTTAGACATGGACCGTATTGTGGTTGAAGTTGGTATGCGACATCGTTTCTAATATAGACGGCGAGACCATGGTGGGAAAAGAATAATGGCACCAAGTTGTAACCAAATAGATTAAATTCAGAACAATCTGTATTTTCACCTATTTGTGTTTCACTCAGTGCCAAAACAGCTGGCCTGTTTTGTACAGTGTAAATATACACGTCACAGAAATTAGATCTAAGCCCACGAACGTTGGCATAATCTACCCTGAATTTACAAACCATTCAAAACTCAAAAAAAACTATTCAAAACCTATTCAGACAATTACATATAATGATTCTCTTATCAAGTCCCACACGTCGTAGTTATACCTTTATTAACATGAATTTTTTTTGTCAAAATCGAATTCTATTAAAATCGAGTCTATTACTAAGGTCCAATCTTTTGTAAACACTTTTGATACCAATGAAATCTATCTTCGTCCTTTTCTCTCTTGAAAGAACATAAGAATTTGACAGTTCCTTTACCATTTTACCAAGTTTTCATTTTTAGACGTTTACATTTTTGCATAAAAAAAGGCCCTAATATTTTGTCGCACACCAAATGCAGCATGACAAAGCGTTTTTCTTATAAGGTTCAGAGAAAACTGACAAAAACGTCTTTTTTGTTCCTTAAAGCTTTATCTACAATGAACTAAAAAGTGGGAAATTTACAAAACTAATTTTTTTTTCTAGCGCTATTTGTTTTTGTTTATTAAAGCAAAAAATAAGCTTTCTGCATCATTATTTTTGATTTTGAGGTAAGAAAAACGTTCAAAAAATGCATTTGAAAATGTTCACTTTTGTACTTTTTCACTTTTTTTGCCAATGTAGTTAAGGCTTTAAAAGTATAACTAAAATTGCCACTTTTTGCAAAAAGTCAATTTTGTTGGTGGAGACTTCAATGCGAAACACACCCATTGGAGTTCAAGACTTATATCAACAAAAGGCAAAAGACTTTTCCAAGCAGGCCGTAAATACAATTGCGAATTCTATTCCTCCAGGTCGCCAACTTACTGGCCTTCCCATACTAACAAAATACCAGAGCTTATTGACTTTTTTTTAGCTAAAGGAATCAAACGAAATCACATTAGTGTCGAAGGTAATTATGACCTGTCATCAGATCATACTCCAGTGATTCTATCACTAAGTGAATCGGAAGTGATAGAAAAAAGTAATCCAAAGCTTGTAAATAAGAAAACTAACTGGAGTGATTTTAGAGAAAGGCTTTTAAGTTTTATAAATTTAAGATCTCCCATGTATACAATCGAGCAAATTGACCATGAAGTGGAACAATTTATTGCTCATATGCAACAGGCCGATGAAGAAAGTACTCCAAAATTTTCTAATAGAAGACAAAATGAAATAAAATATCCTTTAGAGATAAGAGAGTTGATAATAGAGAAAAGAAGAGCTCGAATAAAATGGCAAAATACTAGATTTCAAGATCATAAAACAACGATTAACCGTATAAGCAACAATCTCAAAAAACAAATTTATAAATTCAAAAATGATTCACTCAGTACATTCCTAACGAATTTAACGACTGATGCTTCAACCGATTTTTCGCTATGGAAAGCAGCCAAGCACCTGAAAAGACCGCAGTTACAAAACTCGCCCTTGAAATCGCAAGATGGAAATGGATCGGTAACCCAAAATAAAAAGCTAACCTTTTCGCGGAGCATCTTGCGAATGTTTTTAAGCCATACCCAACAAACGCAGCTCAAAATAGCTTATAGTTTGTCGATAAGATAGATGAAAGTGAAATACCAACTGTAAGATTAAAAGAAATAAAAAGTATGTGTTTACATCAACTATCAAATAAAAAATCACTAGGTTACGATCTAATTACTGCTCAGGTTATGAAAGAAATGCCATTGAAAGCCTTCATAAAACTCCAATATATAATAAATACATACCTTAAGCAACGGTATGTCCCACACCATTGGAAAATTGCTGAAGTTATTGTCATACCCAAGCAAGGCAAGCCACCTACAGAAGTGACGTCTTACAGACCAATATCGCTTATACCAATTATGGCAAAAGTTTTTGAAAAACTGCTTCTGAAGAGACTTAGCAAAATCATAGAAGAAAGAACGTTAATATCAAATCATCAGTTTGGCTTTAGAAATAAACATTCCACGATAGACGAAGTTCATAGAATAACGGATGTAATATAAAAAGCATTAGAAGAAAAACAAGTATGTTCAGCTATTTTCTTAGATGTTGCCTAAGCCTTTGACAAGGTTTGAGTACAAACTGCAAAGGGATCTTCCCAGAAAGTACTATGAAATATTAAAATCGTACATCTCAGATCGATTGTTTAGAGTAAGGTACGATCAAGAATATTCGGAATTGAAGAAAATAGAAGCCGGTGTACCACAAGGAAGTGTCCTATGTCCTACCCTGTATTTACTATACACAAGGGATATCCCATTTGGTAATCACACCATAATGGCTACTTTTGCAGATGAAACCGCAATTTTGGTACCCGAATGTGTCTCTAAGGCAGCAGTAAAACTACAAAATGCCGTCGACACAGTCAGAGATTGGACCGAAAAATGGCGTATCAAACTCAATGAAACAAAATCTTCACATACAAACTTTACAAATAAAAAGATAAGCAATATTCCAATATTCATTAATAATCAAGCTGTACCTTACGCCAATACGGCCAAATACCTTGGAATGACTTTGGATGCAAAGCTAAAGCCCCTCAGTATGGAAATTCAGCATCTACGTTCAGAGAACACAAAATTAAAAGAAGAGTTACAGTCAATGAAAAATAGACTAGAAATCATAGACAAATCATCTCGACGTGAAAACATTGTGGTCAGTGGATTAAAAAACAAGAACACCCAATCAGCTGTTGCCGAATTCAATGAACTATGCTCCAGAGTTCTGAACACAACAACATTCGTTAAGGAATCAAGACAGATTCATGGTCGGAAGTAGTACTTGTTCTCGTTGGAGTCAGCCTTTCAAGTCAACAACACAATTGCAGCTAAACAGAAGCTAAAAGGCTCCACTATTTACGTTCAGAAAGATTACACTAACGATGAACGCAATAAAAGATTCCAATTACGTCAACTAGCTAAAAACATTGCGAAAGTTGAAGATAATATCAAAGTTCGTTTTGGAGAGTTCTGCATCTACGTTAACGATACTCAGTTCACCTGGAACAATGGAAAATTCGAAGCTGCGAAGAGCCAAGACGCCGAGTTTCTCCGAGGGATTGTCGCAAAAGCTAAATTCACTTGTGACATTATCGTAAGAGAGACACCAACATCCAACGCCAAAGTTCCTGCTCCGCAAGCCTCATCTAATGATCAACCTGAAAATTAGCAACCAAATAATGTCTTACAGGTATTGTCTTATAATGTTGGAAATTTAAAGAGTAAACTTATTTTTAGTAATTTTTTTTTTTCTTATATAAATTTGATGTTTTTTTCTTGTTCGAAACTAATATTTTAAATGATAAAAGATGTAATTTTTCAATTTATTTTACTGATTTTTACTTGTATTGGGATGATGCGACAAAGTTTCATAGTCAAAAATTTTAAGTTCCTCGGAGAATATTTCAATAGTATTTCTAAATTCTAAAATAAAATCTGAATCAAAATCAGAAAGAATTACTAAAATCGGACTTGTAGTTTACTTTTTAGAGCTTTGTAAAGGGACAAGTTGTTGAAAGTATAAAAAACGAAGTGAAAATATCCTCAAATTAAAGCTGTGTAATTTATTTTTAGCTTGAGCCGACTCATACACTTTTATTTTTCCGTAAAGAAGCCATCGTTTGTCTATTGTAAATCGAAGAAATTATTAATTTTAAAGATGTTAATTATTTTATATAATTATTTAAAGAAAAGAGAAAAAAATGGCTTGATTTTTTCATATTTTTGTGTATACAATTTTAGCTACACTTGCCTACAGTTAGAGGCTATTAAAAACTTTTTCCTTGTGAAATTCCCTTTCGATGAAGGCCAAATTTGGGTGCCACCAGGTGCCACTGCGTTTTTTATTGGTAATTGAAAACTTCATTTGGTCGCAAAAATCATTTTCTTAAAAATTTGAGCTTTTAAATTAAGTTCTTTAAGTGAATTGTTTTTGAAATAATCGATTTCAAAGTCAAAATTTTGAAAAAAAATTTTAAAAAACATATCCAATACTATTTTGGACAAGCCTGGGGATTTGTATTCAATTTGAATAATGAAGAACACTGCCTTAATTAATTCCTTACCAAACACTGAAAACCATATGTTTCTATGCCTTCTAGTTTTCGAGAAAATTGAAAAGTAAAAAATCTCCTTTTTGTCAGATTTTTGTTTTTTTGGCTGCAATCTTGAAATTCTTATACGAAAAGACAAATAGAGAAAATAAAATTAATTCGTAACACATTTTTTTACAAATCTACTACAATAAAATTACATTTGATTTTTTGAACTTGGCTCAGAAAAATTAATTTTCGTTATATGTAACTGAAATGTACATATGTACATAATATATTGAAAACTATTCAAATTAAAAACGAGTGAAAAGGGATTATGCGTCTTATTATTATACATTTTATTAATAATGGGAATTTTAAGCATTTTATGCGAAGATCTAAGCAGAAATCTAATGGAATGTCTCAAGATTTGAATTGAAATTATTATTGAAAAATACAGATCATCTGACCCATTCCTTTAGGTATTAAGAAGAATCAGAGCAAAGATCATATAACTAGTTATATGATCTTTGATCAGAGTCATTTAATTGAGGAAAAAATGGCTCTCTTAAAAAAATTAACTTTTGAAAAATTTGTATAAAAAAATGAAAAAAGTGTTTTTTTTTTTTAATAATTTTTAACTATAATTTGGGTTTTTTATTTTGCGTGGACGTGGACCTCGACAACAGTACCTACTATGAATTATTCTTTTCCATTTAATGTATTTAAAATCGGTGAGGTGGTTCCAATAATACAAAAAAATTAAAAAAAAAATGCTATAAGTACAAGTAAATTGAGAATCGGAATTCTTTATTACTCTCACAAATTTTTTTAAAAGGGCGTGGTAGTGGGCGGAAATGAATAATAATAATTTCTTACGACGAAAACTGTCATCCCTGAAAATTTCATCCAAATCTATTCAGTGGTTCAGTTTTTATTTAATTTTTTCCGCACTCCCATACAAATTTCCCCAGTGTGCGCCATTGGCGGGTGTTTATTTGGATTTAAAAAAAGCTTAAGGGATAGATTTTCGTTTAGATTTCTTGAATTGTCTGGTAATGTTATCTTGGCTGCTAAATTTGGTGATGCGAACTTCCACTTTATACCTCGCTATTTAAATGGTTCAAATAAAACAAAATGGGCTGCCGATTTTGATAAATTTGAAAGTTTTTTAAAAAATATGTATATTGAGTCATTTTGTATACTTGGCGACTTAAATGCTCGCACAGTTGGCGCTCAAATTGTTGATAGGTGTTTATTGAGTAGTTCTCCCAGTGTTTCTGAGTTACGATCCTCCAAAGATAAAACTATAGATACTAAAGGAAAGAAACTTCTTGACCTTTTTGAAAATGTAGGTGCAGTGATCATCAATGGTATAATATTTGAAGATTTGAATGGTGAGTTTACCTTCTGTGGTGCCTCAGGAAGTTCAGTCATAGACTATTGTGCATGTTCGTTTTCCTTTTTGCCTTTGATAGAAAATTTCTCTATTCCGAACAAAGTATTTTCTGATCATATGCCACTCAACCTGCGCCTTTCTTTCCCCTCAAGCCACAATCAGAATCTTACTCAATTGGTGCTCCCTCAAAAACTCTATTGGTCCGAAAATAATCGTGCAAAGTATGTTGTCAGTCTCAGTCGCCTATCTAATTGCAATTATATTTTTTCAAGTAAAACAGTAGACGAAAAAACCAACGCTCTTTTGTACAAGATAAACACTACTGCTGGTAAGGGTAGGGCTAGTAAACGTTTTATTCCAAAAAATAAATGGTTCGACTATGAATGTATTCGTGCTCGAAATAGCATGTTAATACACTTAATACTTAAATACTTACACTTTATACTTAAATACTTTACTTAGAGAAACGATCTAAGTATATTTCTATCTGTAAAAGTAAGAAAATCAACTTTGCGTACAAAAATATTGAAAAGCTTAATACAATTAGAAATGCTAGAGATTGGTGGAAATTAGCCAACTCGATGAAGAAATGTAGACCAAAACTAAATAGCAACGTTATAAGCGAAGACTTTATGGTATATTTCCAGTCTCTTTTTTCACAATCTGAAGTTGATCTTCCTATCTCTTGGGTTATACCAGAAAAATAGATCATTTTCTCGATTCTCCTTTTGATATGTACGAGGTACGAGCTCTTGCATGTGCTACAAAAAGCAAAAATAAAAAAGCACCAGGAGAGCATAGAGTCAGCTATGAATTTTATAAAAATGCTAAAACTTGCTTTTTATTAGAGGTTTTGTTGCTACTCAATCAAGTTTATCGCTCTGAACGCATTCCTTCTTCCTTTCGAAAATCAATTATTATACCGCTACACAAAAAGGGGGATCCAAGTAATGTAGCTAACTATCGAGGTCTTTCGCTACTCGATACATTATACAAAATTTTCACTGGCATTATCCTTAATAGAATGAATAGCTGGATTGACTGTAATAGTATCCTTAGTGAGTACCAGGCAGGTTTCCGTAAAGGATACTCCACCACCGACAATGTATTCAACCTTACTAGCATCGTACACGTAAGCAAAACAAAAACACTTCCGCTTTTTTTGTGGATTTTTCCTGCGCCTTTGATTTAATTCCTTGTTTAATAAGTTGTCGTATTTCAGATTATCCTCAAAGGTCATCAGAATTCTGCAACAGCTATATGAGAACACTACATGTCGGGTGTGGGATCAACACTCGTTGTCTGAGTCTTTCTTGGTTGGCCAGGGTGTGAAACAAGGGTGTTTGCTAAGCCCACTCCTATTTGCCCTATATTTGAATGACCTCCATGAAGACTTGCCAGGTGGTGTTTTTGTGGCGAATAAGATTATCAAAATCTTACTCTACGCAGACGATCTTGTCTTGCTCTCCGACTGCCCTACCAATCTGCAACGTATGATTGATCATCTGTTCAGCTACTGCAGCCTTTGGGGTCTAAAAATCAACTTAAATAAATCCAAAATTGTCGTCTTCCGTGAAGGTACAAGAATTTCTAGAAATCTTAATTGGCACTATGGGGAAAATCTCATTTAAGTTGTAAATCAATACAAATATTTGGGTGTTACTCTTAATTATAACTTGTCTTTTAACAAGCATCTCGACTCAAGGCTAGTTGTTTCAAAAAATGCAATAAATGCGTCGTGGTCTAATTATATTAAAAACCCTAAAATAGTAATTTCAAAAAAAATTAAGATTTTTGACACTGCAGCAAAATCAATTATGTTTTATGGGGCACAAATATGGGGCTTCAAGCGTTTCGAGCAGGTTGAAAAACTGTATAGATTTTTCATAAAAAAGATGTTATACCTCCCTAGTAACACACCCAATTATATGTTACATTTAGAGACGGGGCTTCACAATCTCAGTTTGTTCAAACGCTACGACTGCATTTCAATTATATCAGAAAAACGCTTAAACTTCCTAGCTACAGATTGCCACGTATCCTTGCGGAGGAGACAATTGCTATGTTTCGTACATTTATGGGCCCGCGAGTGGAGTGATCTTTGCAGTAACCTGGGTATAGTTATAAATATCAACTCATTTAATTCATCTATGTTCGATCTGCATGAGAATATTCTTGAAAGTCTGAAAAAATCAGAAACCACTAATGACGTCAGTAGTGCTCAAAATTCTCAATTCCATGACCTATACCCTCACCTTGATTACAACATCCCACCATACTTTGTCGATGAAAATTCTTCACATTTGGTAAGCTTAGTTCTCAAGGCCTGAGGAGGCCTTCTCAATATAAACGCCAAAGCTTTCCAAAAAGAAACAGTCGGTATTTGCACAATTTGCAATTTAGATGAGGTGGAAAACACGCATCACTTTATTGGCCGATGTCCAGTTTTCAAGAATTCTAGACTGATATGTTTTGGTAAAAGTATGCTTTCTCTTGAAGAAGTCTATGAAACTTTAAATGGTGAAAACTTTCAATCTCTTTTCAGTTACTTAAATTATTGTTTAAAGTATAGGGAGTTATTGTTAAATGAATTTTTTTGGCAACACTGGCTCGTAGGCAACAGACGTCAAAATTTATCGCCTCCTTTTAATAATTGTTTTTTTCAATTAAAAATTAAATTAATTAATTGTTAATTAATAAAAATTACTTTTTGAAACAACTTGTAACACAGTCAGTTATATATTTCATCGATTTGAATTAAAATTTATAAAATTATATTGGTTGTTCTTCGAGGTTCTATCATAACCACAATTCTCTACTTTTTCCTTTATGGAAAGTAAAGTAAACAATAAACGAGTACACCAAGAAACTTCTCCGGAGCAGACCACACAACAAGAGCTAAAGAAACACATTTCATCGATATCTGGGCAAGGTAAACCAAATAAAACCTTAGCAATGGGTGGTGACACATTTTCATGGGAACTGTTCGAGTCAAAAATGAAATCAATGCTCCTGGACGTTGCACGCAAGGAAGATATCAATGTTCTAAATGAAGAAGTTAAAAGTCTTAAAAACGAAAATCTACAACTTCAAAAAGAATTGATCTCCGTCAAAAATAAACTTAACCAACTAGATCAAAAATCACGCCGAAGTAATATCGTTGTCTGTGGATTAAAAGCATCAACTTCCCAAGAAGCAAAGCGTAGCATGCTGGATACGTGTACATCAGTTCTTGATATTAATGCAAGCATTGCGAGAGTCATTGAAATTAAACCTGGCTTAGAATATTTATTCGAGCTCGACTCTGCAAGCCAAGTAAATAACCTATTGTACAGCAGCGCTAAACTGAAAGGCACAGGAATATATTTTCAACGTGACTACACTGAAATCGAAAGGAATCAACGATTCAATCTGCGACAAATAAAAAAAATAATTAAAAAAGACAATGCACAAGTCAAATGTATGTTTAAAGACACTACATTATATGTCGATAACACCTTCTTCAAATGGACTGATTCTGCAATCATTGCAAGCACTGAAGAAGGCAAACAGCAACTCGATAACCTGTTCCGGAAAACCAACAACAACTACACTGTGCTTGTAAAAAAATCTCGGCAAGATCAGCAGCAGCATCAGCGTCAACATCAACATCAAAGAAACTCATTCCAACAATAACAAATAGATGTCTGTCAGATTATTTCTTATAACGTAGCTAATTTAGGGAATAAAGGAGTTTATGGTAATTTTTATAATTTTATTAATGAATTCGATATTATATTTTTATTTGAAACTCATTTATTGCATGATAAACGTAGTAGTTTTGGCATTTATTTTAAAGATTATGTTGTAAGATGGATAGATGCAATTAAAACTTCTAACTATGGCCGAGCTAAGGGTGGATCTATTTTTGGTTACAAGAAATGTATTGAAAATAAATTCCAGTTGAATTTTGTTAATTTAAATGAAAATATTATACTTAAAGGTTTATTTGATAGTAAAAGTGTATTTTTTATTCCAAGGTACCTAAACTGCACGAGTTGGTTATCTGACTTTAATGAATTAAGGAATGTTATGGTTGATGTTAATACAAAGAATGTTGACTTTTGTATTTTGGGTGATTTGAATGCCAGAACTAGGGCATTGCAAGTTTTGGATAAAGATATTTTGAGGAATTGTCCTAATATTGCGACGACGCGTAATTCTTGTGATAAATGTGTGGATAGAAATGGGAAAAAACTTCTCGAATTGCTTGATGACTGCGGTGGAGTGATTTTAAACGGTAGAACGGTGGGAGATGAAAATGGTGAATTAACCTTTTTGGGTTCTATGGGTAAGTCAGTTAATGATTATTGTTGTTGTTCGGTGGATTTTCTAAATTGTATAAAAAAGTTCTCTGTTTTGCCCAAACCATACTCTGATCATATGCCGCTTCGCATTGAAATCTCCGTAGAAAATACGAGCATTGTAAAAAATGTAATATTACCAAAAAAGCTTATCTGGCATCCAAGTATGTTTCATGAGTACCAAATTAAACTGGACCAGCTTGTTAATTTGAATGAATATAACAATCTTACAAATATTAATATTCAAACCGAAAATTTAAAAAATAAAATTTTGAGATCTAATAATTTTAGAAATGTATCTTACCAATATGATCCCAAAAATGAATGGTTTGACGCTCAGTGCTCAAACGCTAGGCGGAAAATGTTTAGTTGCTTAAGAGTGTATCAGAAATACAAAATCGAATCGTTGAGGGTAAGATACAATGAAAGTGCCAAACATTTTAGGAGAATTTGTAGGGAAAGAAAACTTGAATATAAAAACGCTCTGCTTAATAAGCTTAGTTATATAAGAAACTCTAAGGATTGGTGGGCCTTAGCTAATTCTCTTAAAAAGAAAAAAATAATTGTTGGCTCTAACTTATCCGTAGACTGTTTCAAAGATTATTTTTGTAGTCTTTTGTCATCGGAAAACAATGCAACAATGCAAATTCAACAACTTCCTAGCGTGATAAATGCAGCTCTTGATTCAAAGTTTTCATTAACAGAATTGTGTTTTGTGTTATCCGATTTAAAAGACAATAAATGTCCAGGTTTAGACCGAATTCCTTTTGAGTTTTATAAAAACGCACCCCTTAGTTTCATTAATGAGATTTTGGTACTTTTTAATAATATCTTTGAAACTGAACAGATACCAACTTCGTTTCGTCAGTCGGTAATTGTTCCAATTTTAAAAAAAGGCGACCTAAATGAAGTTGTTAACTATCGTGGTTTAAATCTGTCGGATACTCTTTATAAGATTTTTACTAGCTTACTTCTAAATCGCATCAATGGTTGGCTGGAAGAAAATCATGTGTTAAATGAGTATCAAGCCGGTTTTCGTAAAGGTTACTCGACCGTTGACAATGTTTTCAACCTGAACAGCATTGTTCACTTAAAATTTAAACAAAACAAGAAGGTTTTCACTTTTTTTGTTGACTTTAAGTCGGCATTTGACACGATTCCAAGAAATGCTCTTTTTTTTAAATTGCTATCCATTGGAATGTCAAACAAAATTGTAGGGCTTTTGAAAATGCTATATAGTGATACTGAGTCAGCAGTATGGGATGGTACCTCATGTTCTAACTTTTTTAATGTCAGCCAAGGTGTAAAGCAAGGCTGTAAGCTAAGCCCAACTTTGTTCGCAATCTATTTAAACGATTTAAATAGCGAATTGCCTGGGGGAGTTGAAATATGTGGCATTAAAATAAAGGTGTTACTTTATGCTGATGATTTGGTTCTATTGGCTGAATCCCCTCATGAACTTCAAAGCATGATTAATAAACTTGCAGAGTACTGCGAACGTTGGAAGTTAATTATTAATCTAACCAAATCGAAATGTTTGGTTTTTCGAAAAGGTGCGCGACGTCCACTTGAACAAAAATGGTACCTAAATGGATCGGAGATTGATGTAGTCAATGAATACCCATACCTCGGGGTGTTATTAACTTATCTCAAATACAAGAAACATCTGGAACAAAAATTAACAAGCTCAAAAAATGCTATCAATTCTACGTGGTCTTCTTTTATTAGTAATCAGAATATTTGCCAAAGTAATAAGTTGAAAATTTTTGAGGCAGCTTCGAGGTCTATCATGTGTTATGCGGCGCTTGTTTGGGGACAGTGTGAGCATGAAGAGGTTGAAAAACTTTTGCGTTTTTTCCTTAAAAAGATGTTATCTCTTCCAAAAAACACACCCAACTATATGTTGCACCTCGAAACTGGGATCAATAAAATGTTTATATTCACTCTCAGCTTACATTTTGAGTATATACGGAAAGTTTTTAGCTATCCAAGAAACCGACTCCCAAAAATGTTAGCAGAGGAAACAATACAAAAGTCAACATTCTGGGTTAATGATTGGGCTAAGATTTTTGAGGACGCTGGAATAGAATTGAACTTTTATTCTCAAAATACTGATTGGAATATGAAACATAAAAACGTAATTGAAACTTTAATAAGTAAGTCTTGGGAAAAAAATGTAGAAATGGCACGAATGTCACAGTTTCATGATGAATATTGTCGCCTTGAATATCCGAAAAACGAGTCTTATTTTAATGACGGGTTGCGAGCTAAAGCCATATCATTGATTTTTAAAGCAAGAGGCGGGCTTCTTAATATAAATGCTCGGACTTTTAAAGAAAACACAAATGGAATATGCTCAATTTGTAACTTGGATCAAGCTGAAAATACTTTTCACCTTGTGGCAATCTGCCCAATTTATAAAAGAATTAGATCTTTCTACTTTGGGAAAGAAAGTTTAACGAAAGAAGAGTTTTACATTAAAATGAATGGCCAAAACTACACAACCTTTTATTTGTATCTCTTAGAGGTTTTGAAATATAGAAACTTAATTATTTTTGAGTACTTCTAATAAACAATAAATATTGAAATATATATATATATATGTATGTACCTATGTAAATAAAATTTCATACTAAATATAAACATAAATAAAAACAAAATGAAATAAACATTGTAATATAAAAAAAAATATTTTTATAGCATTTGCCAATCTGACAGACAACAATATTGTTAATGTCATATTATTTTGTTAATTATATATTATCTCTTTTTTATTATATTAAATCAATATAAAGATTTAAAATTTTGAAATTTGTAAGATTTATTATATCTTTAAGATTATTATATTGTTTTTGTATCAAATTTTTGAAAAATAAAATATATTATTATTATTATTATTATTATTATTATTATTATTATTATTATTATTATTATTATTATTATTATTATCATTATTATTATTATTATTATTATTATTATTATTATTATTATTATTATTATTATTATTATTATTATTATTATTATTATTATTATTATTATTATTATTATTATTATTATTATTATTATTATTATTATTATTATTATTATTATTATTATTATTATTATTATTATTATTATTATTATTATTATTATTTGTATATTTGTAAATTAAAAATATATAAAGTAACAAAAATTAGGAAAACGAAAAATAATTATTAAAAACGATTTAACGACTATTTTTATATTTAATAATAATAATATTAAGATTTTGTAAATCACTTTGTAAGAAATTTTGTTATTGATTTTTTTTCTATCTATCTATCTATCTATCTATCTATCTATCTATCTATCTATCTATCTATCTATCTATCTATCTATCTATCTATCTATCTATCTATCTATCTATCTATCTATCTATCTATCTATCTATCTATCTATCTATCTATCTATCTATCTATCTATCTATCTATCTATCTATCTATCTATCTATCTATCTATCTATCTATCTATCTATCTATCTATCTATCTATCTATCTATCTATCTATCTATCTATCTATCTATCTATCTATCTATCTATCTATCTATCTATCTATCTATCTATCTATCTATCTATCTATCTATCTATCTATCTATCTATCTATCTATCTATCTATCTATCTATCTATCTATCTATCTATCTATCTATCTATCTATCTATCTATCTATCTATCTATCTATCTATCTATCTATCTATCTATCTATCTATCTATCTATCTATCTATCTATCTATCTATCTATCTATCTATCTATCTATCTATCTATCTATCTATCTATCTATCTATCTATCTATCTATCTATCTATCTATCTATCTATCTATCTATCTATCTATCTATCTATCTATCTATCTATCTATCTATCTATCTATCTATCTATCTATCTATCTATCTATCTATCTATCTATCTATCTATCTATCTATCTATCTATCTATCTATCTATCTATCTATCTATCTATCTATCTATCTATCTATCTATCTATCTATCTATCTATCTATCTATCTATCTATCTATCTATCTATCTATCTATCTATCTATCTATCTATCTATCTATCTATCTATCTATCTATCTATCTATCTATCTATCTATCTATCTATCTATCTATCTATCTATCTATCTATCTATCTATCTATCTATCTATCTATCTATCTATCTATCTATCTATCTATCTATCTATCTATCTATCTATCTATCTATCTATCTATCTATCTATCTATCTTCGTGGAATACTTAAGGCACCTTGGTACATAAGAAATAGCGATCTACATCGTGACTTACAAATAGAAATGGTTACAGAAGTAGTTAAAAAATACGCTGTATCGCATAATCAGAGACTGCAGTCATACCAATTCTGAAATGGTGTCCGCCTTGAATACAAGAAACCATGTTCGGAGATTAAGAAGAACCAAGCCTCATGAGCTTATGGTCTAAAAAAACATGGGAAAGTATTATATACTGCCAAGTGTCTTTTGAAGACACAAAAAAAAAAAAAAAAAAGTGACAGTTTTTCCGACCACAAAATTAAAACTAATAATGCAGAAAGCCTATTCTTTGGTTTCAAAAAATATTTTTGTAGTTTTTTTCAAAAATTTTTCCAAAAACAAATAGCGCTAGAAAGAAATAAAAAAAAAATTATTATTTTTAAATTTCCCACTTTTTTCACTTTTTAGGTCATTGTAGTTATGGCTTTAACATAAAAAAAAACGTTGTCGTGCGACGCAGTTGGTGTGGTAATCGCAAAATGCAAGGTGCAAACACAATGCCCTTAAGGCGATTACACATTGCATTTTCTTTTTCGATACTTTTTTTACGTAGTTGAGCGTAGTTGAAACGTAGTTCAACAATATCTAAATCAGGTTTAAAATATATCCAAAAGTAGGTATATCATATATTCGCGTATTATGTCTTCAAAAACTGTAGTTAATCGCAAGAAAACAACAGCAAATACTATAAAAATAAAGAAATTATTTTGGTATTAATGTGTTCAAAATTTTTGCAAAAAAAAAAAATAAATAAATTGGCACTCGAATTTCGAGGGCTGGGTCGGCTAGTATAATTAAATGAAAAATCAATGTATAAAATTCTTTGAATTCTAGATTTCATAATCTCTGTACTTTTTGTTAAGTTTATTTTTGTATTAAAACAAAAAAAAAAAAAAACATATTTTCTGATTTATCAACCCATAACAAAATAATGCTGTATAATCAAGTACTAAAGCCTGTTTGGACCTATGGTATCCAATTATGGGGCTGTACAAAGAAAACAAATACCGAAATCATCCAAAAATTTCAAAACAAAGTCCTTCGTGGAATACTTAAGGCACCTTGGTACATAAGAAATAGCGATCTATGTACATCGTGACTTACAAATAGAAACGGTTACAGAAGTAGTTAAAAAATACGCTGTATCGCATAACACTGGTTACCAAGGGTCCTGTTGCCGGAACCAACATATACTTTTCTGAAGGTTATTGGTGTGCTGAACTCGAATCCAAAATCAAAAAAATTCTAGCAGCTCGCGTTTTTGAAATATTACCGTTAGAAAATGCAAAAACACGTTTTTTTGACTACTTCGGACGTTTTTTTTTTTTCATATAAGAAAATTTTTTAAAATTAAAATAGTAACGGTTATTACATCTTCTATGATTTTTGAGCAAAACACACTTACTTCATCTTAAGATATCTCGACCTATACGAAAAATATCGGAAAGATTTAAACAGATTTTGACAGAAGAAAAACAGGTCTTTTAGAAACCGTAACAATTTTCATTTTAAAAAATGTTCTTATATAAAAAAAAAACCTCCGAAGTAGTCAAAAAAACGTTTTTTTGCATTTTCTAACGGTAATATTTCAAAAACGCGAGCTGCTAGAATTTTTTTGACTTCGGATTCGAGTTCAGCACACCGAAAACATTCAGAAAAGTATGTTTTGGTTCCGGCAACAAAAAAAAAGTTTAATTTTGTAAACCAGTGTAATCAGAGACTGCAAAGTCATACCAATTCTGAAATGGTGTCCGTCTTGAATACAAGAAACCATGTTCGGAGATTAAGAAGAACCAAGCCTCATGAGCTTATGGTCTAAAAAAAACATGGGAAAGTATTAAAAGTTTAAACTTCCCCCAAAGTGATTTTACAAAGTTAAGAAAGAAAAATCTGATGTCGATCTCTCAAGATTGGTCCTGATAAAGAGGTGGTTTTAGTGGTTAAAGTCCCACACTACTTGGTGTCGAATACTGCCAAGTGTCTTTTGAAGACACAAAAAAAAAAAAAAAAAATGTGACAGTTTTTCCGACCACAAAATTAAAACTAATGATGCAGAAAGCCTATTCTTTGGTTTCAAAAACTATTTTTGTAGTTTTTTCCAAAAATTTTTCCAAAAACAAATAGCGCTAGAAAGAAATAAAAAAAAATTATTATTTTTAAATTTCCCACTTTTTTCACTTTTTAGGTCATTGTAGTTATGGCTTTAACATAAAAAAAAAACGTTGTCGTGCGACGCAGTTGGTGTGGTAATCGCAAAATGCAAGGTGCAAACACAATGCCCTTAAGGCGATTACACATTGCATTTTCTTTTTCGATCCTTTTTTTACGTAGTTGAGCGTAGTTGAAACGTAGTTCAACAATATCTAAATCAGGTTTAAAATATATCCAAAAGTAGGTATATTATATATTCGCGTATTATGTCTTCAAAAACTGTAGTTAATCGCAAGAAAACAACAGCAAATACTATAAAATTTAATTAAATTATTAAATATAAAACAGAAAGAAAATTTGGAAAAATAATAGTTTTTGGATTAACCCTCTACCGCATACTAACCCATATATGGTTTATCGATTTCATATCGATTTATTTCCGTTATATTCCACCAAATGTCAAAAAGAAAAAACTATAATAAAACTATGTCTATTTTTTTATAATAAACCGGTTTTTATTATCAGTAAGAGAGTCCTGATTCTGAAATAAACTCATTGTTTCAAGAGCATGTGTAAAGTGCAAATCAGTGAATAAAAGTGTGTACTTTTCAAGTGTTTTTTTGTAATAAAGAAGTTAGTTGCATCCAATTAAAAATATGTTTCGTATGTATTTATTATATTTTTATATGTTTACGAAGTTTGTTTTTTGTTTTTATAATAATTCTTGTCCGAGTATGTTTCCGCAGATTAATAAGATTTTTAGACGGAATGATCAAAACAAGCTTCCGTGTCTTAAGCTTCAGAGAACTGTGGAAAACAGAGACGTACTTCTGACAGCAGGCATAAATCCAGGGGAAGCCATCTTGGACTTATATATAATATAATAAATTTTCAATTTATTTCAATTTCAATTTTCAAGTCCAGCAAGTGTACAAGGTTAATGATAGCATTAACCTAAACCACGACCTGGAAAACAGGGCCCTCCTTCATCACTTCTATCTACGTAATGATATTACGCAATGGCGGGCGATCTGAGAATCGCGGTTTTACCAGGTTTAATGAAGAACGCGCCATCATCGCCGAGCATGCTGGGGCTAATACCCTGTTAGTTACGAAGGTAGAGCTCAAGCTCATCTTCGATTCATTAAAGAAAAAGAAATCAGCAGGAGTCGATGGTATATCCAATATTGTACCACGACATCTACCGCAAGAAGCTATTAACATTTATGCCACTCTGTTTAACAACGCTCTGAATAATGCATATTATCCAAAGCGTTGGAAAACAGCAGTGGTACATCCTCTATCGAAAAAGGGAAAGGACAACTCCAATCCGGCAAATCTCCGGTCGATAACTCTCCTTCCAAGTATCAGCAAAGTATTTGAAAAAGTTATCAATAGGGCTCTTTTTCAGTGAGCTGAGGACAATAATATCATACCGGATAACCAATTCGGATTTAAGGCAAAACATGACTATTCATGAAACGTCTAAACTTGTATCTGATATTCAGTGCAACAAATCTAAAGAACAGTGCACGGGTGCCTATCTTGTTGATTTGGAAAAAGCTTTCGACACCGTTTGGTTAGTTTAATTTTAATTTTGGTGGGGGCAGCACCCCCATTTATTCGGCTTAATTCAAGCTACAAAAACTTAATCTAACTTAAAAACTAACTTATAGCTAACTTAGAGGGTGATCGGGACAGTTAAGAAGGCGGTGTTTAAGAAGAGACGTGCTGATGTTGAAATCAAAATAGTCAAGGTTCGTGTTTATACTCCGCAACATTCGAGGGGTTCGTTGGATCCATAGGATGTACGGTGGGAGGACAAATAAAAAAGGCGAGGATTTCTCAGATTTCGGGGGTTAGTATTGAAAAAGATGGAATTATACAGAGTTTGACAGTCAACATATCCGGTGAGAAGTCAGTGAATAAAAAGAATATCGTTTATTTTTCTTCGTTCTTCTAAAGTTTTCAGGTTGATTAGTTTGCGACAATTTTGATAGGGAGGGAGGATAAAGGGATCGTCCCATGGTAGGTCGCGAAGAGCGAATCGAAGAAAGCGACGTTGAATGCTTTTGATTCTGGCTGTGTGGACATGGTGATATGGTGACCAGACTTGAGAGGCGTATTCAAGGATGGGTCTAACGAAGGTTATATACAGGGAGCGAGTCACATAAGGGTTACAGAATTCTTTGGACCATCGTTTAACAAAACCGAGGGCTGAGTTGGCTTTGTGTATCATCTTATCGATGTGCACATATGTGGTCACATATGAGACCAAGATCTCGAATCGTTTCAACAATGGGAATGTGTTCATTGTGGAGTAGGTAGTAACGGGGAGGAGATTTTATGCGCTTACGTGTGAAGGTCATTGATTGGCATTTGGTTATATTTAATTCGAGACAATTTTAAAGACACCAAACTGAAAAGCTGTTAAGGTCTGATTGTATAAGTTTTGAATCATTTACCGATGATATTGTTTTAAAAAACTTAGTATCGTCAGCATACAACGGGATATGAGAGTGCTTTATGATCATATCTATGTCATTAATGGCAAGAATAAAGAGGAAGGGGCCTAAATGACTTCCTTGGGGGACCCCGGAAGTAGCGAAAAAGGGGGTAGAGTAAGCATTTCTGAAACGCACTCTATAAGAACGGTTTTGGAGGTAGGAAGATATCCATTTCAAAAATATAGGTTCGAAACCAAGTGCAGTAAGTTTGAAAAGTATTAGGCTGTGGGAAATTTTGTCAAAGGCCTTGCTAAAATCAGTGGAGACAACATCGACCTCCATCCCAGCCTCAAGTGCTGAAAGGGTAAAAGATACGAATTCAATGAGGTTAGTGGTAGTGGACTTACCCTTGAGAAACCCATGTTGTCTAGGGGATATAAGTGACTTACAGCGGAAGCTTATGAGTTCGTTTAGTGTGCATTCAAAAATTTTTGGTATATGGGAAAGTTTAGCAATGGGGCGGTAGTTCTTAACGTCATTTTTTGCACATTTTTTGTGAATTGGAGTTATAAAAGATGATTTCCATACCTGGGGGAATTCTCCTTGAGATAAAGATAACTTAAATATTTGAGAAAGCGGGAAAGAGAGAGTATGAGAACATTTTTTGAGAAGAATGGCAGGGAGTTTATCTGGTCCTTCAGATTATTCATCGTCAAGTTGATTCAATTTATCTTCGATGAGATTTATTTCGATGAAATCTGGGAGAAATGGCCCGAATGAAAAATTTGGCAAATAATTAAAATAAGCTTCATCTGGTTTAAAAGAATCGTCTGTGAAAGATTGTTTGAAAAATGTGGCAAACAAGTTTGAGATGTGTTGAGCATCGCTTGAAGTTTCGTTGTTAAGGGAAAGAGATGTTGGATATCCATCAGACTTTTTCTTGTAGTTGACGAACTGATAGAATGTCTTAGGGTCATTAATGAGGTTGGCTTGGGTTTCAATAAGGTACCGTGTGTAAAGGGAGTTGTAGAGTTCAGTAAAAGCGATATAAGTTCCGAGATAATTAGAATAATCCGCACTTGATCGAGTACGAAGAAAAGTGTCCCATAACTTATTTCTCTTATTTCGCAGAAAACGTAATCTCTGATTATACCAAGGAGGAGAAGAAAATGAGTTTTTACGTTGTGTAATAGGGACATAGAGTGAAATTGCGTTATAAATTTCCTCGTACAATGTAGCAGTGGCATCGTTTTCAGACTGGTTTGCAAAATTAAAAGGGACTCTACTAAGATATTCGTTAATTTCTCTGAATTTTGCTTTGTGAAAGTCGAACGAACGAGTTGAAATGTTTGAGTTCTGGATAGAACACTCCTGAAACATAGAGAGAAAGAGAGGCGGGTGGTAATTGTCAATGATTGAAAGAGGAAGTGTACAAAGTGATACACTGGAGTTGATAGGGTCTGTTGAGAAAATATAATATAATTGTAGATACTACTAACCTGGAAAAGGCTAGAGTCAGTGAGTCGATCAATGAAAAGACATTCTTTTGCAGTGGAAGGGTTAGAGGCAGTAAAATGCGATTGATCTTCAGACGCTTTCCATTTTAAGTGGGGAAGATTAAAATCTCCGAAAACAAGGATATCGTCTTGAGAGTCAGCTTGTGTTATTAGTTGATCAACAGCGTCAAAAGCTATGTCATATGACTCAATGGGTTGCGCAGGCGAAATGTAGCAGCAAATTATATAAAGTGCTTTGAGGGGGAGTTTTATCTTAATTGATAAATAATCAATGTTCGGTGATGAAGAGAATGATATAAGGGATGAGTCAAATGTGTTTTTAACAGCAAGTAAAACGCCTCGGCAAGGGGGATCAGTTGAAAGTCGGTTAAGATAATCGCGGTACACATTAAAATAAGAAGGGAATAGTTCTTGGTTATTAATGCTAGGTATAAGGTTGGTTTCGGTGAGAGCGTTGTGAAGGTATGCAAGATATAGTCGAATATTTGAATATATTCGTTGGTCACGTAAGCGAGAGAGAACATAACGGCCATCATCATTTTGGTCAATGAGATGTTTTGTAAGTTTGGCAACTGGGGGAAAGAGAGGATCTAGAAAAGATGTTGAGTCGGGTGAAGTGGCAGAGGGTTGTAGGGTTGATTTTTTGAAGAAGAGGCTTTAGATGTAGAAGGAAGAGAAGGCGGTGGGGATGATGATGTGCGGAGAGGAGCAGGATTAAGAGTATGTGAATGTATGAAATTGGGATACAGTGGTTTAGATAAAGCTGTTTGAGGGGTGGGTGCGTGTTGTGAATCTGGAATGTGGAAGGAGATTCTTTTCTTCTCGAGGAGTATGCAAATCCTTATTTTTTATTGGGATTGATTGAGAAGGTGAAAATTTGGGTATAGAAGGGTAGGAGAAATTTGGGAAAAGATTAGTTTTAAAGCTCCAGTTGTTTTGGATGATTTTATTTTTAACAACCCATTTCTTAATAGTAAGTTTTCCTAAGAGTAATGGAGTCCCGTCGAAGTAAGTGGTTAGCCAATCATATTTGGATGGGATATTCAGCTTCAGTTTGATTGGACTCGATTTATTTAGTATGTCGGAGTTGAGTGATTAATTAGATGATGTGGAGGGTATATCGTCAGATGGGACATCATGAAGAGAGAGATACTGCTTCGTTCAATAATCGGATGCAGGAACATTTAATTTGATTGAAATTCTCTTATGCTTTCCCTTGTCGTTGTAAGTTCAACTGCAAGACCCGCGATGTATTTAGCAGCATCTTCGATCAGTGAGAGATGATTGGCAGGGGGATGGGTTTGACAGGATCTAGTAGTAACTATGCTGTTCGCGGTTCGATTCAGATCGTCGTGTAACAATTGTATTGGTTTGTCAATGGTTATATTCTTTACCGCGGAAAGTGTTTTATCTTGGGAGGATTGGAAAGAAGTATCAAGTTCACTGATCGTATCATCGTATCTTTCTAAAATTAACAAGGCTTGGTATGAGTAAACCACTTTTATATATGCTTTCTGACATGCTCAATGGTAGAACGTTTGTTGTCAAAAATGGCAATGTAACTTCTACTGGAATTTTTAATATTAAAAATGGTCTTCAACAGGGAGCGGTGAACTCACCGATTCTCTTTAGTATTTACACCAGCGATCTGATAGGAAGTCTAACTCAGGCAATTGCGTATGCCGACGATCTAATTGCGTACAAAACAGCTCCAAAAGTTGAGGTCATCAGAATTCTCTTGCAACGTGACTTTGACAAAATTCAGCGATATTGTGATGACTGGAAGTTGAAGATTAACTTTCAGAAATCAGAAACGATTCTATTTAGGACTCCTTTGGCTAGGGCTTCAGGGGATACGCGAAGGAACTGGCGATCGCTGCACCACACGGACAGTAGATGCCTAGTAAAAATGTAGTAAGGTACCTTGGCATCTGGCTAGATCAATATCTATATTTCAATAGACATATGGATGCTGCTCTGACCAGGGCTTGGGGAGCTTTTGTTATGAAGAAACGGCTGTTTTATAGCAGAAGGCTTGACACCAGGGCTAAGGTGATTTGCTACATGGCCTTCATCCGGCCGATGATTGTCTATGGATGCCCTGTGTGGTTCAACGTTGCTCCATCTCAAATGGCAAAGTTTCGGGTGTTTGAGAGGCAGTGTCTTAGACGTTGCCTTGGTCTGCACAGAACACCCGAATCTGATTACACGCATTATTATTCTAATGAGGTTCTATACAATAGGGCCAACATAAATAGAATTGATAACTTTATGCTGAAGCTTTATCGTGGACCTCAAGAGCGATGGCCTCTTCAAATAGCTATATTTTTGGGGCTAACTACCCTAACGACG
This sequence comes from Episyrphus balteatus, assembly GCF_945859705.1. Classification (NCBI taxonomy): domain Eukaryota; kingdom Metazoa; phylum Arthropoda; class Insecta; order Diptera; family Syrphidae; genus Episyrphus; species Episyrphus balteatus. Next base: position 85,052,716 of record NC_079134.1, read on the forward strand.
AATATTTCAAGAGTGTGTTAAGCGGCTATATTCCGCCTAAGGCATTCCTCTATTTCGATAGTCGGGGGCTTGTACAAGATAGATTGGCAGTTCGCTAATCTACCACGTCGGGCGAAGAACCGTGGATAGGCGACTGCTGTATGACGGGGACATCGTCGCACTAGGCGAAGAAGGGCGTCTTCGGTTCAGTAGGACTGTGTCCGATCGGGACCGAAGAGATATGGTAAGGCAGGAGAACTAATTTTGGTGGCTTAGAAATAGTATTAATGTATAGGTAAAAGCGGTAGTTTTAGGTGTTTATTTTTAAGTAGTGGCACAAAAAAAAACAAACAAAAATACAAAAAAATATATTAAAAAAAAAACTAATAATAATGCAAAATTGCTTGCTGTGGCTGTTCTAGTTTTTAAGTAGTTTAAGTACCTAGTTAAAGTAGTTTTAATTAGTTTGTAAGTTTTAAAATTAAACAAAAAAAATGATCAGAATCCAAGTTTTTTTTTTAATTATTTCTTGTTGAAAAATAACAACCATTGAAATTTTAGTATTAAAATAGTTATAAGGATGAAAGGCATTAGAATTAAAAAATATGAAGTATTACTTAGAGTCCCGTAAAGGGCCAGTAAGTAAGTTGTAAGTAATTGATAAGTAAGCTAGTTTTTATGAATTTTTGTCTAGCTTTAAGATAGTTTTAAGTTGATGAATAATAAAATTGAATTTAAAATTGAAAAAAAAAAAAAAATTCCACTGGCCTAGTAACCCAACAGTTGTAGGTTCGATCTCCGATGGCTGCTAGTTTTTTTTTTTTATTTATTTGCACATTCAAGAAATTAATGTGACTTGTCACCTTAATTTAAGGTGAAAGTCATCTTAGCAAAAAACTATGTAGAAATCTTCTTAAATTAAGGTGCGATCCGCTTAGTTCTATGTGGTCTGTTTTCTCCGTGTAAATATTAAATTGTTTATTGGTAGGATGAAATATGTACAATTCAGTTAAATATTCAAGTCAGCCTTAAATTTGATTATTGGTAAGACCCTTAGAAAATAAAAGGAGAGTGGGCATTTTGGCCCATTGGTGTAACACATTGAGACATACACCAAATGAAAGGTCTCGATGAGTGTACTAATTTTTTGTATGGGCACAGGTCTGTATCTCGTGCAGGGAAAGTGCAGTGATGCATTTTATGTCTAAAAATGTATGTAATAAAATTCAGAAAAGTATACATTTTGACTAGACGCTCGATTAACTTGGTTCAAAAAAATTACTTAACTGTGTTGGGAGATCAATTGGGCTATTCCATCACCAGTTTTCCCCCATGACGCAATGCATTTTTCGGTTTTTAAAACACTTTTGTATGGGACGTGGCTCATTTGTGTAACACATTGATACATACTTCAAATGAAAGGTCTCGATTAGTTTGTTATTTTTTTATATGGCCAAAAGTCTGTGTCTCGTGCAGGGAAAGTTCAGTGATGCATTTTATGTTTAAAAATGTATGTAATAAAACTCAAAGCATACATTTTGACTAGATGCTCGATTGACTTGATTCAAAAACATTATAATAACTTTGTTTTGTTGGACTAATCCATCAAGTGCTCTAATTTTCCAAAAAAATTCATTTATCGGTTTTTATGGATTTATGAAATGCAATACCAAAAAATGTTTGAGTTAGTATATGATTTTCTGTACTTTGAAGTTGTGTGCGAAACTACCTTGTTGGTTTGAAAGTAATTTAAATATAAGATGGTTGGGACTAATTTTTCAAAAATGCAAATCAAACTTTAAGATATATTACTAATAAAATGTTGGAGTGAATTTAAACTCCAAACCATACCTTTTTTGTTCTAAAAACACAAACATGTAAAATAAGCTGTAATACATTTTTGAACATAAAATGCAACACTCCACCTTCCACGAGAAAGAGTTTTGTGTCCATTCAAAGGAATAATGCGCTCATCAGTACCTTTTATTTGATGTAAGTCTCAATGTGTTACATTTATTTTTGAGCATAAAGTGCACCACTGCACTTTCCCTGCACGAAATAGAGTCTTTTGTCATACAAAAAAATAACACGCTCATTGAGATCTTTCATCTAATGTGTGTCTCAATGTGTTACACCAATGAGCCACGTCCCATACAAAAGTGTTAAAAAAACCGAAAAATGCATTAAGTCATGGGTGAAAACTGGTGATGGAATAGCCCAATTGAACTTTCAACACAGTTATGTAATGTTTTTGAAACAATTTAATCGAGCATCTAGTCAAAATGTATACTTTTCTGAATTTTATTACACATATTTTTGAACATAAAATGCATCACTGCACTTTCCCTGCACGATATACAGACTTGTGCCCATACTAAAAAACAATACACTCATCGAGACCTTTCATTTGATGTATGTCACAATGTGTTACACCGATGGGCCACGTCCCATACAAAAGTGCCCAGTCTTCTTTACTAATGATAAGTTTTGGTGAGTAAAACTTCTCATTCAGAATTCTTTGGCGCAAACGATAACTTCCATCTGTGTCAAATGTAGTTCTCATGAAGTAAAATTATCTCTAGTTGCTACCGTTAAAAAATTTCAATTTCCCATCCTTGGAATCGAAAATAAACAAAAAGTTTGAGCCAAATCGACTTATTGGTTTTAGCTCTTAACCGATTTACAATATTGCGTTGATTTTTTCTTAACGCTTTTCTTTTTTTCTTTAAAAGCCATTTGCTGAAACGAACCTTAAATAAATTTATTTTAAACATAAACTTTTATGCTCTACTTTTTCTTCGGCCTAAACTGCCACATAAGGATTTATGTTGTATAATTAAATTCTTAAGTTTCGATTCAGCAAAAAACGGCGCTAATTGTTACGCATTTCATAACATTGCCAAAAAAAAAATATAATATAAAAAAATTGCAATCTCTATGGGGGTACGAACTCAGAGAGAAAAAGTAAAGAGCAATCACCTTGTCACCTACGCTAATAGGACTATTGAAATAAGGGTATATTTCATGCCCTATAAGCTATAACGTGCCTAGGAATCTAGGATATACAACAATAATATTTTATTTTGACAAAAAATCGTCGTTAATAAAAAATTTCTTATTTTTAGTTTCGAGTTACTATGGTTACATTTACAATGTGAACTAACTTTTCAATATTTTTGCTTAATATTTGTGTAATTTTGTATGTATGAGTAAAATTTCCTCATTTTCTTTTTTCATTTATAGGATGTCGATAAGATTTATTTTTGTTTGATATTTGTTTTATGTTTTATGTGTGAGTAAAATTTCCAAATTTTTTTTCTATTTTAGGATGTCGACGCCGACGTGTCGATACGATTTATTTTTATTTGATATTTGTTTCCTTATGTTTGTATAGTGAAATTTTCTTTTTTATAAACAACTTTTTGGAAACATAATTTTCTAGGACAAGCTCCATTCTCTCTGGGGATTTTTTAGTACATCTTTTTGCCGAAAAAATAAAATTGTATGGCGCTAAAAACTATCGGTGTCATTTCTATTTGTAATTATTCATGGTTCGATGGCTTAATTGAAAGATAATAATGCCTAGTTACTGGATTATTAATATTAATATCACTTTTTTAATTTTTTCAATCGAAAATGGGGCTGAAATTCACATTTTTTTTTGGCAATTTTTTTTTATATATGGTCATAATTTTGAAAAAAAATGTATAAAAAATGTTCATCCAGAAAGTGTTTTGTTTTTTGGCTTAGAAGAAGTAGCATACATTACTGTCCCATAAAAAGTTATTTTCTGAGTTTTCTGACTTTTTTTGGTGGTCATAGGGAGTGCATGTTACTTACATATAACATTAGAGTAACAAATTAGTTTTGCTATTTATTATTTTCGAAAATAACTTTTTGCTATTCATATTTCTTAGTTTTGATGTTTTTGACGCGATAGTACTGAAAACACATTTTTAAATATTGATTTCCATAGCTTGGGTTCAAAGGGTTAATAAAACTACACAAAACCAAAATGCGCTCTATGCTTTTTGATCTAACTATTGATCTAACTATTTGATGTAAGTTAGCGCCTGATTATCCCAATAGCAACAAAAAGCACGTTTTTCCTTGGTTTTTCAAAAAATTAAAAAAAAATATATTTTTTTTAAAAAACCCCTTTAATTTTTATGGAAAATTTATTGAAGATTTCAAAACACTCCTTAATTTACTTGTGCAATCAGCGCCAGCAGTTTCTAAGTTATTGACAGTTAAAGAGAAAAGATCCTTTCCCGTTCAAAATTGATATCTCAGCGACGAAATCAAACTTTAAAAAAGAAAAATTAAGCTGAATAAACAAGTTATCCGATCCATAGGTTAAGCTGGAAAGATTTTTTCCAAGTTTTTAGACCAAACAAAAAACGGAAAAATTTCGAAAATATTTTTTCGGTTTTCAATAGGGTTAAGCCGAACATGTAGCTTGAAAAAAAAAATCATTATGATTTCTCAAAACAAGAAAGTTTGAGCTTTATCTTTTTTAAATTTTAATGTGACCATTTTTAAGGGAAATACATCCACTAAAAAACCTCAACAAAATTGGACAAATGCCTACTGTGACTTATGTAGTTCACAACAAAACAACCGTTTTTCTTGTCCCGGTGGAACAACCGGAGCCCTTGGACGGCATTTAAAGGGACTCCATGGAGTCAATTTAATTATTTTATATGTTTTGTTGCTTGGTAATCTAATCTAATCTGCTTTATTTTTTTACTTTTTAGTCGTATAATATTTGAAAGAAGATGATAATTTGCTTGGGTGGTATGAGCTCCCAAAACCCCTCTCTTGCAATTTACCTACAAAAGCTTTTGCGATATTTAGAATGGGATAAAATAGATTTGGGGTGTTTCAACCCCCCAATGCCCCTCCCCTGAGTTCGGACCCCAAAATATTGCGTTGCAATCCAAACTTCATATGTGTACAAAGTTCAGTTCGATACGATAATGGGAATCGGGTCAAAATTTTTTTCCAAGATTTATATGGCTAGGGTTGAAGAAGAATTTCCAATTAAATTTTCCGTGTAATTTCAATGTGTAAATCTAGCCAATAACCGCAAAAACCTGAACAATATCCTTTTCATTCAATATAATACATATTTTAGGAAATCGCCACCAAATCTACCTGTTCGAACGCTATTTACACGTGTAAATATAAATACACGTGTAAATATAAATACACGTGTATTTACAAATACACGTGCTTCGGCACGAATTATTTAAATACACGTGTAGCACGTGTACCTTAATACACGTGCAATAGTAGGCTCTACTTCATACATAAAATTCTTAAAAAAATTATCTTTATTTTGGCTCCTTTTTGCCCACCACTAAAAAAAATATTAAGGTAAAAACAATTTCATAAAACAAAATGTATTTGAAATGTCTAATAACTGTTGTTTCCGTATCCATCGCTATTTGCACCAGAAAAAAATTAAACACTGCAATTTTAATAAGTAGCTAAAACTGTCCCAAGACCGCGCAATCTGTCCTGTCTCACAAATTTTCAATGATTTTGGTTTCTCGCAATTGGAAAAGAGTGGGGTTTTAGCCTGTTGTTTGTTGAAGTGTCCCCTACTTGTAGACTGCAATAATAATGGATATTTGTTAACTTTGATATTTTGACTTTTGGCTGCGTAGATCATGCAAATACCTCTATGTGCGACGTACATTAGAGTAGAGCGTTTTTGGACTTTTCTTTCAGATCACTGCGTGCAACTCATGGTTTATGCGTTGTGGTCTTCTGAACATATTCTGATACTTTTTTTTTATTCGACAATGGAAAAATAAAAATCGGGAAGCCTCTGAAGATTGCTCGTTTTTCACGAAAATCGATATTTTATGAGGTGTTAGAATTAGAACCCATCTGAATTGACTTAATCTTTTTCATTTCACTACCTACTGCTCATAACTTATGCTGAGTGGTCTCTAGAACCAGATCTGATCCCCTATTTTGAGTCGTCAATGGAAAAAACGAAATCGGGAAGGCTCCGAAAAATGCACATTTTCGTAAAAATTCAGAATTTTTAAATTGTATAAAATCTCGCCCAGAACAAATTTCTGTTAAAACTTGTTTGTATTTGCTACATTTATTATAACCTATTAGAACCTGAAAAGCTATGAAGCACCCAAACTGAGAACGTTTCTGATTTAAGAAAATGTTACTTTGACATCCCCTGACCCATTTCAATAGAAATTTAAGTTATAATACTACACTTAAAAACTTCGTTAATAATTTAATTTTTATATAAAACACTAACCTTTGTAACTGCATTTAGTTTATGTCAATATCTTCTTTCAAGCCTTAGATATTTGACATTTAGGTTTTCCATAATTCTTGCCCATGGTACATTTTTATTTCGCAGTCAAAATGGCGTAATAAATATACCGTTAAACGATTTATTTTTATGAATTTAGCAATATTAAAAACATAAGTTTGTGGAAATCAAAAGGTTGTACGGTATTTAAGAAAACCGGCTTCAGGTAAAGTTAAAAAAAAAAATTTAGCATGGGCAAGAATTATGGAAACACCTAAATGTCAAATATCTAAGGCTTGAAAGAAGATATTGACATAAACTAAATGCAGTTACAAAGGTTAGTGTTTTTTATAAAAATTAAATTATTAAAGATGTTTTAAAGTGTAGTATTATAATTTAAATTTCTATTGAAATGGGTCAGGGGATTTCAAAGTAACATTTTCTTAAATCCTCCATAAACGACGTCTATTATTACAGAAACGTTCTCAGTTTGGGTGCTTCATAGCTTTTAAGGTTCTACACAGAGAAAAATATGACCCGCTAAAAACTAAAAGATTGCCATATTGTTTTACCGTCCATACATTTCATAAGGAAATCTTATTAAAATCAACGATTAGTAAAGTTTTTTTAAGGAGATTACTTAACATTTTTGTAGAGAAAATCTTATTAAAATTTGACTGAAAAGTTGATTTTTTTTGCAACTTAGCACTAGAACAAAAATCGCGATCAATATTTTCATGGCAGGTTGGTTCATGTGGTAAGGTGGGCGACTAATGATTTGAAGTCTCCAGTTCGATTCCCGGCCTGGTCGTGGTTTTTTTTTTTTTTTCTTTTCAAAACCCTACAAGTGCAGATTTAAAAAAAATAAGGAAACCCCGATTGTTTTAATAAGGTTTCCTTCTTGGATGAAAACCATAGAGAAATCTTATTGTTTTTGTTCTATTTTATGTGGTCTATTTTTCTCTGTGTAATAGGTTATAATAAATGTAGCAAATACAAACAAGTTTTAACAGAAATTTGTTCTGGGGGAGATTTTATACAATTTAAAAATTCTGAATTTTTACGGAAACTTGCATTTTTCGGAGCCTTCCCGATTTCGTTTTTTCCATTGACGACTCAAAATAGGGGATCAGATCTGTTTCTAGAGACCACTCAGCATAAGTTATGAGCAGTAGGTAGTGAAATGAAAAAGATTACCTAAGTCAATTCAGATGGGTTCTAATTCTAACACCTCATAAAATATCGATTTTCGTGAAAAACGAGCAATCTTCAGAGGCTTCCCGATTTTTATTTTTCCATTGTCGAATAAAAAAAAGTATCAGAATATGTTCAGAAGACCACAACGCATAAACCATGAGTTGCACGCAGTGATCTGAAAGAAAAGTCCGAAAACGCTCCACTCTAACGTACATACTCTTATGACCTATCTCCCACACGATCGGTGACAGACAACAGACTGAAACTCAATCAACAAGGGTGTGTAGTGTGTATTAAAATTATTCACAGTAAATAAGTTTCATAAAATACTCCCTTTTTCTATTGTTTTTGTGAAAGAGCTTTCATTATTAAAGCTTTTTTTTAAGCTTAAAAAAAAACAAGTGCTGTCGTGTGGTTGGTGGCTATCTGTTTTTCGTTTGTTTGGAAAACAATTACAGCCATATTTATAAAAGAATCTTAAAGGTTGTGTAAAGTTAAACAACCTCTTAATAGCTTTTAAGTACAAAATGTGTATTTATAAAAAATGTACACATTTGAGCAAAGTTGCTTAACGATTGCTTAATTTAAACGCCATTCACAGCGTTTAGACCACATATGAATTATTACTAAGATCGTGAGCTCAGTATCATGGTAACAATTTATCTAGGGTGTGGGGTGAAGTCGTGATTTTGGTTTGAAATGAAATTATTCCCTAAAAGGAGCTTGAATTTTAAATTAAAAATAAAGAATGTTAAAAAATTAAATTTATCAGTGCTCTCTGATACTACGTTTCCACCTACCTTAAATCCAAGATTTAGCTTAGTAGATTTAGCATAAATCTCGAGTTTTATTCTAAGTCTCGGATTGAAAGTAGGTGAAAATCTTAGATTTTAGACCTCGAGATTTATTCTAAATCTACTTACCTAAATCAAGGATTTAGCGTAGGTGGAAATATAGTATGACTTTGCTCTGTGCATTTTATTAAGGGACCCGACGAAAGCAAAATCATCGTGAACGACCAAATGTGTTTTTTTTTGCAGTCAATGTTAAGAATTTTTGTTTACAAAAATACATACAAGCTGTCAAAACCCACGTGATGTTTCTTAAATGTAATAGTATTTTGTACTAGATTAGTCAATTCCCCTTCATTTTTTGACACAACTATCGATTAGTTAATCGTCTGTGGAAATTCGATTATAATTACAAATTTAAGCAACGTTGCTTAAAGGCGAATTAAATATTTAAGCAAACTTAACTAAACAACCATTGAGAACCAATTTAAGCAAATCTAACAAATAAGGCTGTTATACTATGTTTCAACCTACGCTAAATCCGAGATTTAGGTAAGTAGATTTAGAATAAATCTCGAGATTTATTTTAAATCTACTTCGCTAAATCTCAGATTTGGGTTCAGCTACCCTAAATCTAAGATTTTCACCTACTTTCAATGCGAGATTTAGAATAAAACTCGAGATTTATGCTAAATCTATTTAGATAAATCTCGGATTTAGGGTAGGTGGAAACGTAGTATTAATGTTAACATTTTAACATGCGCCTTAATCGACTTTCAGGGAAAATCATATGGCGGGCGTGTCACTTCAGGATGTTTCTTGAATCAGAAAATTGCAAAAAGTTACTTTATTACAATTTTAATTTTAAAGTTCAAGTGACCTCAACTCCAAATTTATAAAGCGTTTCGCCCAGGTACGACAGTGGGCTCATCAGTTAGATCTGTCGTACTCTTACTAAGACGCCTTATTTTGGTAGATGTTTACCGACACGGCATGAATATACTGTGAGTTTTAAAATTTGGTCGGGGGAACCCCATAAAATGTTCAGTTTTTGCAGATTTTTAGATAGCCAAAATTTAAGCTCCATTGGAAAAGTCTAAATTTTGCCGACACTCGCTCAAAGTATCAAAAATGTCTGTTTTTTCCCTGTTTTGCGAAGAAAATAAGCTCTAGCTCCCAAACAGATGAAGCTATTTTCACTGTGAAAAATTACATCGGCAATAATTAAATTTTTTTTTTGTTCCTATTGTTTTATATAAAATTTTTGTTATAGAAGTTTCAATTGCAGGTGTGTACTTTATTTAAAAAAATATATTTGTTGAACTTGAAGCTTGAATTTATTGTTTAAATAATTTATTTTAAATGTTATTAAAAAGACAGTTTTTTTTCTATTTCTACTTTTTCAATGGACCTTTTGTTATATTATTCGGTTTTATTCGGTAACATTTTTGGTATCATATTAAAGAGAAAGATGTCAAAAAGCAAAAACAAAAAAAAAATCTGCCCGTTTTTGCCCGTCTAGCTTTTATTGTCTTTTATGTGAACCTAATATTGACTGTTTTAATTAATTGTAAGCACAATCGAAACGTCGACAAAAAAGAAAATGTAAAATCAAAATACGACCTGTAGCCAACGAAGAAGATAACATTCATATAAATATTTTATATCATAGTACTTTTGATTAGATTTTAATGTTTTTTGTATTCAAAATAATTTTTTTTTACTACAAAAATATTTAAAAACTGTGCAATAAAGTCAAAATGATATTTTTTTTATTGAAAAAGGCCTAATTCCATCAATTGTCTTATTATAACAAGGAGGGATTTTTAAAAGTATATGTTTGTAAAACCTAGTCAAAACTAAAAAGGCTACCAAATCAAAAATTAAAATATCTTATTAATATTGGAAAAGTAAAGAACTCTCACTTGGAAAGTAAATGTATTTTTTGTTAAGAATAATTAAGAAAACTAAGAAAACAATGAAACTAACCCGAATGAGTCCGCTTATGGATATTCAAAGTAGATTTTTGTGTAAATCGTTTCAAACATATATCACATTGAAATGGTTTTTCGCCAGTGTGTGTTCTCATGTGGATATCTAAATAGGGTTTCCGACAAAATGATGAACTGCACTGACTGCACTGGAACGGTCTATGAATGCTCCAATAACCTAGAATAAATAGTAGTAGGTTAATATTCAAAATGAAAAAGTAAGATTTTATTAAAATCAACTTTTACGTTCTTTTAAGTCTCACCTACATATATACAAAAAAAATTATACATAACTTGGAATTAAGTCAGGAAACAACATGATTTTGAGTGACCGAAACTTAGTTTAGAATTACCATATTCAATAATATCTACTCATAAATAGAAATTACATATATACAAATAATGAAATCTAGATTGCTATGAATAATTTTTTATAATCATTACGACTATTCCATTAGAAAGCTCTTGATAGATCACAGTGTTCAGAGTCGATATCTTTTCAGATAATCGAAAATCTCTCTAAAGTCTAAAGCAAATGAAGAAATATTGAGATCCATAAAGCGAATGGAACAACCTCACAACAGACAAAAATTTGTCATTGCTATTTTTGAAAGAACTGCATTTTTTGAAAATTTTTGTTCAAACATTGTTATATCCTTTTCAGTCAAAGTACTTGGAAAGTATGAGAGCTACGAATTTTTTTTGCAATAACTTGCGAAATTATGGTTCAAATACTCCATAAAATTCAATGGCGCAAATTTTCAGTCAGCTTGTTCAAGCGATAAAGCCTACTCTAGTTAGAGCACTCGTTTGTAAAGGGCCCAACCCATAGAATCCGTTGCGTCCGTTCCGTCGAAGTTTTCATGGGAAGCGACCCATAAGCGACGGATCGGACGGAGACGGACGGATTCGACAGAAGAAGTTGCCCAACTTTCTACTTTTTCATCCGTCGTATGCTTTGACATTGGTTTTCAACAGTAGATCTGTTTAATTTTCTGTTTTAGAGTGCACACCGGGGAATTTCAGAACTAAGAACTGTGTTCTTTTCTTCTCCGATTTTATGAATTGTGAACTTTAATTGTTTATTTGTGAAGAAAATGTAATAAAAATATCAATTAATGATTAGATATATCTAATAAATTATATCAATTAAATACTAAAATTCAGTTGTAGAGTTCAATTTTACTATGCCAAAGTCATATCTACAAATGATAATCTGTTATTAAAAATTGTTTTTAACTGAAGAGCAAGTACCTACATGAAATCTAGTCGCGCATTTTATTTCATTAAAAAAAAGAACAACAATAATAGTTAATAATTTCTTGCATCAGAACTTCCTTAGTGCACATTCAGAGATAAAATATCGAACACACCTCGGAATTTGAAGTGAGCTGTCAAAAAGCAATCCGTCGTACGACGTATTCTATGGGTCACCCCTTTCTGTCCCAAACTTCAACTTCAACGGATGGATTGACGGAACGGACGCAACGGATTCTATGGGTTGGGGCCTTAAAGGGCCCAACACATAGAATCCGTTGCGTCGAAGTTTTCAACTGACAGCTCGATAAAATACACACGTTCTTATGGGAAGCGACCCATAAGCGACGGATCGGACGGAGACGGACGGATTCGACGGAAGAAGTAGTCCAACTTTCTACTTTTCCATCCGTAGTATCCTTTGACATTGGTTGTCAACAATAGATCAGTTCGATTTTCTGCTTCTGAGTGCACACCGGGGAATTTCTTCTCAGATTTTATGAATTGTGAACTTTAATTGTATATTTGTGAAGAAAATGTAATAAAAGTAACATTTAATAATATATCTAATCAATTATATCAATTAAATACTCAGATTCTGTTGTAGAGTTCAATTTTGCTATGCCAAAGTCATACCTACAACTCATAATTTGTTATAAAAAATTGTTTTTTTACTGAAGAACAAGTACTTAGAGGAAATCTAGTCGTGCATTTTATTTTATTGAAAAAAAGAACAACAATAATAGTTGAAAATTTCTTGCATCAGAACTTCCTTAGTGCACATTCAGCGATAAAATATCGAACACACCTTGGAATTTGAAGTGAGCTGTCAAAAAGCAATCCGTCATACGACGCATTCTATGGGTCACCCCTTTCTGTCCCATCCTTCAACTTCAACGGATGGATTGACGGAACGGACGCAACGGATTCTATGGTCGGGCCCTGAAGTAGCCCAACTTTCTACTTTTTCATCCGTCGTATCCTTTGACACTGGTTGTCAACAATAGACCAGTTGGATTTTCTGTTTCTGAGTGCACGCCGGGGTGCAAGCTTTGAAATGAGACCATGACACTTTGAAGAACAAATATTTTATCCATTGCAATTTTTGTTTTTAATATAGAATTTATTTGCTTCGGTTTTTTTTTATCCTTAGTGACAGTTTCAAGTCGTCGCCAGAGAATTGTTTTGTCGTATACGCCAAATTTGGAATTTTGGGAAATCGCATTTTAAGGTTTGAGCTTTTATAAAAAAAAAACTGGCCGATAGATTTTTTTCAATTTTTAATAGAATATTTTGTGCGATATCTTCTTCATATTTATGTTGTCAAAATTGTCACATCTATTTTAGTTTTCAAATTATCAAGGTTTTTATCCAAAATCAGTTTGTCGTAAACGCCACCAAAATCAACTTTTTTTCCATCCCGTACACGTACGACAAAGTAGGCGCACGTACAACATTCCAATACTAAAAAATAAATAAAAAAATTTTCACAGTTCTTTTTTATTTATTAATTAAACATTTAAAAGATAGTTTCTTATTACATAGAAGTAGTATTGGTTATACTTAGAGGCTCAATTATTAAAATAAATATATTTAAAATAAAGAAAAACCAAAAAATATGACCATAAACATAAAAAAAAATTTAAAAAATGTCTTAACAAAAAATAAAAGTCATCCTTTGGCTATGAAATATGAAAGAAATAAAATAAAAATAAACCAAGTTTGGTTAAATTAATAAATTAATATATGGTTATAAATAAAAGTAAATTAAATAAATATCAAACTAAAGAATTTATTCTAATTTTTTGATTTGAATAACGCTTCATAATATTCTTGGTCTGATTTAGGCATAAATATGAAAAGGCTTTTAATATCAATAATCTTATCCTTAGTTATCGAGTTAGATTTTTTAGTAATTTGAAGACATTGGCTAATCAAATTTACAGGAGTTGCTATGGAAGACTTTTTATATGTTTTAAATATTGATGAGCTTTTATATTCCACTTTTCTACCGCTCGCTTTATAAAATAGTGTAAAAGTATCATCAGTATCATCAATTTGCAAACCAATAACGCAAATTTAGCGAAGCACAATGGCGCCTTAAGAAAATAATTTTCGACCAGCAGGTGTTTTTTTGCGAGCGGGTGCAATAACAAAACTCACAGCAACCCTTTTTCGCTTCGTTCACGACAACGCGCGTGAACGAAGAGGCGCCACGGGCTCGGCGCCCACGACTAAAGTCGACTTGTTGATCTTGTGTGTTCGATACAAGATCAATAAGTATACAGCAATAAAACAGGAACCTTTTTTTAAATTTACTTCGTTGAAGACAGCGCGCGCGAACGAATTGACAAGATCAATAAAGGCCCCAGCCCATAGAATCCGTTGCGTCCGTTCCGTCAATCCATCCGTTGAAGTTGGAGTTTGGGACAGAAAGGGGTGACCCATAGAATACGTCGTACGACGGATTGCTTTTTGACAGCTCACTTCAAATTCCGAGGTGTGTTCGATATTTTATCGCTGAATGTGCACTAAGGAAGTTCTGATGAAAGAAATTTTTAACTATTATTGTTGTTCTTTTTTTTAATAAAATAAAATGCGCGACTAGATTTCATGTAGGTACTTGCTCTTCAGTTAAAAACAATTTTTAATAACAGATTATCATTTGTAGATATGACTTTGGCATAGTAAAATTGAACTCTACAACAGAATTTGAGTATTTAATTGATATAATTTATAAGATACATCATTAAATGTTACTTTTATTACAATTAATTCACTAATGAATACTGAAATTTCACAACTCATAAAATCGGAGAAGAAAAGAACGCTGTTCATTTAGTTCTGAAATTCCCCGGTGTGCACTCTCAAACAGAAAAATGAACAGATCTATTGTTGACAACCAATGTCAAACCATACGACGGATGAAAAAGTAGAAAGTTGGGCAACTTCTTCCGTCGAAACCGTCCGTCTCCGTCCGATCCGTCGCTTATGGGTCGCTTCCCATAAGAACGTGTGTATTTTATCGAGCTGTCAGTCAAAAACTTCGACGGAACGGACGCAACGGATTCTATGGGCTGGGGCCTTAAATGTACAACAATAAACCAATAAAACTGCGACCTTTATTCACTTCGCTCAAGACAACGCGCTTGAACGAAGCGGCGCCCGCGACCGACGGTCGACTTCTTGATCTTGTGTTCGATAGAAGTTCAACAAGTGTACATATTTATAAGCGGTACTTGCGACCGAGGGTGAGGTCAAGTATCTAGCGGCATTAACAAACGACAAGAACCATGACAAAACATTTGAGATGTCTCTCAGATGCACTTTTTTCTTCCTTGCACCGCTAGGAATAGTGCAAAACCTCAAGTAGCGCAAAGCTTAATGCAGCCCTTAGTTTTTAAATTCGTTGTCCTTATAGCACATGAAGTCCTTATTTTCAATAAATACTTTTCTAGTAGGTTTATTATATTTGTTTATATTCTATTTGGGTCATATACCTACATACATGTAAGACAAAAGAAGTTCGAAATTTTCTACCCTATCTGTTTTGTACGACGTACGACAAACCAATACTGAAGAAAAAAAAGCTGAAAAATACATAGAATTTTTGTCGTAAACGCCAAAAGTTGGCGCTTGCGACAAACCAACGCTAATCCGATGCTTATTTCGTGGATATACGACAAAATGCACACTAATTATCTCAGTAACGGTAAACGTTAGGACAAATCTGATAACAGAAATGAAAAGAGAACGTTCTAAAACCTATTACTACATATCCAGTTTAAAAAAGTGCATTTTGGCGTTTACGACAAAACAACTCTCGGGCGACGAAGTCTATTTTTATATTTTTAATGTTCATTTTTTTGTTTGTTTGAAAACTCTCCAACAAAATCTTGAAGTGGTTGGCTTAAAAATCTAATACCTATTATGAGTTCCATTGGTCGGATTTTCAAGATAAATGTCTTTAGGCTAACGGAAAATGACAGTAAGTTTTTATTTTTTGTATTTAAAAATAAAATATAATGCAATCTGTCCTTCACACATTGAAGAGTGCATTAATAATGCTAATATTGCAATATCTTGCACTCTTAACGCAATACAGCCAATCTTCCATAGGCAAAGTTTTTCCTAAGTTAAAGTTCTTTCATTTGATACCAATTTCATTAGTGGGCGCTCATGGGCCAAAATGCCTATTCTCCTTTGACCGAAAAGTAAGTCAAACCAACCCTTACAAAAAACAAGCAAACAAAATATTTAAAAGAAAGTTCAAGTGATTTTTATTTCTTGGTTTTTATCAAGTATTACTGAAATAAAATTAAAATTAAACTTCAAAAATAAACACTGGCCTTGAATTCGAATGACCAGTCGCATATTGAATAAATTGTGTGAAGTTGATCTGAAGCATAATTTTCATAGTATGGTTACGGATATATTTTGTTCAATTATGTGTTCAAATATGAGAAGAATTTATTTAAGACTGGCTGAAGTTTTTGACTGACAGCTCGATAAAATACACACGTTCTTATGGAAAGCGACCCATAAGCGACGGATCGGACAGAGACGGACGGATTCGACGGAAGAAGTAGCCCAACTTTCTACTTTTTCATCCGTCGTATCCTTTGACATTGGTTGTCAACAATAGATCAGTTCGATTTTCTGCTTCTGAGTGCACACCGGGGAATTTCTTCTCAGATTTTATGAATTGTGAACTTTAATTGTATATTTGTGAAGAAAATGTAATAGAAGTAACATTTAATGATATATCTAATAAATTATATCAATTAAATACTCAAATTCTGTTGTAGAGTTCAATTTTACTATGCCAAAGTCATACCTACAACTCATAATTTGTTATAAAAAATTGTTTTTTACTGAAGAACAAGTACTTAGAGGAAATCTAGTCGTGCATTTTATTTTATTTAAAAAAAGAACAACAATAATAGTTGAAAATTTCTTGCATCAGAACTTCCTTAGTGCACATTCAGCGATAAAATATCGAACACACCTTGGAATTTGAAGTGAGCTGTCAAAAAGCAATCCGTCATACGACGTATTCTATGGGTCACCCCTTTCTGTCCCATCCTTCAACTTCAACGGATGGATTGACGGAACGGACGCAACGGATTCTATGGGTCGGGCCCTGAAGTAGCCCAAGTTTCTACTTTTTCATCCGTCGTATCCTTTGACACTGGTTGTCAACAATACCCCAGTTCGATTTTCTGTTTCAGATTTCCGGGGAATTTCAGAACTAAGAACTGTGTTCTTTTCTTCTCCGATTTTATGAATTGTGAACTTTAATTGTTTATTTGTGAAGAAAATGTAATAAAAGTAAAATTTAATGATATATCTAATAAATTATATCAATTAAATACTAAAATTCTGTTGTAGAGTTCAATTTAACTATGCCAAAGTCATATCTACAAATGATAATCTGTTATTAAAAATTGTTTTTAACTGAAGAGCAAGTACCTACATGAAATCTAGTCGCGCATTTTATTTTATTAAAAAAAAGAACAACAATAATAGTTAAAAATTTCTTACATCAGAACTTCCTAAGTGCACATTCAGCGATAAAATATCGAACACACCTCGGAATTTGAAGTGAAGGGCCCAACCCATAGAATCCGTTGCGTCCGTTCCGTCGAAGTTTTCAACTGACAGCTCGATAAAATACACACGTTCTTATGGGAAGCGACCCATAAGCGACGGATCGGACGGAGACGGATGGATTTGACGGAAGAAGTAACCCAACTTTCTACTTTTTCATCCGTCGTATCCTTTGACATTGGTTGTCAACAATAGACCAGTTCGATTTTCTGTTCCTGAGTGCACGCCGGGGAATTTCAGAATTAAGAACTGTGTTCTTTTCTTCTCCGATTTTATGAATTGTGAACTTTAATTGTTTATTTGTGAGAAATGTAATAAAAGTAACATTTAATAATATATCTAATCAATTATATTAATTAAATACTCAAACTCTGTTGTAGAGTTCAATTTTACTACGCCAAAGTCATACCTACAACTCATAATTTGTTGTAAAAAATTGTTTTTAACTGAAGAGCAAGTACCTACAGGAAATCTAGTCGTGCATTTTATTTTATTAAAAAAAAAGAACAACAATAATAGTTAAAAATTTCTTGCATCAGAACTTCCTCAGCGATAAAATATCGAACACACCTTGGAATTTGAAGTGAGCTGTCAAAAAGCAATCCGTCGTACGACGTGTTCTATGGGTCACCCCTTTCTGTCCCATCCTTCAACTTCAAGGGATGGATTGACGGAACGGATGCAAGGGATTCTATGGGTTGGGGCCTTAATTTAAATCCTCGTCAAACTTGTTCTCATTTTAAACAGTTTTAACTACTCTTCTAACTAGAATAGACATGTAACGTGAACAAATTTGTAGTTGAACACACCTAAAGGAGAATGGGCAAATTTTTATGGAACGTGGACGTTACTCGGCCAAGAATGAATTTATTTTTTTATGTAATTATGTCTTAAATATATTGTGCAGAAGTTTTTTTTCGCAAAGGTTTAAAATGCAGTTTTTATAGATTGTCTCTATGTTGTTACTTTAATGTGTATTTTAAGTGCAAAATATGATAGTCTATCATTTTCCCTGAATATGAGACCTTTATCTTTAATATCCAACCACTAGAACTGAAACTACACGTAGGAGTAAAAAAAATGGAATCAAACTGTGTTCTGTAAAAATGATATTTGATGTAATTGACATAAATGAATGTTAATGGTACCATTAAAAAGCTTGAAACAAAAGCTTTAAGTAAATGAACTTAAAAAACTGTTCACTTTATTAAGATCCAATCAACATAAATGAAGTATGTAAGGAAAAAAGACTGAAATTGAAACAGAGATGCCTCCTCTGGAAAATTTAACATTAAAAAAATGAAGTGCTATTCATGCCTATTACCGAAGACGCAGATGCACTGCGGCGGGAGTGAGAGTCACTTTCACAAGATTTCTCATTACTGAAGCCGCCGGTGCGGAAGTGATAGAATGACATTTGGCTATGTAAGTGTCACCAATGACATATGTCGGTAAGCAGTTTAGTGTGTTTTCGTGGATCGATAATACAGTTCATCCTGGGGAGTTCACAGATTGAAATTTGATTCGGTTGCGGATCGAGTAGATTCCCGGGGACTGAGTCACTGCGTCTTCTGTAATAGGCATGATTAATTGACAGATAACGCTAGATAAAGATAAAAGAGACTAAAATTGAAACAGAGAGTATCTGGAAACTGTAACATCTAAAACAAATTAAGTGCAATTTATTGGCAGATAGGGCTAATACTAACGTAGGTATGCATTTTTATGTTTTTCCCAACAATTCAAAGTAAAAAATTCAAGCTTTGAAATGAGACCATGACACTTTGAAGAACAAATATTTTATCCATTGCAATTTTTGTTTTTAATATAGAATTTATTTGCTTCGGTTTTTTTTTATCCTTAGTGTATAAGCTTTTTAAAACAACAATTTCAAGTCTATTTTTAGATTTTTAATGTTCATTTTTTTGTTTGTTTGAATCGTTTGAAAACTCTCCAACAAAATCTTGAAGTGGTTGGCTTAAAAATCTAATACCTATTATGAGTTCCATTGGTCGGATTTTCAAGATAAATGTCTTTAGGCTAACGGAAAATGACAGTAGGTTTTTATTTTTTGTATTTAAAAATAAAATATAATGCAATTTGTCCTTCAAACATTGAAGAATGCATTAATAATACTAATATTGCAATATCTTGCATTCTTAACGCAATACAGCCAATCTTCCATAGGCAAAGTTTTTCTTAAGTTAAAGTTCTTTCATTTGATACCAATTTCATTAGTGGGCGCTCATGGGCCAAAATGCCTATTCTCCTTTGACCGAAAAGTAAGTCAAACCAACCCTTACAAAAAACAAGCAAACAAAATATTTAAAAGAAAGTTCAAGTGATTTTTATTTCTTGGTTTTTATCAAGTATTACTGAAATAAAATTAAAATTAAACTTAAAAAATAAACACTGGCCTTGAATTCGAATGACCAGTCGCATATTGAATAAATTGTGTGAAGTTGATCTGAAGCATAAAACATAGTATGGTTACGGATATATTTTGTTCAATTATGTGTTCAAATATGAGAAGAATTTATTTAAGACTGGGTTCCTTTTTTAGCAAAGTCAGAACTCATGTTAAAGCATTAGTGTGTATTAATGAATGTGTTTATGCGTGAACCTAAAATTAAGAAGTACAGGAATGGGTATTTGGAGAAACCAGTGCGGCATTTGTACAAAATAGTGTTAGTTACATAAAGACATATGCATTGAAACAGGGTCGGACTAAAGATTTGTGGTAACTTGCGAGGGGCCCTGCAAAAGGTAACTTAATTTCAATTTAGGCAAATTGAGTACCACAAAGTATTCTTTGGTATTCAATTTGTATTTGCAACAAATACAACAAAAAATAAAGAAACTATTTTGGTCTAATTTTTTATCAAAATTGTTTCAAATAAAAAAAAAGAGCTTACCTACTTTTATTTTTAAAAAACAAAACAAATAAGAGAATAATTCAATGATTTCTATATTTTGTATAGTAGTTTTTGTTGTTTTCAGCCGATTTGTTAACACTTTTTGAAGACAAACTACACAGGAATTATTATACTTTTTGATATAATTTTAAACCTTGGTGCCTATTTCACAGCTAATAGTCTAAGATCCGGCCATAGGACGACCTACCCTCATCGTTATACCAGTTGAGAGTTATATTTTCTGAAAGCTAGTGTCTTAGGAAATAAATTGCACATGGGTTGCCAAGCGATATCCTGTCAAGGCATAGGGTTGCCAGGCCTTAAAGTTCATTTTTGCAAATTTTTGAAACTGCGACCCTGCTTATATGGCAAGCCTAAGAGTTATAAAAAAAATATAATGTCATAGGAATTTTAATTTAAAAATTTTAATTTTCAGGATTTTTTAAAATTTGAAGTTTGAGTAGGGTAAACAAAGGTAAATTTAGAAAAAAGGCAAAAATCTATTTTCTAAACAAAACGTGATAGAAATAAAATTGAAATTGGAATCGATAGATATTATAAATATATGAAAGCCACACATACAAATAAAAAATGTTAAAAATCTACAACGCGAGATATAGTCTTTTTAGAGTCATGATACTCCAATTCGATATTTGAGAAATAATTCACCAAAAATCAGAATGAAAGATTTTTTAAATAATTTTTATGTGATAAGTTAGGAAAAATAAAATAACTTGACACGTGTCTGTCAAATTTTTAATTAAACTTACCTTTTTTGAGAGGGGATTTTTTGAAAAGGTGCTTATTTTCATATTTCAACATATTAAAGGGAAAAATCCCGTCATGGGACGACCTATCCACCTCATTATACCAGTTGAAAGCTATATTTTCCGAAGGGTAGTGTTTAAAGAAACAGTTTGCACATGGGTTGCCTAGCGATATCCTGTCAAGGCATAGGGTTGCCAGGCCTTAAAGTTTATTTTTGCAAATTTTTCAAAATGCGACCCTGCTTATATGGCAAGCTTAAGAGTTATAAAAAAAATATAATGTCATAGGAAATTTAATTTAAAAATTTTAATTTTCAGGATTTTTAGAAATTTGACATTTTAGAAGGGGAAACTGAGGTAAATTTAAAAAAAGGTCAAAAAGCTATATCCTTAACAAAGAGTGGTAGAAAAAAGATTGATACTGGAATCGATAGATATTGTTAAATTATATAAGTCACACATACAAACCAAAAATGTAAAAAATCTGCTACTCGAGATATGGACGTTTAAAAGTCAAAACCGTGAACTTCGATGTTTGAGAAATAATTCACCAAAAATCAGCACGAAAGGTATTTGAAATAATGTTTATGTTATTAGAGAGCATAAATAAAATAACTTGACACGTATCTGCCAAATTTTTGATTTGACTAAGTTTTTGGTTCCTGTGTATTTTTGAAGAATTACAGATTTTTACAATTCAATTCACTGTTTCGGTGTTATTCTTCAAAAATACACAGGAACCAAAAACTTAGTCAAATCAAAAATTTGGCAGATACGTGTCAAGTTATTTTATTTATGCTCTCTAATATGGTGGATAGGTCGTCCCATGACGGGATTTTTCCCTTTAATATGTTGAAATATGAAAATAAGCACCTTTTCAAAAAATCCCCTCGCAAAAACGGTAAGTTTAATTAAAAATTTGACAGACACCTGTCAAGTTATTTTATTTTTCCTAACTTATCACATAAAAATTATCTAAAAAATCTTTCATTCTGATTTTTGGTGAATTATTTCTCAAATATCGAATTGGAGTATCATGACTTTAAAAAGACTATATCTCGAGTTGTAGATTTTTTACATTTTTTTGTTCTATGTGTGGCTTTTATATTTTTATAATATCTATCGAATCCAATTTCAATTTTATTTCTATCACGTTTTGTTTAGAAAATAGATTTTTGCTCTTTTTCTAAATTCGCCTTTGTTTACCCTACTCAAACTTCAAATTTTAAAAAATCCTGAAAATTAAAATTTTCAAATTAAATTTCCTGTGACATAATATTTTTTTACAACTCTTTGGCTTTGGGTATAAGCAGGGTGGCGTATTCAAAAATAATGAAAAATAAACTTTAAGGCCTGGCAACCCTATGCCTTGACAGGATATCGCTAGGCAACCCATGTGCAAACTGTTTCTTTAGACACTACCCTTCGGAAAATATAGCTTTCAACTGGTATAATGAGGTGGATAGGTCGTCCCATGACGGGATTTTTTCCTTTAATATGTTGAAATACGAAAATAAGCACCTTTTCAAAAAATCCCCTCGCAAAAACGGTAAGTTTAATTAAAAATTTGACAGACACGTGTCAAGTTATTTTATTTTTCCTAACTTATCACATAAAAATTATTTAAAAAATCTTTCATTCTGATTTTTGGTGAATTATTTCTCAAATATCGAATTGGAGTATCATGGCTCTAAAAAGACTATATCTCGCGTTGTAGATTTTTAACATTTTTTATTTGTATGTGTGGCTTTCATATATTTATAATATCTATCGATTCCAATTTCAATTTTATTTCTATCACGTTTTGTTTAGAAAATAGATTTTTGCCTTTTTTCTAAATTTACCTTTGTTTACCCTACTCAAACTTCAAATTTTAAAAAATCCTGAAAATTAAAATTTTTAAATTAAATTTCCTATGACATTATATTTTTTTTATAACTCTTAGGGCGATTTTGTTCACTATTGATCAACTTGAAGCAAACTCTCAAGTTAACAAACTTGAGAGTTGACTTTAACTCGAGAGTTAAAACAAAAGTTAAGAATCTATTTTGTTCACTATTTTTTTCTTAACTCTCGAGTTTAAAAAACAAAAGTTGGCCAACTTTCAGTTTTGAAAATATCCTTGGGATATTTGTGACAGTAAACACAAAAACTGTCAGTTTATAATCATATTTTGAATGTTTTACTTCAGTTAGAATTTTATAAAGGTTTGTGTTGTATTTGGTCTTCCAAATTTCGAATTCTTTTTATTATTAACAACGAATCGATTTTTGTCCGATTGTATGTGCGCCGTTTTTCAAGAATTACAAATCCAAATCAAACCAATTTTGGCGTACGAATTCATTTGATAAAATTATATTTTTTGTGTGGCTGTTAATAATATACCTAAATGCGGAATAATTGAAGTGTATAGAATTGGATAGAAGTGAATTCTTTACTCGTTAACACAATAACTGCCAAAAAAAATTAAAAAAAAAAATTATTTTGAAGCAAACTCTCAAGTTTGGTTGCCTAACTTCTACTTTTTCGGGAAGTTGAGAAAACTGGAAGTTGATAAACTCTCGAGTTTAAAATCGAAAGTTAAAAACGTCAACTTTCAGTGAACAAAAGCAAATTGGGAAGTTGAAGATAAAAATCCTCAAGTTATGTTCAACTTCGAGTGAACAAAATGGCCCTTAGGCTTGCCATATAAGCAGGGTCGCAGTTTCAAAAATTTGCAAAAATGAACTTTAAGGCCTGGCAACCCTATGCCTTGACAGGATATCGCTAGGCAACCCATGTGCAATTTATTTCCTCAGACACTAGCTTTCAGAAAATATAACTCTCAACTGGTATAACGATGAGGGTAGGTCGTCCTATGGCGGGATCTCCTACTATAACTACATTGTTTACATCCGCTACATCAATGGCTTTGACTATTGATTGCGACGGCCTATTGGAAATACCAAAGCATTTTTTTGAACATTTGCTCTATTTAAACCATCACATATATTCCCCGCGTTTCAATTTTATTAGACTCAACAATTGGCTTTTGAGGTTGCTGATGTAGTAAATGTAGCTGATGAAGTAATAGGCTATTGATTATGTCGAAAAAAACAGGGTAATAAGGAACTAAGACGTTCAAGGGTTTTTATTGCAGGAATCGTTCAATGGGTTATAAAAGAAGATAAAACCGCGGAGTGCTATTAAATGAGAGGGTGGAAACTGAAGATAGGGGTGCAAAAGCCCCCTTTTTGGTTTTTTCAATATACCTCGTAAACCAAGCAAAATTTTGATATATTGTATATACTACTCTTTGTGGAGAATAAAATTTCCAATTGGAATAATGTTTTTTAAAAATTGAAAAAAAAAAAATTTCCATACCAAAATAGTCGAAACAATCATAACAAAAATATCAAAAAAATCGATTTTTTCAGTTTTTTTGCTTTTTTAGTTGTACATTTTTTTTGGGTTGAGATAGACATAAACATTGCTCCAAAGAAAAAAAGAAGATTAAATTTCCTTTAAAATGCGTCTGTCAGTCTGTCAGTCTGTCAGTCTGTCAGTCTGTCAGTCTGTCAGTCTGTCAGTCTGTCAGTCTGTCAGTCTGTCAGTCTGTCAGTCTGTCAGTCTGTCAGTCTGTCAGTCTGTCAGTCTGTCAGTCTGTCAGTCTGTCAGTCTGTCAGTCTGTCAGTCTGTCAGTCTGTCCGTCTGTCTGTCCGTCTGTCTGTCTGTCTGTCTGTATAAGGAACTAGAGCCTAAACGGATGGACCGATTGACTCCAAACTTCTTATGTAGCAGTTTTTGGAGGTTCTCCAGAGGGGTTTTCGCAATTAATTTTTTTGGACAAAAAATAACGGTACCTGTCATACAAAAATTTCGGAAAAGTTTAATTTCACGAAAACGGCCCCAACGATTTTGTTAAAAAAATTCAAGTGTTAGTTTTTTAACAAGGTCTATCTTTCGAAGAAAAAATTTTTTTTGGAAAATCATTATTAACGGTACCTGCGATAGGACCGCTTTTTTCAAATCGGATTTTCTGCAAAACTACTTATTGTATTTCAACGAAATTTTTTATACAAAAGCGTTTATATAATTTAAACATAAGCCAAAAATAAAATTTTGAAAAAAATAATTTTTGGATTTTTAAAAAAAATTTGAAATTTTTTTTTTTGAAAAATCAATTTTTTGAAAACGGGACATTGAATTTTTTTGAAATTTTGTTTTTAGATGTTGATTAGTGATTTCTACAAAATGGCATACCAATTTTATTTTTAAACTTTTTTTTCAAAAAATTATTTATAAAAAATTAGTTTTTTAAAAAACGGCTCTAACGATTTTGAAAATTTTTTTTCTAAAAATGCACCTTTATATATCAAATAAAACTGCATACTTGTTTTGTGGGGTGATTTGATTTCAGATATTGTTTTATTTTTTTGAAAAATTAATTTTATTTTTTTTTTTTTTATATACCAACATTTCCCAAGTTTCTATATAAAAAGTCTTAAAAATTTAAGCAACTTGAACTCTAAGAGCAAGTTCGTGCGACCCAGTCGTGCATTTTATTTTCATTGAAATTGACCGAAGTATGGCCATTTTAATATATCTTTTTTTTCGCATTTTTAGTTTTACTTACAGTACCTTGCCATATTATTAGGCCCAAGAGAAAAAAATACAATTTTTGGTTCAGTTTTTGCTCAGTTTTTGAAGCTTTTGTCGAAATATCTTGAATTTTTTTGTCCCATTTACTTGCACATACCATATAGATACGGATTGACTTGAAAAAAGTTTAAAAATTCATACTTTTTGATAAAAATAACGTACAAAAGGGGATAAGCTCCAAAAAACGTACCCTGTGGAATTCACGCCCGGATAATTACCAGACCGGTCCAATACTTAATTTCGTGACGTGACGTTCTTAACTTTATGGCAAGTACCCAATCTTGCATAAATATAGAAGCTCTGATCGTCTGGAAAGTAAAAAATGTTCTTAGATTTGGGGTAGTTTTTTTCTTTTTTATAAGACCAGGCGAGCACAGCTATTCAAAGTACATTATTCCAATAAAAAAACATCCTCTGGTCATTATTGGCTGTTGTACTATCTCAGGCTCTAAGCTTCTATATTAATGCAAGATTTGGTAATTGCCATAAAGTTAAGAATGTCACGTTATTCCTCGGTACAAGAAATTAAGTATTGGACCGGTCTGGTAATTATCCGGGCGTGAATTCCACAGGGTACGTTTTTTGGAGCTTATCCCCTTTTGTACGTTATTTTTATCAAAAAGTATGAATTTTTGAACTTTTTTCAAGTCAATCCGTATCTACATACATGGTATGTGCAAGTAAATGGGACAAAAAAATTCAAGATATTTCGACAAAAGCTTTAAAAACTGAGCAAAAACTGAACCAAAAAATTGTATTTTTTTCGCTTGGGCCTAATAATATGGCAATGTACTGTAAGTAAAACAGAAACATTTGAGGGGAAAGTACGATTACTTAAGCACCAAGAACTGATAATGAGACTTTGTAGAGGGGTTAAATACAATCATTGTTTACTATGGGAGGGAGGGTCAATGTCCCCCCCCTTTTGGAGGGAGGGGCAATTTTCTAAAAAAAATACTTAAAATTAAAAAAAACACTTACAGTTTTGATTGATACTTTTTTCAAAAGCTAGAATTATAATCTTTATATTAATTTTAAAATGAAGTTATTTTAATCAATTCTTTTTGAAATAAACGAGTGATTCCGATAAAGAAAGTATTTTGTCTATTTTTCAATTTTCTCAAAAAGTAGAAGGCATAGGAACATTATGATTTTCATTTCAATTAAGGCAGTTTACTTTGTCGTATTGAAGTCCACAGTCTTTGTGAAAATTGTACTCAATGTGCTTTTTAAACATTTTTTTTACAAGTTTTGACTTTGAAATCGGGTATTTCAAAAAGAATTGATTAAAATAACTTCATTTTAAAATTAATATTAATTTTATAATTCTAGCTTTTGAAAAAAGTATCAATCAAAACTGTAAGTGTTGCCGTTGTTTTTTAATAATTTTTTTAAATTTTAAGTATTTTTTTCTGAAAATTGCCCCTCCCTCCAAAACGGGGGGACATTGACCCTCCCTCCTATAGTAAACAATGATTATATTTAACCCCTCTACAAAGTCTCATTATCAGTTCTTGGTGCTTAAGTAATCGTACTTTCCCCTCAAATGTGTCTCTTTTACTTAAAAAAAAAAAAAATGCGAAAAAAAAGATAGATTAAAATGGCCATACTTCGGTCAATTTTCAATGAAAAAATTTAGTGAGTACAGCATTTTGAAGGAAATTTAATCTTCTTTTTTTCTTTGGAGCAATGTTTATGTCTATCTCAACCCAAAAAAAATGTACAACTAAAAAAGCAAAAAAACTCAAAAAATCGATTTTTTTGATATTTTTTTTATGATTGTTTCGACTATTTTGGTATGGAAATTTTTTTTTTCAATTTTTAAAAACCTTATCCAATTGGAACCTTTTGCACCCCTATCTTCAGTTTCCACCCTCTCATTTGATAGCACTCCGCGGTTTTATCTTCTTTTATAACCATTGAACGATTCCTGCAATAAAAACCCGTGAACATCTTAGTTCCTTTCTAAACTACATAATCAATAGCCTATAAGGTCTGGAACAGACCTTTTTACATTTTACAACATTGATACTCGTTCGTGTAAAATTAAATCGTAAAATAAATGTTTTTCGAAATATTTATTCTTTTTTTTTCCTTATGGAAACTACATTGAACGCCAAATCGGAAAATAATCTACAGTGGCGACAAAATAAACAGCACATGTACTGTAAAATTTCTAAAATGAAAGTTTTTCGCACTTTCTTAACTTCAAAGAGCTGATTTATTAATAAGTAAGTAAGAACACAGATATATTTGATTTAGGGCCAATTTTTCAATAGTCAGATAAACTTCAGTTAGAGCTTACGCCTAGAGATTAAAGTTTTTTTTATATTGACATTTATTCTTCTGATAGTCTAACTGACGATTGAAAAATCAGGGCTTATTAAAAAAGAAATTAAGTATATTGAATTCTTTAACAAAAAATTACAACAAAATCATTAATACAATTGAAGTTTTCCTAGGACAAAATACAACAGTCGGAAAAAGTATTTTGACAAAATGAACATTTTTCTAACTGATGAGAATAATCTATAACTGTTAAACATAAAATAAGGAAGTTGACGGTTATTTATTCAGTATATTATGGTGGATCTCATGATGGTCAATGTCAGTCATATAGTTGGTATTATGCTTCGAGGCTGCATTTTTTGTATAAAAAGTACTAATTTTTTAGGGAAAAAAATATTTTGACAAACGTTCTTTTTCAACGTTGGAAAGGTAAGTTAATTCATTTTACGTGTTTCAAGCACATATAAAACTAAAAGACTTGTTAAGGCCCCGATTTGTAAAAAATTGGGCAAAACGGCGGAACTTAACATTGAAATTAGTGCATCTTCTGTACTTGCAACAGTCACGGTGTGACTGTTAAAAATCTGTGGAGAACTGAATTTATTGCGGGAACCTAAAATTACCAAATATGAAAACACAAAAATATAATTATACTATTCAAAATTTACCATAAATGGACAAAAAATGAAAAAATGCACTAAAAAAAAATTACGCATTTTGAAGAATTCACTTTAAATAGCGGATTGACTCCAAAAAGTCTGAATTTGGAAATGCCATTCTTTCGTCAAAAACTTTGTTAGCAAAAGTACCCTTTGCATTGGGAAGATAATACAGTATTTATCTCATAAAACAAAAATAAAAAAAAAATTGAATTCTCAGAGGGAAGCACCTCAACCAAAAAAACTTTTTCAAGTCCTACGACTGAATTTGGAGGAAAACTATATCCTCATGGCCGGGGATCTGAACGCCAAACACCAAAATTGGGGAAATCAAATACAGAATCAGCGATTTAATCATCTGTATAATTGGATGAGTCAAAACAATATTGAATATAGGTGTGATTTGCTGGCTACTGAAAGGCCATCGTTCCCAAGAAGCAGTTCTTTTCTGGATTTGTTGCTTCTAGACTCAAGAAACTGTCTTCGTACAATTGAGTACGACAGCAACCACTGCGGACTCGCCGACGCAATACAGCTTCCGAACGAACTTGTGGAATTGAAGGAGTATGTACCGGACCTAAATACAAAGAACGTAACCAAAATGACGTTTACCGAAACGCGACTATTGACGCACTCCACAGACAAAAAAGCGAACTATTGACAAGACTTGGACGACGACCTCTTTACAATCGAAGATCCGCAAGAGAAAGTGGAGGCGGTTGGTGCTGCCTCTCAGCAAGTGTACAAGGTAAATGCTAGCATTAATCCGAACCATGACCTGGAAAACAGGGCCCACCTCCAACACTTCGATCTACGCAATGGCGATCTGAGAATCGCGGTTTTACCAGGTTTAATGAAGAGCACTTGGCAAACGCCATCATCGCCGAGCATGCTGGGACTAACACCCTGTTAGTTACGAAAGTAGAGCTCAAGTTCATCTACGACTCATTAAAGAAAAAGAAGTCAGCAGGAGTCGATGGTATATCCAATATTGTACTACGACATCTACCGCAGGAAGCTATTGACATTTATGCAACTCTGTTCAACAACGCTCTGAATAATCCATAATATCCAAAGCATTGGAAAACAGTGGTGGTACATCCTCTACCGAAAAAGGAAAAGGACAACTCCAATCCGGCAAATCTCCGGTCGATAAGTCTCCTTCCAAGTATCAGCAAAGTATTTGAAAAAGTTATCAATAGGGCTCTGTCTCAGTGGGCTGAGGACAAAAATATCATACCGAATAATCAATTCGGGTTTAAGTTAGGATATGACACTATTCATGCCACGTCTAAACTTGTGTCTGATATTCAGTGGAACAAATCTAAAAAACAGTGCACGGGTGCCTGTCTTGTTGATTTGGAAAAAGCTTTCGACACCGTTTGGTTAGAAGGTTTCTATCTAAAATTAACAAGGCTTGGTATAAGTAAACCACTTTTATATATGCTTTCTGACATGCTCAATGGTAGAACGTTTGTTGTCAAAAATGGCAATGTAACTTCTACTGGAATTTTTAATATTAAAAATGGTCTTCAACAGAGAGCGGTGAACTCACCGATTCTCTTTAGTATTTACACCAACGATCTGATAGGAAGTCTAACTCAGGCAATTGCGTATGCCGACGATCTAATTGCGTACGAAACAGCTCCAAAAGTTGAGGTCATCATAATTCTCTTGCAACGTGACTTTGAAAAAATTCAGCGATATTGTGATGACTGGAAGTTGAAAATTAACTTTCAGAAATCAGAAACGATTCTATTTAGGACTCCTTTGGCCAGGGCTTCAGGGGATACGCGAAGGAACTGGCGGAAGCTGGCGATCGCTGCACCACACGGACAGTAGATGCCTAGTAAAAGTGTAGTAAAGTACCTTGGCATCTGGCTAGATCAATATCTATATTTCAATAGACATATGGATGCTTTTGTTATGATGAAACGGCTGTTTTATAGCAGACGACTTGACACCAGGGTTAAGGTGATTTGCTACATGGCCCTCATTCGGCCGATGATTGTCTATCTCTATGGATGTCCTGTGTGGTTCAACGTTGCTCCATCTCAAATGGAAAAGTTTCGGGTGTTTGAGAGGCAGTGTCTTAGACGTTTCCTTGGTCTGCACAGAACACTTGAATCTGTTTACACGCATTATTATTCCAATGAGGTTCTATACAATAGGGCCAACATAAATAGAATTGATAACTTTATGCTGAAGCTTGTTCGTGGATCGTTTCAAGAGCGATGGCCTCTTCAAATAGCTACATTTTTGGGGCTTACTACCCTAACGACGAATACTTTAAGAGTGTGTGTTTAAGCGGCTATATTCCGTCTGAGGCATTGCTCTATTTAGATTGTCGAGGGCATAAACAAAAAATACCAAGACTGGAAACTCGGCGGTCAACTGACGTTTGCCTACAAGCTGCGAGGTGTGGTGAATGTCGTGAACCTATCGTTGTGTTCGTGTCCGATGTGTGGTGAATGTCGTGAATCTATAAATGTATGCGTGTTAACGTCATTTACCAACGTGGTGGCTTTCACATATATTCACAGACAACACTGTACACAAAAGGGTTTTGGGGGGGAAAGACGTACGAAAGTTTCCAGTCTTGGTATTTTTTGTTTATGGTCGAGGGCTTGTACAGGATAGATTGGCAGTTCCACTAATCTACCACGCCGGGCGAAGAACCGTGGCCGGGCGACTGCTGTATGGCGGGGACATCTTCGCACTAGGCGGAGCAGGGCGTCTTCGGTTCAGTAGGACCGTGTCCGATCGGGACCGAAGAGATATGGTAAGGCAGGACAACCAGTTTTGGTGGCTTAGTAACTTGTAGTTTGAATGGATATCATAAAGTGGTCTTTGTTTTTTATGCTTGGCCGGCTTACCTAGTTTTAGGTGTTTAGTTTAAGGTAGGGATGGTCAGGGTGGCACAAAAAAAACTGCTTGCTGTGGCTGTTCTAGTACTTAAGTAGTTTTACGTAGTTTTAATTAGTGTGTAAGTTTTAAAAACAAGAAAAAAATGATGTGATTCCAAGTTTGTTTAAATTATTTCTTGGTGAAAATTAACAACCATTGAAATATTAGTATTAAAATAGTTCTAACACCGAAAGGCATTAGAGTTTTGAAAAATGAAGTATAACTTAGAGTGCCCGTATAGGGCCAGTAAGTTAGTAGTATGTAATTGATAAATGGGCTTGTTTTTATAAATTTTTGTCTAGCTTTATAGTGGAGTAACTAAAGCAAATTATTAGGGAACCCGGCCGAACATATCTGATTTTGATGATCTTTTTTTCAAACGTCAGTAATTCAAAATACTTTAAAGTCTATAGGTTAAAAATTACCGATGTTGCCGTACTGTTTTTTGAAATTAGATTTAAATTTTTTTCCTAACAAAACCATTTCTTATGCATAAATTTCATAAAACAAATGATAGCAAAAGATTTTCTAGATAATTTTAGGACAAAATATATATGGAAGTAACAGACAATCTTCCATCGTTTAAGCGATAAATGGAATTTTCTAACAAACTGACTTTAAACACAAAAAAAAATATTTTGAACACAACGGCAACACTTACAATATTAAAAAATACATTTTAAAAAAGCCAGAATCTCATTTCTATCTATAAAATTTAAATCCACAAAATTTAATGAATATTTTTTTTGAAAAAGTGGTCCTTAAACTCAGAATTTTGAAAAAAAAAAAATGTTATTAAAAAAAATTTAAATGACTTTTATTTAAACTTTTTCGTAATAAAATATGAATTTTTTGTTAAATATTTTGGCCATAGATATGATCAGTCAAATTCCGAAGAAGAAAAGGTAATACATATGATTGTTTTGAAAAAAAAAATAATAATCCTATTTCATTGGATTTTTCGATAAAAAATTAATTTATGCATTGAAATAATTGTTTTTTTTTTTTTTTCAAAGAATTTGGCAATAAGAACTTAAAACTTTTGCTATTTAACTTTCAACAATAAGGGCTATTGAACGAAGAAAAAATAACTTTATATTAAACTTAAAAAAAAATTAGTTAATTTTTTTTTTTTCAAAACTTCTATTAAAAAAAGTTATTCGAAATTGAAATACTTTTTTATTTTTTTCATAAATAGTAATACATATTGACATTTCTTTATAATTTCAAATCATAATAAATGTGGCCTGAAAAATTTTGAAAAATAAATGCAATTTATGTTATGAAAAAATTTAAAAAGGACATCTTAAAATTTTTTCAATATTTTTTTTCAAAAATTTGAGTTTAATTACCACTTTTTCAAAAACCCTTGACTCAATTTACTTAATTTTAATTTTACAAATATGAATAAGCTTCTAGCTTTTTAAAAATGTATATTTAAATATTGTAGGTGTTGCCGTTGTGTTCAAAATTTTTTTTTGTGTTTGAAGTCATTTTTTGAGAAAATTGCATTTATCGCCTAAACGATGGAAGATTGTCCGTCACTCCCATATAGTTGTTTTCCTTCAATTGCCTAGACAATCCTTTGGCATTAGTAAATTTATGAAATTTAAGCTAAATTTTTGGAAACAATTTTTTTTGTTCACAAAAATCTTCAATTAAATTTAAAAAATCAAAACGGCAACAGCGGCAAATTTTAATCTATAGACTTTAAAGTATTTTTCATTACCAACGTTTGAAAAGAAAGATCATCAAAATCAGAGCTGTTCTCACGGGTTGGGTTCCCTAATATTGCCATTTTTTTAGCTTTAGTTACTCTGCTATTAAGATAGTTTTAAGATGATGAAAAACAAAAATGAATTTAAAATTGAAATTGAAAAAAATTAAACCTGTGTTTTCGTTTAATTATTTTTAAACAAAAGTCTCAATTTTCGAGGAAAACCAGTGTCAA
Source organism: Episyrphus balteatus (assembly GCF_945859705.1). Lineage (NCBI taxonomy): Eukaryota > Metazoa > Arthropoda > Insecta > Diptera > Syrphidae > Episyrphus > Episyrphus balteatus. The sequence continues at coordinate 85,085,959 of NC_079134.1, forward strand.
ATCCTACAATTTTTTTTAGAGTGTTGCGCCAAATAAAAGTAAGTTTATTTTTATAATTATTTTGTTAATTGTTCAAAATTATTGTCTAATTTTTTAGTGAAACAAAAATCAATTATGAACAGGGAGAGAAAGCTACAATATTCCGCGACCCCTTAATTTCGGAGCACTCTGTATAAAACAAAACGATTATAAAGAAAAAAAAAAACTATTTAATATATGTACATATACTATTTCATTTTTAGGTTAGGTTTCTTATATAATTTCCCCTTCCGGATAAGCGTGAGGGGAAAAATGCATAGCATATAGTTTCATAGCCCCTCTCCCTATCTGACTATTTAAATTGGTAATTTGGCATAATTTAATTCAAGTATTATTGGCATAATGTACGGTTGTATAAAACATTATGCCAATACTAATTTTTTGTTTAAAGAAGCAAAGTATAAAAAAATTGATGAAAATAGAGGAGACCACCATTTTTTCAATATTTCGTGTGTTTTCCTTTTGTTGCAAAACTGCCTGTATTCTTTCGGGAACTCTTTTTTTACTTGAATGAGTTGTTGTTCCGTGCTTGTAATGATTCAGCCACTCACCTCTAAGCTTTTCCACCAGTTGGTATGAGGTTTTCTGCAGCATTTCGCTAAGAACCCCCAAAGAGCGTTATTTGCGGAATTCATCCCTGGAAAATTACTGAGCCTGTTTATTCTTTAATTTTTCTTACTTGGGAAGTACGTGACACTCTAGCGTTATAGTAGAAAGCCGTTATAATAATTACTGTACAGAAAAAATAAAATAAAATTAGTTTTTAGCGTACAAAAATTGTGAAAGTTTTCATCGGTCATAATCATGTGGCCACCTACTGTACTTCGATTGAGTATTAAAATATTTAAAAATAATTATTTTTAACTATTTTAAATAGTTATCCCCATTTTAACTATGAAAATAGTTAAAAAAATAATTAAAAATGACTATTTTATTCTCTGTGTGCAGATTTTGATAATAATTCAGCTCGTAATTCCAAAACTTGTAGGTATCAATACTTTTCCCTTTGACAGCCAACTGTGTGTTAAAAAAGATTGTTGTGGAATGTGGAGTAACACAATTTCGTCACATACAATCCAAAACAGTTGACTTTGCAAGGCCTTGCCTTTTATAAAGTTCACTTCTCTGATCACATCTCTAGGCACATCATTTAATTCTGCAGGCAGTATCTTTGATGCAATAACTTGTCGATGAAGAAGCAGTATGTTTATGAAGAGTTTGGCATTTTGAGTTTAAATTTTGTAACTAGTCCTTTTTTGTTGCCATTCAAAGCTTTGCCACCATGCATCGCTACAAAAAGCAAAACAGTTTGTCCAATCCATTTCGCAGTTTCCTTAGAAATGTGGTACAAACACTTGCCATTAGTGTGAGCAGGAAGAGCTTTACAAAATAAAATGTCCAACACGGAAAAAACCCGGAGTTTTTAACGGGTGCAGTGTATACAGCTATTGAAAAACACTGGCACATTATAGTGTGAAGGGGTCGCCAAAATATTTTTCTTCTCAAGGGCGTCGTGAACTCAAAATGTTTGAAAAGCACTGATTTGGATCGACTCCCAAACATTTAATTGCCTAAGGCCCTGCACTTCTTTCAATAACGTTATGTTATCACTCCGTGTGGTTTTTGGTTTCTTCTTCCTCTCCACATTGCATTGTTCTCTTGGTGTACAAGTACACCCAACTAACAATTTTACTTCCACGAGGTTAAGATTTTTAATTTCTTGCAGCTATTATCTCTACAGGGCTTGTATTTAGTTTGTGAATCGAAAATTCAAACTTTCGAGGCTTAACTTTCGTTAACCGCTTCCTAGAAACCTAGTGCAAGTGGAATCTAAAAAATTCTACAAGCATTAATGTAAACATTTCGTTTAAATTTCAATACGGCCACATGAAATTCCATTGTAGAAGCACAAGAAATAAAAGCCAATAACTGACTTTTTTTAAATGGCTTTGCAAAAGAAATTGTATTAGAACTGCTTACAAAATCTTTATGAATGCTTTCTATTTTTTTATCCAATTCGAATGTATGTATTTAAGTATGGTAGAAGTACCTACAACTTATACAATTGCCTTAAATGCATTTATTATTATAATTCTATATTACCGAAATTAGGTCAATAGTATATGAGTCGTGATATTCATTAAATAAAAAAAAACATTACGTTGAATTTCAAATAAACCGCATTAAACGGTTTTGCCTTTTTAAACAAATATTCCACAAAATAGATGTGTTATAGTTACTGCATTTTAACAATTGAATTAAAAAATTGTTGAATCATTGTTTTTGATTGAAAATATTACAAAGTATGTTTTATATTACTTTCAAATATAACGACTTACATAAATGTTTATTTTGTATCTCTGTATGAGAAAAAAAGAAGTTCAATTTCAGGCGCATGCGCGAAAAGCTTTTAGTTTTATATGTTTGCCTTAGCGAAGTTAGGGGACATTTATTTATATTTGTAGAGATCCTTTAAGTACAAGCAAAACATTGTAAAAAGCATTTAATTTTATAAGTTTGCCTAAGCGAACTAATTTTATTTCTAGAAGCCCTGTGAAAGTGAGTACAAGCTAAATTTTTTAAACTGTCAGGCAAACTCATGAGAATAAGAAATATTTGGATAAGTGCCGTTATGGTGACCATTTTTGTTTTTTTTTATTCATTGTTATAAAGAAATAAATAAAAAAGTGAATCTTTTCATATCGGTAATTGGTTTAAAATAGTGATATTAAAAATGGTTTACTGACCAATTTGGAGTTCATATTCAAGTTAGTAGAGAAGAAAGGAAAACAAGATTTTAATCTTCTCCACTTATTTAATTATAAAATATTGATAGACATTTTTGATTTTTACCTAAGTTCAAAACAAAGTTAATTCTCTTATTTTTAAGAAAAAGCCAAAAGCCCAAAAAAATTAAAAATTTTGTTTCTGCTTCGGAAAAATGCAAGTTGACGGCATCCGGGTGAAACCTCTAAAGTCTAAAAAAACCGAATATTTCAGATATTTTTTTCTGCTCCAGAAAAATTGTTCTTGAGTAAAAAGTTATTCTCTTTCATCTTCTCAATAATGATAAGATTTGACAATCAGAATATAATATTATTAAGTCTTTATTAAATAATTTTTTACAAGATAAAAAAAATCAGAAAATACCTAACCAAAAATAATAACTTTGAAAAAAAAAAACACAAATGGTCACCATATTCTTTAAGATAGTGCAACTCATCAGGAATTAAGTCGAAACCCTTAGAAAGTTCTGGTTTCAACTAGTCCAAATTTGAAACTCTTTTGTTATATACCTGAGTAGCTCGATGGGTAAAGTACCGGTAAAGTCGATCTTGTACTGTGGAAGAGTGTGCACGCGCAAATCGGCTTTCACAGTGTTTTTAATTCGTAAACGGAAATTCATAAGTAAACTAGAATAAAGTTAGCCAGTAAGGCTATTAAGTCAGCAATAGCGCAGTGGTAGTGGCATCGGACCCGAGAGCCGAAGGAACGGCGTTCGATTCCCACCTGAGTCGAAGTAAATTTGGAAGTTTTTTTTAAAAAACTAAGAAAGTAAAAATAGCATTCGCTTGACCTAGAGCGTTTGCAATCGGGTGATATAGCGGGGACATCGGAAGGTGCCCCAGCTACAGCAAAAAGAGGAACCCAACGGCATCAAGCCAACGGCAACAACAGCCGATATGGGAGGGCACAAGAGAAGACGTATCTTTGCGAAGCCGAACTTTCCGAAGCGTCGCTCCAGAGACCCTTCAGCTATGCTGCCAGCTGAAGAGGGGGAGGCGGCGCGTACAGCGAAAATCGAAGCGGCAGCTAAAATACAGGAGCAGCTGAACTCAAAAAACTCAACAGTGGAGGAAGAGTTTAATTATATGTCCGAGGGGGGAGAAGGGCATTATACAACGGGTGACAGCAACAATCTCGCTGATCATTCATCGCCAGAGCCGTTATCAGACGAAGAAGAAGAGGAGGAGCAGACTCTCCAAACAAAAATCAATGAGTTTGAGAGGAAAATGGATGCCCTCAGACAAGAAGTCGCGCCCCTGATCCAGCTCATGAAAGCGAAGCAAGAAGCCCGCAGAGCCAAGGAAAAGCAAGAGCTCGCAGATAAGGAAGCCGCTAAAGCAGCCAAGGCAGCGCAACAACAACAACAAGAGCAGCTTCGACTGCAGCAACAGCAAGTCCCTCAACCTCAGCGAGAACAAAAAGCTCCACAGAATAAGCAACAAGCAAAGCAGCAACAGCGGCAACGACAACAACAAATGCCAGCAAAAGTTGCACAACAACAACTACAGCTGCCCGCACAAGTGCCAGAGCAGCATCAAAAACAGCCACAGCAGCAGCAACAACAACAACAGCCAGAAGAGCAAAATAAAAAGCAACAACAACAACAAGCAGCAGAGGCAGACAAGCCCAGTGGAAGTCAGCAGCAGGTACGGACTCAACAGCAGCATGCCCAGGAGCAGCAGCGAGGGAAAGTACACCAGCAGCAGCCACAGACAACACGAAGTAAAAAGGAAAATGTGCCACCCATAAATGTGTTCAGGATGGACCTAGAGGACACTATAAAGCTATGTAAGTCGGCCATAGGCGAACATTTTTTTATTAAAAGACTTAGTAATAATAGACATTCGATCCACTGCCACACGGTGGAGGATCATAAAAAAATTAAATTCTTACTTAAAGAAGCCACCACTGAGTACTTCAGTTTTACCCCTAAGTTGGAGAAAATCCAAACGGTACTTCTAAAGGGCATAGATTCCTGCACGGAACCCCAGACGCTCTATGATGAGCTCTGCCGCAAAGCGAGTGATGATCTCGAGATCATCAGCGTCAAGCCATTCCAAACGGCTTTGTCCAGGCGGGAGAAACGGAAGCTGCCGATATTTTTAGTACAGCTCTCACCCAACAGCAAACTGGATAGTTTGAGGAGTATCACCGTCCTCAACTACCAGGTTGTCACTTGGGATAAATTAAAAAGGCGCGGTGACATGCTTCAATGCGTGCGCTGCCAAAGGTTCGGCCATGCCGCAGCCAACTGCGAAATGCAGTCGCGCTGTGTTAAGTGTGGAGAGAACCACAATAAGGGGGAGTGTAAACTCGGGGAGGAACGGGTCGAAGATAAGACCCAGCTTAAATGCGCAGTCTGCGGAAGCGTCGGGCACCCTGCTAATTATCGGGGCTGTCCGAGGTTTCAGCAAATGAAGCAGCAGAAAACGGCGAAGCAGGCTGTCGTTGAAAAACGTCCAGTAGGGCGTGCTCCGATTGTCAACCCAAGTATCTCTTTCGCCCAAATGGCGCAAAGAGCAATACCAAAGGCGACACAAAAGCCACCAAAGGTTGTCCAACAGGCCTCCGTGCCTAAAGCACCGGCGGCAGAATCAGAGGTTTTGACCTTGTTACTGAGCATTCAAGCACAGTTAACAGGGCTTCAAAGCCAGATAAGGGAGCAGACAGTGAGGGTAGATCATATCTACACTCAACTGCCTAGCTTAACGCAACTTAGGTCGTAATGGGCGCGCTGTCAGACAGGCCCCTTAGGATCCTAGCTGTGAATGTAAATTCACTGATTAGGGTCGAACGTAGAGCTAACCTTTTCCAATTGTTGAAAGATCTATGTCCCGATGTGTTTATGGCTAGCGAAACTAAGCTAAACCAGAAACATAAACTGACAAATATTAATTACAATATCGTAAGAAGAGACCGGCCCGACTCCACTCAAGGGGGCGGTGTTGCAATCTTCATACGTAAAGGCATTAGTTATAAAGTAATATACAATAGTGAAGTGCGAAAATTTCGATCGCTTGAGGTGTGCATTGTATGCATCCCTCTTCAACATGGAAAGCGGGTGTATGCAGTCGCAGCTTATGCGCCAGAAGCACCTCAACCAACTGACTTTACGGCAGAACTCGAAAAACTTTTTCAAGTCCTACGACTGAATTTGGAGGAAAACTATATCCTCATGGCCGGTGATCTGAACGCCAAACACCAAGATTGGGGAAATCAAATACAGAATCAGCGAGGTAATCATCTGTATAATTGGATGAGTCAAAACAATATTGAATATAGGGTTGATCTGCTGGCTACTGAAAGACCATCGTTTCCAAGAAGCGGTTCTTTTCTGGATTTATTGCTTCTAGACTCAAGACTGACAATAACAGACTCTGTGGGCCAACACCCAAGAAACTGCCTTCGTACAATTGAGTACGACAGCGACCACTGCGGACTCGCCGCCGCAATACAGCTTCCGAACGAACTTGTGGAATTGGAGGAGAATGTACCGGAGCATTCTTACAACTACGGTAAGATGCGCTGGCCACGCTTCACCAACGCCTTAGCAAGAGAACTGCGTTCGAATAACATAGCCCCTCCAAACGATAGAAATCTGTCAAACAGTGAGATTGATGGTTATCTCCAACAGATGGACGATACCATCCTACAAACGATGAACAGAACGATACCTAAATACAAAGAACGTGACCAAAATAACGTTTACCGAAACGCGACTATTGACGCACTCCACAGACAAAAAAGTGGACTATTGACAAGACTTAAACGTTTATACCGGCGATTTACCGACCCACACGATCTGGAGATTAGAACACTGAAGTCGTCGATCAAAAACACCAACCAATTGATCAAAGAAAATTATAGGTTGTCTATTAATCTGTACTGGGACAAAAAAATTCGGGCCGTTAATTCTAGCGATCCGAGTATGTTTCCGCAGATTAATAAAATTTTTAGACGGAATGATCAAAACGAGCTTCCGTGTCTTAAGCTCCAGAGAACTGTGGAAAACAGAGACGTACTTCTGACCGCAGGCATAAATCCAGAGGAAGCCATCTTGGACGACGACCTCTTTATAACACTGTGCAAGTCGAAATTCTTGACAGGCGCGCGAATAACTGTTTCGCCCTATTTCGGACCCGAGAAATCGATTGGCGCCATTAGTTTTTCGATTTATCGGTACGACTTCGAACAAAATTTTTTTTGAAAGTTTTTTCAATTATTTTGAGAGTTTCCCACTGTTTTTAGTCATTTTTCAACCTAAAACAATATTTATATTGCTAATAATTCTGCTCAAACGTTATTTGCTACCAGTAGAAAGACATTATAAACAATTTTGAACAATTTATTTGAAAATTTTTTGAAAAAATTAAAAAAAATCGAAATTTTTTACATTGTTAATCGTTTTTTCGCTGTTTTGTTCTCTTTCGCACAAATACATTGCATGTTTTCCATTAAAAATTAATTAAACTGTAAATTTAGTGTTGGTTAAACTTCGACAGTCTATCGATAGCATCGATAACAAAAAAATATCGAGTATATCGATACTTCACAAAACTATCGATAGTTTCAATACTTCCAAATTATTTTACCACAAGGCTACCGATATTATCGATAGCTTTGAAATTAATTAAACACAATTTGAACTACAAGTTAAGTTTTCGTTTGACATTGGATATAAACAACGAATTAACAAAGTGTTTGGTAGATATCGATAGTTTCCATTATCGATTGTATCGATAGTTTTGAGAAAAAACTATCGATAATATCGGTTATCTTGTGGTAAAATAATTTGGAAGTATTGAAACTATCGATAGTTTTGTGAAGTATCGATATACTCGATATTTTTTTGTTATCGATGCTATCGATAGACTGTCGAAGTTTAACCAACACTAAATTAACAGTTAAATTAATTTTTAATGGAAAACATGCAATGTATTTGTGCAAAAGAAAACAAAAACAGCGAAAAAACGATTAACAATGTAAAAAATTTCGATTTTTTTTAATTTTTTCAAAAAAAAACTCCAAATTTTCAAATAAATTGTTCAACATTGTTAATAGTGTCTTTCTACTGGTAGCAAATAACGTTTGAGCAGAATTATTAACAATATAAATATTGTTTTTGGATGAAAAATGACTAAAAAAAGTGTAAAATTCTCAAAATAATTGAAAATCTTTCAAAAAAAATTTTGTTCGAAGTCGTACCGATAAATCGAAAAACTAATGACGCCAATCGATTTCTCGGTTCCGAAATAGGGCGAAACAGTTAATCGCGCACCTGTCTCAAAAAAATTTTTCAAAAAACTTGCACAGTGTAATCGAAGATCCGCAAGAGAAAGTGGAGGCGGTGGGTGCTGCCTTCCAGCAAGTGTACAAGGTTAATGCTAGCATTAACCCGAACCATGACCTGGAAAACAGGGCCCTCCTTCATCACTTTTATCTACGTAATGATATTACGCAATGGCGATCTGAGAATCGCGGTTTTACCGGGTTTAATGAAGAGCACTTGGCAAACTCCATCATCGCCGAGCATGCTGGGGCTAACACCCTGTTAGTTACGAAGGTAGAGCTCAAGTTCATCTTCGATTCATTAAAGAAAAAGAAGTCAGCAGGAGTCGATGATATATCCAATATTGTACTACGACATCTACCGCAAGAAGCTATTGACATTTTTGCCACTCTGTTCAACAACGCTCTGAATAATGCATATTATCCAAAGCGTTGGAAAACAGCAGTGGTACATCCTCTACCGAAAAAGGAAAAGGACAACTCCAATCCGGCAAATCTCCGGTCGATAAGTCTCCTTCCAAGTATCAGCAAGGTATTTGAAAAAGTTATCAATAGGGCTCTGTCTCAGTGGGCTGAGGACAACAATATCATACCGGATAATCAATTCGGGTTTAAGGCAGGACATGATACTATTCATGCCGCGTCTAAACTTGTATCTGATATTCAGTGGAACAAATCTAAAAAACAGTGCACGGGTGCCTGTCTTGTTGATTTGGAAAAAGCTTTCGACACCGTTTGGTTAGAAGGTCTCTATCTTAAATTAACAAGACTTGGTATAAGTAAACCACTTTTATATATGCTTTATGACATGCTCAATGGTAGAACGTTTGTTGTCAAAAGTGGCAATGTAACTTCTACTCGAGTTTTTAATATTAAAAATGGTCTTCAACAGGGAGCGGTGAACTCACCGATTCTCTTTAGTATTTACACCAGCGATCTGATAGGAAGTCTAACTCAGGCAATTGCGTATGCCGACGACCTAATTGCGTACAGAACAGCTCCAAAAGTTGAGGTCATAAGAATTCTCTTACAACGTGACTTTGACAAAATTCAGCGATATTGTGATGACTGGAAGTTGAAAATCAACTTTCAGAAATCAGAAACGATTCTATTTAGGACTCCCTTGGCTAGGGCCTCAGGGGATACGCGAAGGAACTGGCGGAAGCTGGCGATCGCTGGACCACACGGACATCCACTGCCGAGTAAAAGTGTAGTAAAGTACCTTGGCATCTGGCTAGATCAATATCTATATTTCAATAGACATATGGATGCTGCTCTGGCCAGGGCGAGGGGAGCTTTTGCCCTGACGAAACGGCTGTTTTATAGCAGTCGGCTTGACACCAGGGTTAAGGTGATTTGCTACATGGCCCTCATACGGCCGATGATTGTCTATGGATGCCCTGTGTGGTTCAACGTTGCTCCATCTCAAATGGAAAAGTTTCGGGTGTTTGAGAGGCAGTGTCTTAGACGTTGCCTTGGTCTGCACAGAACACCCGAATCTGATTACACGCATTACTATTCCAATGAGGTCTTATACAATAGGGCCAACATAAATAGAATTGATAACTTTATGCTGAAGCTTGTTCGTGGCCACGTTTCAAGAGCAATGGCCTCTTCAAATAGCTACATTTTTGGGGCTTACTACCCTAACGACGAATACTTCAAGAGTGTGTGTTTAAGCGGCTATATTCCGCTTGAGGCATTCCTCTATTTAGATAGTCGGGGGCTTGTACAGGATAGATTGGCAGTTCCGCTAATCTACCACGTCGGGCGAAGAACCGTGGACAGGCGACTGCTGTATGACAGGGACATCCTCGCACTAGGCGGAGAAGGGCGTCTTTGGTTCAGTAGGACTGTGTCCGATAGGGACCGAAGAGATAGGGTAAGGCAGGAGAACCAGTTTTGGTGGCTTCATAATAGTGTAAATAGTTAAAGTGGTCTTTGTTTTTATGCCTTGGCCGGCTTACATAGTTTTAGGTGTTTAGTTTTAAGTAGGGACAGTCGGGGTGGCACAAAAAAAAAAAAAAATAAAAAAAAATACAAAAAAATACAAAAAAATACAAAAAAATACAAAAAAAATACAAAAAAATACAAAAAAATACAAAAAAAATACAAAAAAATACAAAAAAAAAAAAAATAAAATAAAAATTGCTTGCTGTGGCTGTTCTAGTTTTTAAGTAGTTTTAAGTAGTTTAAGTACCTAGTTTAAGTAGCTTTAATTAGTTTGTAAGTTTTAAAATAAAAAAAAATGATCAGAGTCCAAGTTTTTTTTAAAATTATTTCTTGGAAAAAATAAAACCTTGAAATATATATTTGAATTAAATTAGTTTTAAGGCCGAAAGGCATTAGTATTAAGAAAAATGAAGTATAACTTAGAGTGCCCGTATAGGGCCAGTAAGTTAGTTGTAAGTAATTGATAAGTAGGCTAGTTTTTATGAATTTTTATCTAGCTTTAAGATAGTTTTAAGTTGATGAAAAATAAAAATGAATTAAAATTTAAAAAAAAAAAAAAAGTACCGGACTTTCAATCAGGATGTACGAGGTTCAAATCCAGCAAAATTCGTCAAGTAAGTAGAAGTTTTTTTCTTAATATAATTGTGTTTGGAAATTTAATTTCAGAAGCAAAACTTGTCTGGATGGAAAACAAAGAAGAAAATGAAAAAATAAAATGTAATAGGTACACACAAAAAAAAAAAATATTTTTTTTTCTTTATTCTATTTGGGATATACCTCGTTTAGACTTTCACAATCATTCCACAAGTCTGCTCAGAGCTTCTAAATAAAAATAAAAGCCTGCAACAATAATACACATTTTCAAATTTCAAATGTTGGTTGTTTCTATAAGGCATTAAAGACATGTTATGAGTCTCTCCAATCAACTTGCATATGACTCTTCTAAGGCCTATCAAGCTTCTCGGGTGGGCCAGATGGGCTTCTCTATGGTCGTATAAAAGCAATATTTCTAAAATCGAAACAGCTTCGTTAGATCCTTGTGGAAGTAAAATTGTTAGTTGGGCAGCCAACATAAGCGGGTCAGATTGCAGCCAAGTGACCAGACTGCAGCGAGGGTTCCCACAGGTGGAATTCCAGGAAAACAACATAAGCAATATTATCAGCGACAATTCAAAGGTTTCTTCCAAATAAATTAATAATAATGTAAGTTTGAGTTTTATTCTGTCTAATAAAGAACTCACATCGTGAGCAGTGAAAAATAAATTTTTTTTTAAGTTATCGAACTAAAACGTACATAACTGGCGCCCGAGCAAATCAAAATCGTGGAATAAATAACCGTTGACAAAAAAGCCGTGCAACTAAAAATAAAATAAGTGAAAACCGGTTAAAGTAAAAAAAAAGCAAAAAGTGAACTAAGACACTAAAAGCAAATATAAAACAAGTGAATTAAAACACTAAAAGCAAAAAGTGAACTAAGACACTAAAAGCAAATAAAAAAGTGCATTAAAACACTAAAATAGTTAACCAGTGACAGAAACTCCACTGAGGAAGCGAGGAAAAGGAAACAAATTTGTATATTACAAAATTTTTTAACCAAGAATAAATAACACTGTGTAACATTCAAAATATACGCGGGCGGAGACCTATCACGATTTGTAGAGCTAGTTGTACTGATTACGAAACGTTATTTAAAAACTCCATAACACCCCCAAAATCTGGAGTTAGGGGCAAAAAACGATTTTTTGGACCTTCACCCATTGAAAAAAATCTAGCTTCGTCAAATTTGTAATTTAGCTTTCCTTATAGTTTTAGACATTTAGACCTTTTCAAAAAAGTATAAAACATGTGGTTTAATTAAACCACCTAGAATTTATAAGCTGACAAAGTTCAAAAATTCCATTTTTTTCGTCATTTACCCAACTTCGACATCAATTTAAAGTACCTCCTGCTCAAATTTAACGCTCATCATATTTATTTTACAAAAAAGTCCTACTATTACTTTATCTCACAGTATCGTGGTTATTTTCTCAAATAAGACATGAGTTAGCTTAAATTGAAGGTATGGAATAAAATGTTTGTGGGGAAGATTTGGAGAGGTATGCTGAAGTCTATCTGTCAACCCGCGAACCTTTTAGAGATGAGTCATAAATTTTCATGGAGTAAACTCTGCCTCACAACACCTACGGAGTTAGTGAGATCTCCTAGACCTAATTTAAGTACCCAAAGATACTTGGCTGATATTCTCGAACAGCATGCGGTTCCAATCACCCCTAGATTTGGTCCACAAATCAGTCTGATGCACGATAATGCATGCTAGAGTGGTTTGAGAATATCTTCATGATTAAAATGTGCCACCTTTGAATTGATCACACAGATATCCGGATGTAAATTCAATAGAACATGTCTAGGAAATGTTGAAAAAAATGCATTTGCGGCCGAAATCCACCTCCAAGCATTCTTGATTAACAGAAAACTGCAGTGAAAGAAAAGTTACAACAAAACCTTCAAAACTTAATTCGTGGAATGAAGAGACGACTCCAAATTACCATATGCGCTAGAGGAGACAATGCCAAGTATTGAAAAAAGTTATTGGAAAGAACTGTCACGCGTTTCCATTTTTTTAAATTTTTTTTCTTAAAAAACAAAAATTATTTTAATATCAGTTTTCAGACCTTGAATTGCTAAATTTGGTTTATCTTTTTTTTGGTTAATAATACTGTTGCAATTTAGCATTTTTCTGACTTGCTAAACAATAAGCAAACACAAAAAAATACAACAAATAATTTTAAAGCCATTTCAAACAAGATGCAGGGGTATAACTAAAGAAAACAAAAGTGTGCGTTAATTTTGAGCAGGAGTTTATATGTTTTCATAACAACATGGTGTTTTTAAAATATATTCTAAAATAATATTTATTTCGAAATCAGACGAGATATTTTTAATGAAAATCAGTTCAAAATTGACTTAAAAAAAATTACGATTTCAACCCAGATACCAAAATTCGAACTTTTAGGCCTAGAACACAAATGTTATTTTGGCACGTAGTTGTATAACTTGGGCACAAGGATTTCATAACGGGTTTTTGTAGAGGAGTTCAATAAAATAATTTTTTTCTATTGGAGGGGGTCTATCTCCCCCGTTTAGGTGGGAGGGGCAGTTTTCTAAAAAATATTATTAAAATAAAAAAAAAAATTATTTAAAAACAACGGCAACACTTAGTAATAAATGATACTATTTCCGAAAGGTAAAATTGTACATTTAATTATAATTTTAAAATCAATATATCGTCGCTGTAGTACTAATACCTCGTAACACCAAAAAGTCGATTTATCAGGAGAGGCAAAAAACAGAGTATGAAATGTATGAGAATCAATACAAATGATCTTGTTTTGATTAAGCCAAGCTCTGAAAATATCGATTTTAGACAAACAAGGTCTTTTCTATTACATCCGGAATTTTTCGAACAATATAATTGCATCATTAGTCCAAAATCGGCTTTTTCGGGGTTACGAGGTATAAGAGCTACACTGACGATATTATAACCAATTGTTTTAGAAATACCTAACCTAATCGATTTCAAAGTTAAAAATAGGCAAAACAAATTCTAAAAACTCATTTTATACTATTTTTGTCCACACTGTGAATTTTAATACAAAATTTACTCACACAGAAAACTATCTCTATTGATTCCTTATCGAACAGTGAAAACTATATGTTTATGTCTTCTAGTTTTTGAGAAAATTGAAAAATAAAACAAATAGGTAAAAACAAAAAATATTTTGAAAAAGGAAAAATCTGATAAAACAATTTTTCAATTGTGTCCTCTTCGAAACCCGAATTGGAAATCGGGCGAATCGGGTCGATTGGGTTCTCCAGAAGAAAATTTATTTTGTTGAGTATTATTCTTTCGAGAATTTTTGCAATATTGGAGAGAAGGGTCTGTGGTTGTTGATTTCAAAATTGTTTGGTTTTTTAACTATAGGCAAAATCCTGGCTGTCTTCCAGCAACTGGGGAAGTATGCATTGTTGATGCAGTTGTTATATATTATTGTCAGGAAGTTTGCAGTTTGATTTGAGATTTTTTTTGCTGAAAGAAGTTAGAAATATTGCCCGGCCCGGACGATTTATTCGGTCTCAAGAGTTTAAACAGTTCCCTCACATCCTCGGGGTCTGTGAATATATGGCGTGCTATGGGATTCAGAGCAGTTTTTCGGGGCTGAAGATGAAAATATGTTCCGGAATGTTTTGAATCACAAAATTCACGGTCTCTTGGGCTCTCTGAGTGGTACTGGGGTTGTGGGATGGTAAGGGTTTCGGTTTTTTAGCTTCGGTCAACCGGTTTTGTTCGGTTTTTTGTTCTACCGGTTTAAACCAGTTTTTGCGAAATAACCAAAAAACTGGCTGAAAAAAAACTTCGAACAAAAAAAGACCCGACGAGACAAAAAAACTGAAAACCCTCAAAACTTTCATTCCCTCTCTCAACTTACCATATTATTATAAATTTTCATTCATATTCAGCTTCAAAAATTCCTCAAAACTTCTACTAAGAGTGAGTTAAGAACTCTTAAATCTAAATCAAATTAAAAAAAAAGCTTTGCTTAGGGATTTTCTTGGAAAAGTTTTTTTTTTGGTTGATAAATTAATTTAATTTTGTTTTGGCTATCAAATCAAGCAAAAAACCGAAAACCGGAGAGGATTTGAGAGGAAAGTTTCCTGTATTCGGCATTGATCCTGTTAAAAGATCGGTGGAATATATTTTTCAAGCGCCTTTGCCATTGGTGTTTTACTTTATAAAGGTTTTCTATGTCAGATGGTTAATTTTTGTACTTGTTAAATGAGATTGTGGAATTACTCTCTAGTGTGGAAATTAATTTTTCATTGAAGTGGGTTATATAGTTGTCGATATCCGTGTTCACTGAAAATAATAAATTTCGTAAAATTACGAAAATCGTTTCATACACTACATTTTCGTTGGCTCAACGAAAATATGTAATTTTTCGTAATATGAAAACCTTCATCACTTAATGAAAAAATTTCATAAACCTTTTCTCCCTTTTTAGAGTCAAGAAATCTTATTTAATGAAAATATTCATCACTTAACGAAAAATTTCATACTAATTTTTACGGAAAAAAATTGTTTAAAAATGAATTTTTTAGTATTTTGATCAAAATTTTCATTAAGTTACGAAATAATTCATCAACTTATGAAACTCAACATTAGCTAACAAAAAATTTTTTTTTTATGAAAATAAATAATTGTTTTATGAAAATTCTTCATATACTAATGAAATATTACATCAGCTTACGCAAAAATACATCAGTTAACGAAAATAAATCGTTAATTTACATAAAAAAACGTAGACTAACAAAAAACGTAGACAAAGAGACCTTCAACGTTTTTGGGAATGGTGCAATATTAATGGTTTAGTTTTAAATATTGACAAGTGTAAAACAATGTGTTTTACACGCAAAAAATGTGATTGTCTATAATTATGCGATTAATCTATCACCACTAACTAATTTGTCTCGTTTCACTGACCTTGGGATAGTATTGGACTCAAAATTAACTTTTACTGACCATTTTGACTACATTATTAAAAAAGCTAACATGACTCTTGGTTTTATCAAAAGATTTGCTCGGGAATTTCGTGACCCTTACGTTTTAAAAACTCTTTATGTCTCATTCGTAAGATCCATTTTAGAATATGGTTGCGTTATATGGGCGCCATATTATGCGGTTCATATAAATAGATTGGAGTCCGTTCAAAGAAGATTTATGAGATTTTGCTTAAGATTTCTACCATGGTCAAATCGAATTAACTTGCCACCTTACGCTCAACGTATTAATCTAATAAATCTTCCATTTCTTACCAGTCACAGAGCGTATCTACAATTTTGTTTTATTGTCGGGATAATAAATGGATCGATTTCAGCTCCATCGATCCTCTGTCGATTAAATTTCATTGCTAGTCAGTATAGCTTGAGAAGGCAGTTGCCAATTTCTAACATTTTCAGTAGATCAAACTACGGTGCTAATAGCCCTTTAAATCTTTTAATCAATATTTACAATAAAAATTCAAATATAAATAACTCCAGCATTGAAAATATAAAATCACTTAACTTTAAAAAAATATTCTTTATTCAAAATAACCCATAATGTACATTATATGTAAGTTTTTCTTTTAGTTTTGTAATAATATAATACCTATATATGTAATTTTAATTTTAAGAAAATGTACTTATGTATATCGTTAGTATTTAACGAATAAACTTCAATTGCAACGTAAAAAAAAAAAAAGAGCACTCATATTTTCTTTTCTTGTGTGCATTTCTGGTAGTTTAAATTCAACCGCGAAAGTGTGAAGACTTATTAAGCGGTATTAAAAAGTGATGTTTTTATAAAAAACTTCTACTTAGCTGGTACTTGGGCCATTTACTCGAGCTTTTTATAGGTAAGTAAAATTGTAAACTGACTTCCAATAATTTTGATTCAGCTTCATCTTTTCAAAAATATTCAAAGGTTAACGTCAACGTTCTCAAATTATATGGGAAGACTGGATGAATGATGAGATTGAGAAATGTAAGTATAACCATTCTATTATTATTTAATATTTAAATATTATTGTTTTCTATGTTTCATAAAAAAATTACAATATTCAAATTTTTTTTATTTCTATTTTATTTCAGATTCAAAAGATGTCAACCTAATGGGTACATAATTCCGACCCAAAAACCCAAATATTCATTTATGTACCTCCTTAAGAAAAGTAGATATATTTTTCCAGGTTTTTCATGATTTTAATTTAATTTTTTTATTCCATGTATTTAATTTAGAATATCCCCCATCAATAAAAATTAAAAAATTAAAATTCAAAACATTTTTTTTGAATGGTTAAAAAATTTCGCTCCACTCCACTTTTTTTTTTAATTTCAGGTTTTAATTCCAAATTTTAGGGAAGAAAAATGAACGAAAAATTTCGTAGGCTTACGAAAAAATTCGTAGGATATTCTACTTAAAGAATAATTAGTACAACGAAAAGCTTCGTTAGCTAACGAATATTTTTTCGTAATTTAAATAAAATATTCATAAAATTAACGAAAAAATTTGTTAGCTTACGAAAGTTTACGTTAATTGATGAAAAAAATTCGTAAAGTGATGTAAAACTTCATTAATTCTCGATCAAAAATTTTTATGAAATATTTCATTAAAATACGACAGTTTTCTTTAACGTATGAACGTTAACGTATGAAAGCCATTTCGTTGAGCCAATTAAATTTTTCATCGGCTAAAAATTAATTAAATTTTCGTTGGCTTAACGCATTTCGTTGTATTTACGTAAGGATTTGGTTCAGTGTTGGAATGACAAGAACTATCCGGGGGAAAGCGGTTTTGCAGATTGAGATCTAATTGATTTCTGAAAGAATACTAGTTTAGTTGGTGTTTTTAAATTATCTGTGTGAGGGTTGTTCTAGCAGGCAGATGTCTGCATCTTCAATACAAATGCTCAAAAGCAGCGAGCAGTGCTTCGTAAAGGTGGGAAGCGTTATTAGGGAAAAGTTTTGGTCGAAGTGATTAACTAAATGGCTGGAGATGAGAAAGTGGTCCAAGAACGATCGGCCTCTTCGAAAAGTGGGGGTATCCTAGGTGAAGTTGGCTAGTGATCGGTTATTATTAAGCCAGGATTCCAGCGTTTTGCCGTTCAGATTGTGTATTCGGTCCCCCCAGTTTATGCTCTTGGCGTTGAGGTCGAATCTGTTTGAAAGGGTTTCAATCGCGTTTATTTCGGAAGAAAGTTGTACTGGAGAAGTGTTAGTGGGGAAATAAACCGAGCCTAGGAGAAAAGTTTTTTTTTTCACTTCAAATTCTTTGATGTAGTAAGCTTAGAACAAGCTTTTATCTATGATCAGAGGCTCATAATAAGTGCATGTTAGTGGTTAGTAAACAAAAAATACAACCTCCCACATGCACAATATAAAACAAAATCATACCAAAGTAAGCGTTTTCTTAAATCATCGCTAAAGGGTATCAACTTTGCAGATAGAGAGTTACTGTAAAACAATTTTTTTCTTAGAATATACCCAAGAATCATCCCTCAAAATCTTCTTATCTCATACCGGGACACCCTGTATATATAAAAAAATTAATTTGAAAAAAAAAAAATATTTAATATTATACTATTCAGTCCTGTCGAGGTATCCGTTCGGAGAAAGTTCCGAAACGGTAGCCCGTTCCGATCGGAACTTACCTACATTTCTTTCAAGGTATCCACTTCTGAACAAAAAAAATTAAGTATACAATCGCATTCACTTGACACATGTGTCAGCGTGATTTATTCAATAAATAAAAATCATTGTGATGATGATCAAGTCTTCTTAATTTCAACCAACCTCTCTTGCTGAGGTTTGTCGTTGTTTTTTTTTTAATCTACACTAAAAAATCCAAATTATATTTACATTTTTTTTTCTGTGAAATTCAACTTTCCTGAAAATGTTCTGCTACTATTTTGTGTCGGAGAATTTCCGATTAAATTCAAAGCACAACTGTCAAAAAGTCTTTGCTGAACACATTTCATCGCAATGCGTTGATGGGCGTCATGTTTCATCGCAAGATTCTCGGATATGTCAAACGGATATCTCGATAGAAAATTCTCCGATTTCGAACAAATCGGAAAAAAAATTTCTCCGATACCTCGATAGGGCTGATTATAATGTAATATAATGTAATGTAAATAATGTAATTTAATTTAATGTAAGGTATATTGTAATAAAATTAGAATATAATAAATTTGAAATACAAAAAAAAAACAAAAATATTTAATACTATTACTATGTACAATAATGTTATCAAATATAAGTAAAATGTTGTGTAAAAATGAATTATGTGTCATTTGTCTTTCACTCATCATGTCGTTAAAACTTGCTTTAAGTGGGAATGAGTCAACTCTTAATGCTCGGTATTTTTCACCAATAGTGCTTAAATCTAATTATTAATGTGGACTTATAGTTTTCCAAACAAATAATTCAATTCCAAATGTGGATGAGAGTAATAATGTTATGTATCGTTGATAGTGTTATTTCTTTTCCTATGGGTTCATATGAAATTAATATATTAACAATTTAAAACTAAAGAGAATCAATGAAATAAATAAAAAAAAGAAAAACCAATTAAGGAAAACTGAAATTAAAATCAAGGCAAACAACAACACTCTGAAATGTGAAATTTTCTGTTCAGAAGATATTGACTTTTCAAAACCAAATTCTATTGGTTCGCTTTTAAGGTTTAGAAGTTGTTGAAATCAAACTTGCTTCATGATCAGATCTCTATGTTTACATAAATAGAGTTTAATACAATCCGCATTGAATGTAATATGATAGATGGAACGTACATCAATAACCAATCGGCGCATATTTTACATGAATTCTCTGTTAAAGTAAGTCCTGGCTATAGTGCGGCGGCTTAGCATTAAAAAACAGCTCCATTGTGCACTTTGTGATAAAAGCATGAAATTTATATCGTTGGTAGTAAGAGTTATTTTGAGATATTGGGCCACCTTATATTCCATTCGGGAGGGTAGATACAAGAGCTTTTCTGTGTTGCACCCGCATTGTTGCATGTCATAGAATAGCTAATGAAACCTTTTTATTAATATAATACATGATTCGAGGTAATTTTTAACCCCCGATCGAAAAAAACCAATACCAATATGCCTGGACCGTCATGTAAAAAGTTATTGCACTTTTTATAAATAGTGATTTGATTAAAGAACAGGAGCCAAAATATTACTTAGTACTTTTTGAAAATAAGTGGTAGGCTGATGAAATTTTGTATGCACGTTTACTATACCATAAAACAAAAATAATAAAATATGCTCATCAAAATTTTTGGGGTTAAAGGGTGTTTTTTTTAATGAGAAAGAACACTTTTGAAATGGTACCATTGCACCAGATGGAAAATTTTTGCATTTTTTTGAACTGCATATAAATGTTATACAAAGTATGAGAATCAAAAATATTTACCATAGAATATTGAATTTTCATGCAAAACTTAAATTGCTTGCTTTTATATTTTATTAAACCAATTAAAGTTTTGAAGGAGTGAGGTGCAAAAGTAAAAGTATGGAAAATAATTGTGCAGTTTGTGATAAAAGGATCAAATTAATAGGATTGTTAGTACAATATGTAACCCTCATTTTACGATATTGGGCCACTTAATATTTTACCTATCAGGATGTCCATGAGGCATCTAATAATAACAAATTTCACAAAATTTAATTTGAATTACTTTGTGTCCATCGTTATAAACATCTTCATAGGTCAAAAATGAGAGTGATATGCTGTTAAACGCATCCTTTTCGCTTGACTCACCTATTAATTTAAAACCATTTCATTTTAAATATTGTATCCCGTTGAACAAACTTTAAGGATTCGCTGAAGATTATAAAAAAATCATTCTAAATGCTTGACATGATCTTATTATCACTCGTGCAAGAGTGTATGAAAACGCATTGATCTCTCCAACCAATGAAAAAGTACAAATTAACATTCAAAAAATTCAATGGAAAGTACCCCACGTAACCTTATCAGATTCCATGAAATTAAACTTATATAAATCTAGTAGTAAAAGCAGCTCTATGAATTGCTTTCCGAAACTGGAATCTTTATGAATATCCCATGCTGCCAAGTTCTGATCATCATATCTAAAATGTCAAGACAACACAAATAGAAAAACCGCGATAAATTGTTTTTTTTTTCTACAAACTGGGAAAATAAAAATCTGACTCCTGGTCCTACAACGTTTGATAACTGTAGTCTAACAGACTTAAAAGTTTTTTTAAACTCTGATGTTTATCCACATGAAGATTTCAATGTTTCTTTTGAAAAAAATAAATATAGTCTGTTTTACAAAATATACACCGACTTTCAAAAAACCTACTATAATAAAACCATCACTGAACCTCTTCATTGCTGGGAATTATTTAAATCACATGCTCCAGTTTTCGTGGTGGACTGCAGACATCAAAATGAAACTATGAAAACAGGACATATGAATATCCTAATAAGAATATGTTTAGCCAATGCACACATCAATATTATATTGCATGCCGTGCAGGTGCCAATGTTGTGCCAGAAATTACCCAACTAATATGTATTGGGTGCCGTGCTGGTGCCAAGTTTGGTGCAGATCTTACTCAACCATCGGTGTACACATCAATTTTGTATTGGGTGGAGTGGGAGCTACCCAACCAAATCAGCACGATTCCAACAAGAATTTAAATTTTGACTACAAATACGACCGGTACCAAGCACGACCCAAAGAAATCCAACTAGAAAAGTGTATCCCACAACCAATTTATCACTGTAAATCCAATCCCACAACCAATATTCCAATAAAAATACAAATGGTGCTGGAAATCAAACCAGTGACAATTATTCCCAGTTGGAATCTAACGGGAAACTTGGCATGTATCCCAATTGGGACTTGCGGTGCCGTGCCGATGCCAAGTTTGGTGCCAAGGAGGAGTGGGAGTTTCCTGTTTATACTATTCAAGCCCCTCCAATTGTGGCGCTTCAAAACGGGCAATCGAAGTCCAACAAACGGCTGGGAAAAGCCCGACAAAAGACACATGGCAGCAGCAACGTTACGATGCCGAGATATGAATGTGGATGCAACACAAATTCAACCTACTTTTGAACATCAAAATCCACACCCTCAACAAAAACAACCATAACCACAACATCGCAAGACATTTTGCACAAACTGGAATCAGCAACGCAGAGGATGATGGCCCAGGAATACAACAAATCAATACTCCAAACAACACCTCCGGTAAGAGGTAATTTTTATGAGGTAATTTTTCCATATTATTTAATTGTGTAGCCCATTTAGCCTCACCTATTGCCACTCTGTTTCAAAAATCCATAACTCTGGGGTTTTATCCATCAATCTGGAAGGATTCATTCATCATCCTTTTTCACAAAAAGGGGTGCAAAAGTGATATTGCTAACTATAGACCAATTGCCAAATTATCGTGCATCCCAAAACTTTTTGAAAGTATTATCTTCGACACACTATATTTTAATTGTAAATCATTGTTTTCAGCCAGACAACACGGTTTTATGAAAGGCAAGTCTACGACCACTAATTTAACCGAGTTTGTATCGTACACTTTGAAATCATTAGAAAATAAGAACGAAGTTGATGTCATTGCTACAGACTTTAGCAAAGCGTTTGATAGAATATCACATAAAATTATATCGTTTAAACTTAAAGCTCTAGGATTTCCTCCCGGTTTTATTCAATGGATGAATTCATACCTTTATAATCGTAAATATCAAGTACCTTTTAGATCTTCAATCTCAGATCCATTTATTGCAAAGTCGGGCGTCCCACAAGGAAGTCATTTAGGCCCCATAATTTTTATTTTGACAATCAATGACGTAGAATCAGTCATTCAGCATTGTGAAGTCTCTACGTACGCAGATGATATGAAAATCTTTAGGACAATTTCATCTTCAAACGACCCTTTGCTTTTACAAATTGATTTAGACAATTTCTTTGTTTGGTGTCAGAAAAATAACTTAGATCTGTTGAAAAATGCCAAGCAATCACATATTCCCGTAAACGACTCCGTCCTCCACCACGTGACTATTTTATCAATGAATGTATTGTTTCAAGAGTAACAACCATTAAGGATTTGGGTGTAATTTAACTTCAGATCCCACTATGACAATATTGTATCTAGGGCTAATTCTGCTTTAGGTTTCGTCAAGAGCTGGTCTAAAGAGTTTTCTGATCCTTACGTTACGAAATCACTTTATACCACGTTTACTTGAATATGCTAGCATAGTCTGGTCCCCTTATCACCAAGTCCACATCAAGAGAATTGAAGCAGTACAGCGTAGATTCCTCCGTTTTGCCTTAAGAGGACTTCCGTGGGTTGATAATTTCAACTTGCCCCCTTATCAAGAACGTTTGCAACTCATTAACTTACAATCTTTAGAAAAACGTCGCGAAGTTGCCGATGTTATTTTCATACACCAAATTTTATGTAATGTAATTGAAAACTCCACCCTCCTTGAGCAAATTAGTTTTAACGTAAGTTCCTATTCTCTCAGAACGACCCCGCAATTTCATCAAGCTCTTCATAGAACTGATTATGGCAAAAATGAACCGATTACGAGAATGTTAAGGAATGTTAATAAAAATTGTAATATTTTTGATTGCAATAATAGCAAGATCACACAAAAAAACCTACTATATGGTATTTCATAGCCCTCTTGGACCTAAAGATTAGTAAAGATTAGTAAATAGTGAAATAGTAAAAGAGAAACTGAAACTGGACTTTTTATTTTTTTTTTTCTATTTTTTTTACTGATCTAACAAGTGCTTAAGCATGCTTTTTTATTTTATTTATTGTTTTTTTTCTACACTTTTTTAATTTTTTACTTATTTTTAAATTTAAACCTTATTTAATACTTTATTTTAATTTTTTTTTCTATATGGTGGAATGCTTCCCCATGCTCCTATATAGATACATATTTATTTTTACATTTTGTATCTGCTTGTAATAAGCAGCCCCGCTCTTATCTCGTGTTTATTTTTTTCTTCAAAAAACTCTAATTTAAGTGCCGATATGACTAGCCACCGCAAGTGCCATCATACTCGGTGTAAATGGACCCCAGCGAGTGCGGTATCTGGGGGGGAAAGAGGCGTGGGATAATTTAATTTAAGTTTTGTACCCTTTCAAAACCTTTCAGAATACAGAAACTTAAATAATATGGAAAAATTACCTAATAAAAAAGTCGGATTTCTTAAGAAAATAAATTTTATCTCGGTTATTTATGAAATATTCTCAACAATGTTAAACCATTTTGAAAAGAGAATTGAACACACCAACTTTTAAGGTAACTTGCCGAAACATCGTTGTGCATTTTTTTACACTACGGTTCATTGAATTAGAGTCATGTAGTACTTAGTTGGGCAAAAAAGTAATATTTGCTTTAAAACTGATGCAGATGAGTTAAAATTTTTGAATGCATTTGGTAGCAGGGTTATTCAAGATTCCGTAACAAAAGAAAAAACTGAGAAAAATTAAGATTTGTAGTCACGGCACATGAAAAACCGTCACAGGGTGATCATTTTTTCGACTTTTTTTCAAATGCCCATAACTCACAAAATATCGCCCTAAAGGATCGTAAAGCACCATATGTATTACCAATAACTGCATTTATATGATTATCCCATGTTAGACTGCGATTAAAGAAAATACCCAGATTTCTAGCTGTCTCGGAGTATGGAATTGGAATATTGTTTAGTACAATCAAAGGAAAGTAAGATAAATCCAATTATTTTCATGAAACGACAAGACAATTTGATTTTAAAGGGTTTAACAAGAGGCCATGATATTGAGACCAACGTGAAATGCTCTCCAAGTCTTCGTTTAAACAAGCAACGTGATGTTCAATGAGACCAACTGGACAGCTTAGGTACAACTGCACATCGTCAGCGTACATACAGATATTACAATACCTTACAATCTTAGGAAGTTCGTTGATGTATAATGAAAACAAAAGAAGGCCCAAAATTGACCTTTACGGGACTCCCCTTGTAGTTGACAAAAAGTCAGATATTATTTTATCAACTGCATGTTTTCTTCCACTTTTTATTTTAATTATTGAATGAATGTTTTCTTCTTTTCCTTTTTTTTATTTGTTTTCAGTATTTATTTTTTAGTATTTAGTTTTTTCCTTCTTTTTTTTTCTTTTTTTTTATAAATTTCAAACAAAACTTGTGAGTTTATTCAAATTCGAATCAAAACTGAAAATTTTTCGATAAAAATTTTCCAGTTTGTTAATTTTGAAAAAAAATTTCCTTCGAAACGAAATAAATTCTCTCGCCCGGATAAACATGCTACTAGCGTATTTTTATTTTTAATTTTATTTCTTTCTTGAAAAAAAAAAACAAAGTACAGATTTTTTTTCTTTTACAAAATAGGGTTTTTCTATTTAACTATCAAAACGGCGATCCTACAAAGCATTCCACTCCGACGAACACCAGTGTTCTAGGTGTGGAATGGAAAAGGAGCCCTAATTTCAATTCTTGTTGTCTGCTGTTTGCGATAGTGTTCTGTTTCTGTTTGTGTGTGAAAAGTACCCAAGAAAACTCCGTTCATGTCCTCAAGTTCATAAAGACTGTTTCCCTGAACACTTTTCACTCTAGCCTTAACGAACTTAGGCGCTTAAAAGCATCACTCTGCACAAAGTTTCGTTTGTACACAACAACGCCCACCTGGAATCGCACATCTTTACTCCTTATATTATATGTCTTTTCGTACACCTTATGCGGACGATCCAGAGATTGCTTAAGATGGCTATGCATCATATTCATCTTCGATGAATTCGGCAACAGCTGAAACTCCGGTTTCTTCATGGAGTTGAGATTCCTCAGTAGTTTGTAGCCCGAACCGTGCTCAATTTTTGACTGACCAAACAATGCTTCATATGGAGACATGTCAATTGCGGAATGAATGGTGGTTCTAAGCGCACTGGCAATTGAAAATAGATGCCTATCTAAATGCCTTTCACGTTTTGACGTGAGTGAGTCCATACGAGGACAAAAAGTTGGCAAAGTCTTTGCTGAAAAACACGTTTCCGGAACTCCAAACAGCGAGAAAATCTGTTCCTCCAGGAATCTCACCGTATTCTTAGTCGTAGCCTGTCGAAGAGGATGAATATGTACAAATTTTGTCAATTGATTCAAGCTGACTATAATGTGTGTGTTTCCCTTCGTTGATCGTGGATATGGACCCAAAAAGTCGATGGAGATATGCTGATATGGCCTTTCTACTACAAACGCCTTTCCCATTTTCGGCCTTAAGTTGGTATTGGGTGCTTTCGAGACCTTGCATACGTCATAACTCGAAGCTTTCGGGGGTTGATGAGCGAGAAGAATCAAGGACTCTTTTAACATCGATGGAACCCAAAGTTTCCACACCATGTCATCTTCAACTGGATTACCTGTACAATGCTTAACTTTTTTGTACACGTAACCCTCAGAGATTTGAAGGTGAGGAAGTTGATCTGCATTATCCCTGATTGTCTTGATTAACTTCACATATTCCTCGGACTTGAAACTTAAATCATCAAGGTCAATGTGAAGCACATCATGTGTGCTCTCCAAGATGGACACATTGTAAAGGCAGTCAACAGCGTCAACAGTCAACAGACTACCTTTACGGTGCTCAATCTTAAAAACAAAGCCTTGAAGTTTCAAACTCCATCGTGCCAATCTACCATGTAGATCCTTCTGGTTCATCAACCACTTCAAACTTGCATGATCGGTTATTATCTTGAAAGCATGTCCTTCCACATAAGGTCGAAACTTTTTAACTCCCAAAACCGCGGCCAAACATTCCTGTTCAGTAACAGAAAAGATTCGCTCTGATTTTGTGAGTTTATGGGAGTAATAGTAGATGGGTCTCTCTTCACCCTTATCGTCCTCCTAACACAAAACACAACCAACGCCGGGACTCGAGGCGTCACAAAGGATCTTAAATGGTTTTGTGTAGTCTGGTGTTTCTAAAACAGGTGCGACTGCAGGGTCGGACTGGTTCAAAGGGGCCCGGATGGCAAAATGATAAAAGGGGCCCGCCATCGCTGCTTCATCCACGGAACTAAAAAAAAGTTACCTACAATAGATACCAAAAAAATTTTAATGTTTATTTTGGCTCGGAAAAAGAAAGTATACTTGTATCAAGATTTTTGGTGATCTAAACCGAATTTTTGCATACATTTTTCCACTTCCGCATCATTCTTTTGAAGTTTCTTATTTTAATAATAACATCTTAAAATTAAATAAATAGAGCATGGGAACAGAGTTCGAAGAGGCGTAGATTGAGCTGCTGTGGTCCTGGGGCAAAGCTTTAGTTGGGAGTCTTTGTTGTCTTTATTTTTCCTTCTAAGAAAATGTATGGAATTTGTTTATTTTTAATTTAAAAAATTTTTAAATTCTTCACAAACAGTTGAAAATTTTATTAAAAAGCGAAATAACTTTCTGTATAATGATTTTCAAATTTTTGAACTTGCAACTGCAATTAGGCAATAGACCCGAATTAAGCTATAACTCTATTTTAACAAAAAATAAAATATACATCTCACTTCCAAATCTTAAAAAACGCTATGATTTTAAAATCGACTTAGTTAAAGGTGAACTGTTTCTTACCAAATCCAAGTTAAGAAGTTAGATGTATGCATGCTTTATTAATAGATATTATTTTTTTTGTTAAGAGTTTTAGACTTATAGACAAAAGAATTAATTAAAATAATCCTGTATAATCCTAAGAAAATAAAAGGTTTATGAGACTTGTTCTTTCCTTATTTTAAAAGCTTTTTTTTATTTCCAAAAGTTCTGAATATTGGTTCAGATTGTTTGCAGTCATTCAGAAATTCAGAGTTTTTTTTTTTTTTTTTGAAACTGGAAACATTTCATTTTCCTTATAAATATGTTCGATAAAAAAAAATGTTGCAGATATCCAAAAGAATACCCCATACCCTTTTATTTATTTTGGGGCCCTTGTGTGGAAGAGCTCTCAAAAGATCGTCTGTGATTTTGGAGTTGAAATAATTTTAATTTGTTTTTGGAATTTACAAAACCCATTTAAGTTTTACGGGGGTCCATTAATGTTAGGTAAGAAAAGAAAACATCTATAATTCGTATCTTTTCTGTTTCTGTTGATTTAAGTCTTTAAAAAGTTATCTTAGATGAAAATAAGGAAACGGAGTGCACGTCATAGGTATCTGTTTGTTTCGTTGTTTATTTCTTACATCCTGTTTCTTCCCTACATACAATCTAGCGTGGGGCCCTGACATATGTACGTGGGGCCCCGGGACACGTCTCCGGTACAAGGGTATGCACAATTGTACTCCCCTGGGGCCCCAAACCTTTTCACTTCTTATATAATCATAAATAAAACTTTCAAATAGTTAGAGTAAGGGCCTGCACTTGTTAAACGCTCGCCTTTTCTTTGTTTGAAATATGTATTTGTGCTTGTTTCGTACATGTTCTTTATGTATTTTTATTTTGTAACTATGGGATAGCTGAGGGCCCGGGTGGCAATCGCCAAGTCAGTTATATGGCCAGTCCGACCCTGTGCGACTGTAAGGGTACTGCCACGTCCTGAGCGGCTGAGAGTCTGAGCGTCAATTCTGAGCGTCAAAACTAAATTAGAACGTATTAAAGTGTATGGGGGTGACCACATTTACCCTGAGCGGCAATCCTGAGCGTCTGAGCGACGTAGCTCAGCTCACCAACCAGAAAGACCAAGAAATCGCCTCGTCTGGCGGGAATTTTTGGGAACTGGAAAATCTTTTATTGCCGAAACCTTATCCGTGTTGGTCTTCAAACATCTCTCACCCACGACATACCCAAGATAATTCAACTCCTTGAAGCAGAACTTAGACTTATCTAAGTTAATAGTAAGTCCAGCCTCCTTCAACCGAGTAGCGACTATTTCGAGCATCCGCATTATGATCAAGTCCTGCGATTTAGTTAGTTCTTCTGATAGTTAAAAGTTTTTTTTTTAAACTAAACACATAATCTTTATTTATTCTGCCTTAGCCTTTTTTTACTTAATTTAATTTAGGTATTTATTTATTTTCTTTGTTTTTTACTACCCAAATCATTTTTTCACTGTGGAGCGACAAAAACTGAATGCCCAGATGTAAGATTATTTGATTTCCCAAAAAAAGATACTTTAAAGTATACGCAATGGCTAGCGTTGATTTCCCAAAAAAAGATACTTTAAAGTATACGCAATGGCTAGCGTTAGTAGGAGAGTCAATACATATACATACTAATATACATACATATAGAAAGCCTTAAATGGCCCTATATATGCAGCAAACATTTTGAGAAATCATTTATTGGAAAAAAATATTTAAGAAGAAATGCGAATCCCTCGCTCTACTTGGAGCGATCTGAAGATATGTCTTGTTCAGAAAGTGAATCTGTTCATTTTGATCCTAGCAACGCTAGAGTTACTTACGAAAAGCAAAATGAAGCTGGTGTAAACTTTAGTGAAATTTATGCTGAAGAATTGAATCATGCGTCAAAAAGACCAAACAAAAAAATAGAATTCAAATAGAACTCAAATTGCGAAGCTCATTTAAAAAGGCAGTCTTTTTATATAAAAAGCATGGAAAAGCTAAAGAAAGCAAATAGTGTGAATACAAACGAACCAAAAATCAAAAATTAGCATGCTCTAAAAAATAAGTCGACTTAATAAAAAAAGGCATGAACAAGAGTTTTTGCAATTTAGCTCTTATTTGAGCTTAATAATTAACACTTTATAAAAAACTTGAAATTTAAACTTTCAGAGAAAAACGAATAAAATAAAACGACGTGTTTAAAGTGCGGTAACTTTCAGTGGAATGATTTATTTTCCGTTTACTTGTCCTTCTTCTTTTTCATCTTTCTTTTAAAGTAAAATAAATATGGCCGAAAGGCGCGGAATTTAAATATTATAGCAGTTAAGTTCTAGTTCACAATAGTTAAATTGGATTTTTAGTACAATTCAAATTTTAATTCAAAGTAATTTCAAACTATATTTAAATTCAATTTAAGTTCATTTTAATTAATAAATTTCAAATTAGTAGTTATTAGAAATAATTCAAAGAAAATTCAATTTTTTATTTTTACAATGACATTTGTCAAAACACCGGCCGCGTTGAAAGCCTCCAAGGCTTCAAGAATCCTCATCTGGAAGTGGGGCCAGTTTCACGGTTGGGCGTCTGATTACCCCTTTTGCGGTTTTGATATCGGCGACCCTGACCCTTCCGTCCTGCCCTTCGACGACCGCCACGACTCGTCCCATTGTCCACTGTTGTGGAGGTGCGTGGTCCTCGTGGACCAGTTTGCCCACGATAAGATTGGGTTGCTCGCGAATCCACTTGGACCGAACTTGAAGGCCAAGCAGATACTCCTTTGACCACTTCTGCCAAAACTGCTGCTTGAGCCAGCATAGAGTCTGCCATCTTTTTAAGCAGTTCATCTGCCGTTCCGGAACTTCCTCTGGGGGCAGTGATCGCAAGGGACTGCCTATTAGTAAGTGCGCGGGAGTCAGGGCTTCTCCGTCGTTGGGGTCTGCGCTTAACGGGCGATTGGCCTTGAATTTAAAATTGCCTCGACCTCTTTTACTACGGTAAGTAGTTCTTCTGCCGTTAGGAGAGCGTTCCCTACGGTACGTTGTAAGAGCGTTTTCGCCGCTTTCACTGCCGCCTCCCACAGGCCTCCGAAGTGAGGCGCTCTTGGTGGTATGAAGCTGAAACTGAACCCTTCGTCTGCTGCGTACGTTTGAATTGCCTTCTGCCCTCTCTGGAACTCTTCTCCAACTTCTTTCAAGATCCTCTGAGCTCCCACGAAGTTCGTCCCGTTGTCGCAGTGAATCGTCTTCGGAACTCCTCGGCGACCAATAAATCTTTTGAGGGCGAGAATAAAACATTCGGAAGAAAGATTAGTAGCTAATTCAAGATGAACAGCTTTGGAAGTGAAACAAACAAAAACAACTATGTATGTTTTGCACGGTGGCCGACCACGAATTTTTAAAGTGGTATATACTGGGCAACAAAAATCTACACCACATACTAGAAACGGTCTTTGTGCTCTTAATCGATCTGCTGGCAGATTTCCCATAATTTGGTTGAGCAATTTTGGTTTATATTTGAAACAGTTTACGCACTTTCGTACAACTTTTTGACATGCTTCCATGGCGTTAATTAGCCAAATTTTTTCGCGAAGCAATGCAACCATTGCACAGTGTGACAATTCGCACATTTAGCGGGATTTAATTAAAAAAGCAACATACATGAATGTAAACAAAAACCAGTTTCTCTTAAAGCCTAAACCTCCCCCTCAATGAATATGCACATTTTTATGCGTTAGAACTAAGCACAACAACAAAAAATTACTTTAGAAATTAACTTTTGTATTATTTTTTAGAGAATGGTCTGATTTAGTGCCAAGTGGATTTTGCTTCTGTTGCAAGTGGTTCGTGAGGTTTAAGGGAAAAGTTTATTTTTTTTATATTTAATATAATATTTGTGATTATAAACTTAAGTTTTTTTTTTTTATAAATTGTTGTCATAAAAATGGGGGTGCTTGGAAGCGAAAAAATAGTGAAAAACTACGTGTTTTATGTGTTCATTAGACAAAAAGTATAGTTTTACAGTGTTTTTCAAGGTTGAGACCCTTTTTGTTTTAAAGCTGTATATATGAGGAACCAAAAAGTGTTTTATCTTTTTGCGCACAGGTGCGACACTCATACAAAATTTTTCGTATTCTAGGATACCAACCGAAATTAGGAAAAAACAAATTTTTAATATTTGGATTTCCAAAATCAAAATTAAGCGTTTCGATGCTGTGTTTTCCTTCGTTATGGATAATTTTAATAATTTTTCATTTTCTGAAGAAGCAATTAAGTCAATAAAGGCAACCTTCAAAACTTTATGCTTGAGGTTTGACGAAAAAATGGCCAAATGTGGTCGTAATAGAGAACGCTTTGAAAGCAATAATTGTGATTGGTTAAATGAAATCATTAAACTGCCACAAATTGTTTTAAATGAAATTCCCTTATCATCTATAACATCTTCGTCACAAACCTGCTACATTTGCGCAGAAAAACCATCTGAAGTGAACATTCAGCTTATAGACTAGATGTTAAAGTTTGGCAGGTTAGAGATCAAGGGAGTAAAGAAAAGGTCAAAGCAAGAGCAAAAAAAAAAAATCTTATAAGAAAGTAGTTTCCTTATTTTTCAATTTTCTCAAAAACTAGAAGGCATAGGAACATATGGTTTTTAGTGTTTGATAATGAGTGAATTAGAGCAGTTGGATTTATCAATCAATTTTGTACTGATATCCACAGTCTTTAAAAATATAGTCCTCTATGTGTTTCTTAAAACTTTTTTTTCCCAAATTTTGACTTTGAAATTGGTTATTTCAAAAACTATTTATTAAAATAACTTGATTTAAAAATCGGAATTTAGTATAAAATGTTGGCTTTTGAAAAAGGTATCACTCATAACTGTAAGTGTTGCCATCGTTTTTAAATAATTTTTTCTTAATTTTAAGTAATTTTTTTAAAAAATTGCCCCTCCCTCTTAAACGGGGAGGAATTGACCCACTCTCCTGTAGTAAAAAATGCTTGTATTTACCTCCTCTACATGAATTCGTTACAATTCTTCACCTTGTGAGTTATCGTACTTTTGCCCAAAAATGACCCCCATTAAACCTCTTTTGTTTAAAAATATGAAAGAATATTAACAAAATTGTTGTTTCATTTCATTTTGTATATATTTGTTATAAATTCTATAAAAAAAATCCACGAAAAGTTATAATCTGTGAGCGTTATTAATTAAATCCCGCTAAATGTGCGAATTGTCACACTGTGCATTGCTTGCGGCCCGGCATGGTAATTTTTTCTATGCAGATACGTTAAGTATAGTTTTATGAACTGAGAATTTTTGGTCAATAGGAACGGAAATTTCGCATCGTATTTAATTGGTGCGTTTAAAAGACGCCCTCCTACTCTAATCAGTGAAAATGAAAAGTTATCATCAATAAAATCCTGTAAGAATGGATTGAGTTTTTGAATGTGATTGGGCAATAGACTGGGCCAAAAAAATAAAATATTTTTTTTTTACTTCGAAAATCTTGTTCAGGATGATGAAAAAAAAATTTGGTGAAAATTTGAGCCGTTAAAAATAATTTTAAGAGGTTATCATCGGTGTTTTTTATTTTTATACATGATATGATGTGTTACAACAGAACTGCTAGACGATCAAAGTAAAAAAAATTTCTGTTCATTTTTCCTTATATAAAATTAAATTTCCTACAAAAAAGATCTGATTAAAAATTTTCGTCAGACGAGCCGTATTCGAGTAATTAAGCTTTTTAAATCGAAGTGTTTTTTCAATTTGACTGTTTCACTTTGGAATTTTGTGATGAGCAAATAAGTGAATAGAAAAATAAAACCATGACAGATTCTTATAGGAAATTTAATTCTCTACAAAAAAGGTCTCCTAGTAATTTTCCCTAAATTGAGTTCTGAAGAAGTTATTCACGATTTAAATCGAGAAAAAAATTAAAAAATCAATTTTTTTTTTTACTCAATTGTTTTTAACTTTACGGAATATTTATTATTATTTTAACAATATTATGCAAAAATATCAAATTTTACCAATATACCTGGATATAAGCTCACTCAATTGATATTGTCTCACCAAAAAAAAAAAGTATTTTTACCGTCTCCAAGGAATTTTGTAGTAAAAAATGAGTCAGTTCTACAATTATAAATTATTTATTTGCATTGTTTCATAGATTTACAAATTATTAATTATCATCATTATTTATTATATATTTACAAATTATTTATTACTATTATTAATTCTCTCTTTTTTTTCATAATTGCATTGAAACTGGACTGCACGAAAAAGACCTTGAATATTTATTTTCTATTGCAGTTACGCGTTATAGTTTCCCACTTACCGTTCTAGACCAGTGCCAATAATTTTTGAAAATAAAAAAATTATTAGCAGCATATGGGTGGGGGGAAAATTAACGATAAACGGTATATGAAAGGGGAATAATAAATTGCCCACAAAAAAATTGGGGGAAAGGGGGTGGGTGGGCGAAAAGTGGGGTGGGTGTCAAAAATCATGGTTTTTTACGATTTCTGTCAAAACTAGACGTCCTATCGAAAAAAGTCAGATGCAAAAGTTGTAGGTAGTATAAATGTCTACAACTTTTACTCAAACAATTTTTTTCTATAACCTCAAAAATATTAGAAAAAATGCAAAAATACGATTTTTTGATTTTTTATTTTTATCTTTTACAAAAATGATTGGATTTTAACAAAACTTGTTTAAAAACTACTTTAAACAAAGTGAAAAAATAATGAAAATTATTTTTATTTTAAGCGGAGTGATTGAATATAATTCAATTAAAAAGTTAAAGTGACCTCAACTTCATATGCGTTTCGCCCAGATATGACAGTGGGCTCATCAGTTAGATGCTGTCATACCCTTACTAAGACGCAAAATTTTGGTCCATGAATACAGACACTTATAAAAATCACAACCTGAATAGACTGTGAATTTTAATATTTTAGGGGAACATGGTTACATTCTTGCACCTAAAAACAATTGCCCGTGGTCAAGCTAATAAGTAAACAAAGTGAAAAAATAATGAAAATTATTTTTATTGTAAGCGGAGTGATTGAATATAATTCAATTAAAAAGTTAAAGTGACCTCAACTCCATATGCGTTTCAGGTATGACATTGGCTCATCAGTTAGATGCTTTCATACCCTTACCTGGGCGAAACGCATATGGAGTTGAGGTCACTTTAACTTTTTAATTGAATTATATTCAATCACTCCGCTTAAAATAAAAATAATTTTCATTATTTTTTCACTTTGTTTACTTATTAACCTGACCACGGGCAATTGTTTTTAGGTGCAAGAATGTAACCATGTTCCCCTAAAATATTAAAATTCACAGTCTATTCAGGTTGTGATTTTTATAAGTGTCTGTATTCATGGACCAAAATTTTGCGTCTTAGTAAGGGTATGACAGCATCTAACTGATGAGCCCACTGTCATACCTGGGCGAAACACATATGGAGTTGAGGTCACTTTAACTTTTTAATTAAAAACTACTTTGTTATGTTTTCTATCTAATAAAATTTTTTTTGAGCAAAAAGTGAATTTTGGATTTTTGACGAATTTTATTTAAAAAAATAGCCTATTTTTCAATCAAAAAAGTTACCGAAAAAATTTTTGATTTTTGAAAAGTTTGAAATGAAATTATTTAGATTAAAACCTATTATTTAAGATTGTGTGCAAAAACTATACTTTTGTTTTAGAAAATATTGAGAAAAATTGAAAAAAACAAAAAAACGATTTTTAAGATCGATTTTTCCGTAAATCACAGTAATATTGGCGAGAAATAATTTTCCATAGAAACTAAATTATACTTTTCGAATGGCCTTTGACCTTCTTAATTTAATTAGAATAGCTCTAACGTAAAAAGTTTTTGAGATATTGAATTTTGAACGTCCAAAACACTATTTTTGTGATGTTTTGCGTGGTAATATGTCAAAAACGTGATGTGATAGAATTTTTCTGACTTCTATAAAAAAAACTTTTTGACTAGTGAATTCGAACAGGGAAGAAAAAATCGAATGCGCTGAGCTCGAATCCGAAGTCAGAAAAATTCTATCACATCATGTTTTTGAGATATTACCACGCAAAACATCACAAAAATAGTGTTTTGGACGTTCAAAATTCAATATCTCAAAAACTTTTCACGTTAGAGCTATTCTAGTGCTAGATTCAAATTAAGAAGGTCAAAGGCCATTCGAAAAGTATAATTTAGTTCATATGAAAAATTATTTCTCGCCAATATTACTGTGATTTACGGAAAAATCGATCTTAAAAATCGTTTTTTTGTTTTTTTTTTTCAATTTTTCTCAATATTTTCTAAAACAAAAGTATAGTTTTTCCACACAATCTTAAATAATAGGTTTTAATCTAAATAATTTCATTTCAAACTTTTCAAAAATTTTTTCGGTAACTTTTTTGATTGAAAAATAGGCTATTTTTTTAAATAAAATTCGTCAAAAATCCAAAAATTCACTTTTTGCTCAAAATTTTTAATAGATAGAAAACATAACAATGTAGTTTTTTACCAAGTTTTGTTAAAATCATTTTTGTAAAAGATAAAAATAAAAAATCAAAAAATCGTATTTTTGCATTTTTTCCAATATTTTTGAGGTTATAGAAAAAAATTGTTTGAGTAAAAGTTGTAGACATTTATACTACCTACAACTTTTGCATCTGACTTTTTTCGATAGGACGTCTAGTTTTGACAGAAATTGTAAAAAACTATGATTTTTGACACCCACCCCACTTTTTCGCCCACCCACCCCCTTTGCCCTTTCCCCCAATTTTTTTGTGGACAATTTATTATTCCCCTTTCATATACCATTTATCCTAAATTTTCCCACCACCCTTATGCTGCTAATAATTTGTTCAACTTTTGCCCTCTGAACACCGGATTGGCACTGGTCTATTCACCTGCGCTTAGAACAAAGCCCTTAGGCTTACTCCTACTCTTCCCACTCCCTACTCATTACTCATTATAAATATATGAAATAAAAATAATAAATAATTTATAATTGTAGAACTGACTCATTTTTTAATACAAAATTCCTTGGAGACGGTAAAAATACTTTTTTTTTGGTGAGAAAATATCAATTGAGTGAACTTATATGCAGGTATATTGGTAAAATTTGATATTTTTGCATAATATTGTTAAAATAATAATAAATATTCCGTAAAGTTAAAAAAAATTGAGTACAAAAAAAATGATTTCTTAATTTTTTTTCTCGATTTAAATCGTGAATAACTTCTTCAGAACTCAATTTAGGGAAAATTACTAGGAGACCTTTTTTGTAGAGAATTAAATTTCCTATAAGAATCTGTCGTGGTTTTATTTTTCTATTCACTTATTTGCTCATCACAAAATTCCAAAGTGAAACAGTCAAATTGAAAAAACACTTCGATTTAAAAAGCTTAATTACTCGAATACGGCTCGTCTGACGAAAATTTTTAATCAGATCTTTTTTGTAGGAAATTTAATTTTATATAAGAAAAAATGAACAGAAATTTTTTTTACTTTGATCGTCTAGCAGTTCTGTTGTAACACATCATATCATGTATAAAAATAAAAAACACCGATGATAACCTCTTAAAATTATTTTTAACGGCTCAAATTTTCACCAAATTTTTTATTCATCATCCTGAACAAGATTTTCGAAGTAACTTTCAAAAAAAAAAATATTTGCCCAGTCTATTGGGCAATGTTACATTCTTTCTAAGTTTTTGAATCTCCTCGGGAAATTCATCATTTTGAACTATTTCAACTATTTTAAGAAATGCTAAGTGTAACTCTTTGGCCGTAGGTGATTCTTCAAATACCTTCGTTTTATCTTTAGAAACTGCAAAGAATCGCATTACATGAACAATGGTTGTAACAAGTTCTATGTAGGACGTCTCTTCTTCAATAAACTCCATGAGCTTCGTTCGGGGAATTTCAACCGCGACCAGAGCTAAATTGGTCTTTCTTTTCTCTAACGCTTCCTCTTCTGGAGACAATTCGAAATGCGAATTGACTGGCCATAAAGTTGGCTCTTCCAGTAGAAATGGTGGACCATTAAACCATATTGAACTTTTGATTTCGTCCACATTACAACCTCTTGATACAATGTCTGCTGGTTTTTGTTTTGTTGGAACATGTCTCCATGATACTTTTTGCGTCCACTCTTGGATGTCGGACACTCGATTTGCAACAAAAGTTGCAAGCGTAGATGGATGTGCTTTTATCCAATGCAACGTTATTTCGGATTCGGTCCAAAAAACAACTTTTTCAACGTCAAGATTCAACATTGCCGATACTCTCATATATAAGTTAGAAAGAGTATGCGCTGCGCAAAGTTCCAATCACGGAAGCGATTTGGTTTTCAGAGGGGCCACCCTGGACTTTGCTGTTAATAGCGTCGACTTGATACCCTCCGTGCTTTGACTTCGGATGTAAATGCAACCTCCGTAAGCCCTCATCGAAGCATCAGCGAACCCATGAATTTGAATTTTTGCAATCGAATGGGTTTCAACAAACCTTGATATTTTTATCTCGCAAAGCTGAGATAGGTTTGTTTTAATGTCTTGCCAACATGTATCAAGGCGCAACGGAATCGACTCATCCCAATCAAGTTTTGCAATCCAAAGCTCTTGCAATAAGATTTTAGCTTTGGTAATAATAAGGCACAATAAACCAAGAGGGTCGAACAGACGAGCAGAAACTGAAAGAATATTTCTTTTGGTGGCTCGTAGATCATGAAAACTACTGTCTAAATTGAAAGAAAAATTATCTTCTTTTGGTTGCCAGCAAATTCCTAACGTTTTTGTAGAGTCTGAATCATTGAATTTGATTGACTTTTCTGGACTTTCAGCATTATACAATTCTGGATGATTTGAATACCATTTTGCCAATTGAAACAGACCATTTTTTAAAATAACTTGTATTTCATTTTTAATAACACGGTGTAACACTCAAAATATACGCGGGCGGAGACCTATCAGGTTTTGTAGAGCTAGTCGCACTGAATACGAAACGGTATTTGAAAATCCCCTAACACCCCCAAAATCTGGAGTTACGGTCAAAAAACGGTTTTTTGGACCTTCACCCATTGAAAAAATTCTAGCTTCGACAATTTTTTACCCATTTTCGATTTTTTTACAGTTTCTAGAAGAAAATGAGTTTTAAAACATTTTTGTTCCCCTATTTTTAACTTTGAAATCGATTATTTCAAAAACTATTGGTAATATTATATTGATTTAAAAATTAGAATCAAATGCACAATTTTGCCTTTTGGAAATGGTATCATTTATTACTGTAAGTGTTGCCGTTGTTTTTTAATAGTTTTTTTTATTTTGATAATTTTTTTTTAGAAAAATGCCCCTCCCACCTAAACGGGGGGAGATAGACCCCCCTCCTGAAGAAAAAAAATGTTTGTATTGAGCTCCTCTACAAAAACCCTTCATCAAATCCTGGCGCCCAACTTATCCTACTACGTGCCGAAACAACATTTTTGTTCTATACCTAAAAGTTCGAATTTCTGTATCTGGGTTGAAATCGAAAATTTTTTTTTTCTAAGCCAATTTTGAAGTGATTTTCAGAAAAAATACTTCGATCAATTGGGAAATGGATATAGTTTAAGAATATATTTTTTAAATAGCATGTTATTTTGAAAACATATACTTTAAATTGATGCCGAAGTTGGGCAAATGACAAAAAAAATTAAATTTTTGTACTTTGACATTTTATAAATTCTAAGTGGTTTAACCAAGTTACATGTTTTATACATTGTTAAAAAGGTATATTTATCTTCTATCAGAAACTGTAAAAAAATCGAAAATGGGTAAAAAATTGTCGAAGCTAGAATTTTTTCAATGGGTGAAGGTCCAAAAAACCGTTTTTTGCCCGTAACTCCAGATTTTGGGGGTGTTAGGGGATTTTCAAATACCGTTTCGTATTCAGTGCGACTAGCTCTACAAAACCTGATATGTCTCCGCCCGCGTATATTTTAAAACCTCATTTTTGTAACACCGTGTAATTTTTAAGGTTTCAATTAGAGCCTACTATTGCACGTGTATTTAAGGTACACGTGCTACACGTGTATTTAAATAATTCGTGCCGAAGCACGTGTATTTGTAAATACACGTGTATTTATATTTACACGTGTATTTATATTTACACGTGTAAATAGCGTTCGAACAGGTAGATTTGGTGGCGATTTCCTAAAATATGTATTATATTGAATGAAAAGGATATTGTTCAGGTTTTTGCGGTTATTGGCTAGATTTACACATTGAAATTACACGGAAAATTTAATTGGAAATTCTTCTTCAACCCTAGCCATATAAATCTTGGAAAAAAATTTTGACCCGATTCCCATTATCGTATCGAACTGAACTTTGTACACATATGAAGTTTGGATTGCAACGCAATATTTTGGGGTCCGAACTCAGGGGAGGGGCATTGGGGGGTTGAAACACCCCAAATCTATTTTATCCCATTCTAAATATCGCAAAAGCTTTTGTAGGTAAATTGCAAGAGAGGGGTTTTGGGAGCTCATACCACCCAAGCAAATTATCATCTTCTTTCAAATATTATACGACTAAAAAGTAAAAAAATAAAGCAGATTAGATTAGATTACCAAGCAACAAAACATATAAAATAATTAAATTGACTCCATGGAGTCCCTTTAAATGCCGTCCAAGGGCTCCGGTTGTTCCACCGGGACAAATAAAGACTTTTGATTTCTATGACGACCTACATCTTGTTTTGGTTTGGATTGTTTGTCACATGGTTTAAGTCTTGAGGTAGAAGATTCTTCAGCAGATAAGTGCTGGTATCTTTTGTTAAGAGCTGCTTCACAATCGCTCCATAAAGGAAGGGTGCTGTAATCTAGCTGTTCCTCCCACTTAGACCTCGTGACTGAATCGACTTTCGACATAACCAAATGTATCATAATCGCATTTGTAATTTTCTTATCATCACCTAATGAAAGAAGTGAATCATAAATGGCAGAAACCGTATCTATGATACTGCGCAATGCAGAAGCCGATGGCTTCGGAATTTCTTTTAGTTCGAACAGTGTTGCAATATTGTCAAAAAATATCAAACAATTATTGTCGTACACTTTTTTCAAACTTGCCAATGCTTTGGGATAATTTTGTTCGGTGATTTGAAATGTGTGGCTGATAATCAATTAAGTTTTTTATTC
Organism: Episyrphus balteatus; assembly: GCF_945859705.1. NCBI lineage: Eukaryota > Metazoa > Arthropoda > Insecta > Diptera > Syrphidae > Episyrphus > Episyrphus balteatus. The sequence continues at coordinate 85,126,427 of NC_079134.1, forward strand.
GATTTAGTTTACTTGTTTAAAAACAACTTCCCAAAATATTCATCTAGTAACATTTAATTTTTCAAATTTATATTTTCATTTTTGTTCTTGTTATTTTCTTTATTCTTGTTTTTAAAATCTAGTAGCAAACAATAAAAAGTTATTTTTTGTAATAAAACTTAAATAAAATTTGTATTGATATTTACATCTACAAATGCTTTAACCGTTCCTAATGCTTCACCGGATAAACATGAAATCAGATGGTTGAATTTTTCGATGTCTGGAATCATCGGATCATTATCCACTAAGTTTTCCAAAAGGCTGATAAAATTTTTGTATTCCGAATATTTGCCACTGAATTTCGGAAGAGACATTTTTGGCAGTCGAGAATGATGTGGATTGCTAAAAGAATAATCAGCAGCGTAAGATTGACGCTTTTTACTCATGTGTGAAATGAGTAGAGATTTAGCACCTACACAAATGTCTTCTAATTCTCCGCGGGAAATGTCACTGTGATCCATGGTATAAAAAGAGAAGGTATGATCATTAGAAAAAACTCAGTATCGAGAACTGTCAAAACTTTTGGCTACTTATAGCGTTTTCGTTTTGGAATTCTTAGAACTGTCCGGGACTGTCCGATCCGGAATGCCAAACGATCAGAGTTGTATACTTTTTTTTGATTCTGAAGTTTGGGTTTCTTTGTATTTGTGAAACATCAAATGCGAACGTCTGAAGAAAGTTTTGTTTTTTTTATTTTTTTTATTAATATTAAGTTATCTATTCTTTTTTTGTTTTCTTCACTTTATTTTAATATAGTTTAAAGTTTGTGCATAGTTAAAAATCTAAAAATTGAGAAATGAACAACAAAGAATGACATTTTATTACTTTGACGTCTTAAGTGTGAACATGTGTGCGTGATTCTGGTTTTGATTCTGCCTCAAAATTCAGAATCGATTTTCTCTTCTTTTCAGAATTAGAACTGTCATTGAGTGCCAAACGAACAGTTTCAGAATCGTTCGGAAGAATTCCGGACAGTCCCGGACGACCAAACGAAAACGCTATTAAGGTTTTGACAGCCCAGCCCATTGAAATTGTTGTTGTAAACAAATTTGTCTAGGAAATTGTTGTCAAAACCTTATTACCCCATTTTGTAAGATGGCGGCTCTAATGATCATACCTTATCTTTTTATACCATGACTGTGATCAGCTGTTTCAATTTCTGGTTGAATTTGCATTAGCTGATCAATATTTGAATTTAATATATCCAACCGACATTCCAATTCTATTGGATTAAGCGAAAAAGTTTTTTCTTCTAATCCCGTTTTTATACGTGTAATATTATTTTTTATAACCACCCGCTGGTGCTTTAAATGATTAAGGTTTAAATCCTTGGGGGGAGAAGTTTGCCTTTTCTTGCCAGTCATTGTTACTTTATTTATTTAAGAACTGAACAAATATATTGTGGAATTAGATTATCCAAATTGCTCAAATTGCACCGGTTATCAATTTAACTTATCGGAATTTATGAAAAATTAGTTTATTTTCATACGAAAATACCAAAAAAATCAATTTATTGCAACCGTATAAGTGTGCGAAATTTCAAAAATAATTTAATAAATTGTAAATGAATGAAGTTTTATTGACTGGACTTATTTTATAAATCAACAAAACAAAAAAAACTATTGTTTGCTGAACACACTCTTTATGCACTTATAAATTTGCTTCGCTGTATACAACCACACTTAACGAAACTGAATGAAACGTCAAACGAACTGTCAAGTGCCAAATGCCAGTTGTAAAAATATGTAAACAATGTGCTTTTCGCGAAATCGATTGTTTTTGTTAATTTAATTTAGAGAATATTTAGATTGAAAATTGAAATTGTTGTTTAATTTAATTAAAATTGCCATAAATATAAAGGTATCACAAAATTTGTTCGAAAAAACTTAACAACAACTTTGAAGCTTTGAAGCAAAGTGGCTACGGTGCGGTGGTGACAGCGGCGGCGGCGGCGGCGCGATAGATTTAGACTCGACCGACAAACAAATTTATAATTATTATGTGAAATTTTAGTTTAATGCACTTGTAATGTAATCAAAAACTTTTAATTAATTTTTTCATTAAGTAATATTGTTAAATTATATTTTAAAATCAATAAATTAAATAAATTTCACCAAAGTTGTTTCTGTTTATTTTTCACTTTTATATATGTGTATAATGTATGTGTATGTGTGTGTATATATTGAAAATATGACAAAGATTGAAAGTGGGTGCAATTAAAATGGTTGCAATTAATTTGCAAATTTTTGATATTAAATTTTTGCTTTTATATTATATTATAATGCACTTTCAATTTTTGTTTATACCTCTTCGTTTGGGTTTTCTTCCTTGGAAGCCACTTCCCTTTGACATTCGTTGCAAATGCAGTTTTCGTGCATTGGTAAATTTGCAGCTCTAGCGCTCCGGTGGTGAAACCTGCAGCAATTGGTCCTGATTGGGGGTGGTTTTGTCCGGATATTTTTTGGTGACGATATTAATTAATGCACTCACGCACGGTTTTTGATTCCACAGATTAATTAATTCAAATGTTTCTTTTAAATTGATCGCGCACTTTTAATGTTTTATTTAAGATATAAATGTATATATATGTATATATATACGCGATATATATGAAAAGTATGTCACTTCGCGATTTTAATGAAACTATGAAAATAGAACAAATAATTAGTTTATATTTGTCCCTGCTCGGACGCCATGAAAAAAATTACAAGAGTTTTTGCAATTTAGCTCTTATTTGAGCTTAATAATTAACACTTTATAAAAAACTTGAAATTTAAACTTTCAGAGAAAAACGAGTAAAATAAAACGACGTGTTTAAAGTGCGGTAACTTTCAGTGGAATGATTTATTTTTCGTTTACTTTTTCTCCTTCTTTTTCATCTTTCTTTTAAAGTAAAATAAATATGGCCGAAAGGCGCGGAATTTAAATATTATAGCAGTTAAGTTCTAGTTCACAATAGTTAAATTGGATTTTTAGTACAATTCAAATTTTAATTCAAAGTAATTTCAAACTATATTTAAATTCAATTTAAGTTCATTTTAATTAATAAATTTCAAATTAGTAGTTATTAGTAATAATTCAAAGGAAATTCAATTTTTTATTTTTACAATGACATTTGTCAAAACAAGGCACGAAAAGAGTTCTATTGAAAAAGAAATCGATTTAATGCAAGGTTTAAATCAAAATACTAAGACTTTTGCTAAGTTGATTTTATCTCAGACCTCAAGAGAATATTCCAATGATGAAAAGTGGATTTCGCAATGCATTTTTTTTTCGTTCTTCCTGTGGCTACAACTTTCTTCGGGATCAACTTGATTTGCACTTACCACATCCATCTTCCTTGCATAGATGGATAAACATAAAAAGCCTTTCTCCTGAGGCTCATATCAGTGTTTTGAACGAAATAAAGAACGTAACATCAAAACTATCAGCAGAAGATGGAGAGGTCATTGTAATTTTTGACGAAATGAGTTTACAAAAAAAACTGACCTACAATAAATTCAAAGATGAAATTGAAGGTTTTGTGGATTATGGAAATAACCAAAGGTCAAATGATTTTGCTAAATGTTGTAATGTGTAACTGAGCACACGTGCGTGACTGAGTCGCAATTCTTTTCCCGATTTCTGAGTTGAATTTCATACATACCAAGGTTTTTCTTTTTCTAGTGGCTTACTACTGCTTCTTTGAAGTTTTTTGAATTGGTTTTTGGGAGGACTTTGGTGTTTTTTTGGTGTAAAATCAGAAAATTAAAAAAATCTGTTTTTTTGTTCACTTGATCCCGTGATTAAAAGTATATAAAAGGACTGGAAGTGTTATTAAATAAAGAGAAAATCACACAAACACAATGTTGACAAGAGCACAAGTTGACAAAGATCAGACAATGTCTCCACTACCTCAAGATTTCTCTTTGCAGAAAAATACCACTGCACAAAACAAAAAACGGGAAACCAATGATGAACACTCTTCGGAAAAAAACACTAATGACGAAACATGCATGTTATTGGATGAATCTCTTAGCAAGCTGAGTGATCGCATAGTTTCTCAATTATTGGTGAGAATGGATGAACTCGAAAAGAGGATTACCGAAAAAATTGATAGCGAGATAGTAGCCTTGAAAACTGTAATTAGTGACGTAGAAAACCGTATGACGAATCTGGAATCAAAACAAAATGAAATCGATGAACTCAAATTACAAAACCAAATGCTTAATGAAACTATAAGACAACAACAAAATTCTATTGATCTCATCACCACTCGCTTAAATCGAAACGAAGAAAAACAGCAAACCACCGAAATCATGAGCCATGCCTTTCTGCACGGCATTCCGATGTTAGCAAACCAATGTCTTCGTACAATATTTAACACAATGTGCACTAACTTGGGATTAATGCCATTAAATCTTAAACACATATCACGTCTTCGAAAGCAATCATCTGCTCATCCCCCAATTTTAATTAAATTTTTTACACCGCACGACAAGAGTTCAATTTTGCGATCTATTGCACATCACCGAAAAACCACGAATGGCCCACTTTTATTGCGTAGCTTTGATAGTGGACAGCTTTACAAAGACTATGAAAATTGGGAGATGCCGTTTTGATCAATGATACTCTGGAATTGGAAAACATTGCCACAACAACGCAAACGATAACATATGATGAACAGAATAAGGAGAAACAAGATGTCGAACTATAAATTATTGTTTGTTTACCTATTTTTTAAATTTTCTTTTAATTACCTTTTTTTTGAATTATTATTTAATTAACTTTTTATTTATGAATTTTTATATTTTTTATTTTGAGTTAAATATAATTTATCCTATTTTTCATATTTTTGCATTATTTAAACTTTAATTATTATTATTTAATTTCATCACAGTGTCTTTGAAGAGGGTATTTTGGTTCTATACAATTATTATATTTCGGTATGGTCGGGGGTTATCTCATTAGATAATATTTTCTTAACTGATGATTGATTCTAGCGAGTTAAATTTGGATCCCATAGTTCTTGAAAGTAAAACTACTACGCGTTCTAGCGAGTTAAATTTGGATCCCAAAGTTCTTGAAAGTAAAACTACTACGCGTTCTATGTTAAATGTTTTGGCAAATCGGTTTTCGGGACTGCAAGTGTGTCATATTAATGCACAGAGTCTTTTTTGTAAACTGGATGAGTTTCGATATCTTTTTGAAAATTCTAAAGTTGATGTCATATGCATCTCTGAGTCATGGTTTTCCGAGCAAATCAACGATTCTGTGTATTCTGTAAATGGGTTTAATCTTTTTAGAGCTGATAGAATAGGCCGAGTTGGAGAGGGGGTGGCTATCTATGTTCGTGATAATATCAAATGTAAAATTTTAGAGAGATCACCTATAGGTTCTCCTATCGATTACTTTTTTATAGAAATAAAATGCTCTTCTCAAAAAGTTCTTTTAGGAGTGGATTATCGTCCCAATAGAAGCATTGACATAACACCATTGACTTCGAAACTTTATGAACTGTCATTTGTATCGTCACTCGGTATTTTAGTGGGTGATTTGGATTGCAATGTTCTGAAAGATTCAAGTCTTGTTGAATATATGAGAAGCTTCAACCTTTTCCCAGTAAATACATTAATTCCTACTCATTTTTCCAAAAGTAGTAGCACATTGCTAGATTTGTTCTTTGTAAGTCATCCAGAAAAGGTTCTTAACTTTGACCAACTTTCCGCTTCATGTTTCTCCCTTCATGACTTAATTTATATCACTTTCTATTTATATTACCCAGTTGCTCACAACCAACATATGGATACAGAGATTTCAGAAATGTAAACAGATCACTTTTACAGTCTGAACTTAAAAAAATCGAATGGTTTCGCGTTTATGGTATGCTCTCAACTGATGAACAAATATCTTTTTTGAGCAACAATATATTAAAACTATTTAATGACTTCATACCTTTAAAGAGTAAAATACTTATAGTGGAGTCAAATTAGCCTTATACCTCGGAATCCATTGAAAGTCGATGCATCTGAAAAACGAGTATAGGGCTGCCTTATAATAGGGTCAAATAAGAAAGTTAAAAAAAAAAAATTCACCGCTCTCGATTACAACAGTTTTTATAGACCGTTTACTGTCATTCCGTATGCAAGCGTCAATCGGAATTGCTGTCTCATTTTAGATTTTGATCAAACTTTGTAGGGATGTTCTCTAGGACTGTAAGGAAGCAAATCCATGATGATTAAATTTTAAGTTGCGTGGTTTCCCCGCTACCCGGATTCGAACTTTTTCAGAAGGTCATTTTTATGTTATTATAGCTTTGCGTCTACTAAAGATATCTTTTTGTTTGAAACGCCATGTTAAAGCTTAAGAGTAGTAATTTTTGAATATATATTAAAAAATTACGTAATAATTATCCCTGAATTAAAAATAATTTTTGAAAAACTGGTAATTTTGCTGATTTTTCATGGTTTTTGACTGGCTCCAGAACCTTGGCTATTATATGTAGGAAGCTTATACTTACCAAATATTAAATATAGATATTTTTCAACAAAATAAATCTAAAATGAACTCGATGGCTGTACTCCTTATGCAAAAATTTTAAGTTCAAAGTTTTGAGTTTTTTGAAAAAATATTTTTTTATACTATGATTTTTTACGATTTGACTAAAGATAGAAGCATGAAACTAACAGTGTGTTAAGTTGAAACTTTTAACTTTAAGTCCTCTAAATAAAATTGTGTTATTTTCATATCTTCTTAGTGTACCGCTTGTTTGAAAATTCACAAAAATGCTAAAAAGCCAAAAAAACCCTACTTAAGGCTATGATTGCACTATGTTTGACATAAGATAGAAGCATGAAATTAATAGTATATTTAGTTCGTACTCTTAGCTTAACATACTGTAAGTTTCACGTTTCTTCGTTTAGTCAAATCGTAGAAAATGACAGTATAAAAATTAGCTTTTTTAAAATACTCAATACTTTGAACTTAAAATTTTTGCATAAGGGGTACAGCTGTCGAGTTCATTTTAGATTTATTTTGTTGAAAAATATCTATATTTAATATTTGGTAAGTATAAGCTTCCTACATATAATAGCCAAGGTTCTGGAGCCAGTCAAAAACCATGAAAAATCAGCAAAATTACCAGTTTTTCAAAAACTATTTTTAATTCAGGGATAATTATTACGTAATTTTTTAATATATATTCAAAAATTACTACTCTTAAGCTTTAAAATGGCGTTTCAAACAAAAAGATATCTTTAGTAGACGCAAAGCTATAATAACATAAAAATGACCTTCTGAAAAAATTCGAATGCGGGTACCGGGGAAACCACGCAACTTAAAATTAAATCATAATGGATTTGCTTCCTTACAGTCCTAGAGAACATCCCTACAAAGTTTGATCAAAATCTAAAATGAGACAGCAATTCCGATTGACGCTTGCATACGGAATGACAGTTAACGGTCCATAAAAACTGTTGTAATCGAGAGCGGTGAAATTTTTTTTTTTAACTTTCTTATTTGACCCTTTTATAATGCAGCCCTATACTCGTTTTTTAGATGCATCGACTTTCCCTGGATTCCGAGATTTTACAAATTTTATGTCTAATTTGACTCGACTATTAAGAAAAATGACTCGTCGTGGTTTAATAACAACATTATGAAGCTTTACTGAGCAATTATAAGGTATTACGAAACAAAGTGACATCTGAAATACGCGAAGCAAAGAGAAGATTTTTTGCTCCAAGACTTGACCCGTCACTAGATACTAAAACACTTTGGAAAAATATAAAAGAACTGGGAATAGGAAATAAGAACTAAAAGACCCCCAAAGATATTGACTGCAATGAGTTAAATAAAATAGGAATAAAAGTTTTGTTTCTCAATCATTATCAGGCTCTTATAAAAGTTCAAATTATCCGAACGAGTCGGTCTCCAAGACTTCTAGTACCGATACTCATACTGGTTTTAGCTTTAGGGCTATGATGAAACTGACATCGTAAAAGCCTTAATGGCTATAAAGTCCAATTCAGTTGGCGTTGGCTTCCATACATTTTAAAAGCTCTCACTCATGTTTTTAATAGAATTCTTATGACAGGAGTATTCCCAATGGAATGGAAAAAGGCAAAGATTATCCGTGTGCCCAAAAATAAAGATGCAAATGATTTTAGACCCATTGCAATATTGTCTTACTTATCCAAGGCACTTGAAAAAATAATGAATGCTCAGATACGAGAATATCTCAACATGAGAAGTTTATTAAATTGCAATCAGTCTGGGTTTCGACCCAAGTACAGTTGCACGACTGCGTTGATTAAGATATCTGAAGAACCATTCTAACTCTGTTAGAATTTTCTAAAGCGTTCGACACAGTTGACCACCATGTATTGTGTTGCAAGCTCGAGAGCCAGTTCAATTTCTCTTTTTCAGCAACCAAGCTTATATGCTTTTATCTTAGTGAAAGGGTTCAAGCCGTTGTTGTAGGTGAGTCGATATCTTCGTTTATTCCCGTGACGAGGGGCGTACCGCAAGGATCTATTTTGGGCCCATTGTTATTTTGTCTTTACATAAATGATCTTTCTCTTAGCTCTATAAATTCATCTATAGATATGTATGCGGACGATGTCCAACTGCAATACAGTTTTCCTTTAAATAATATAATAAGTGGTATAAATGCGGTTAATGAGGATCTTAAAAAAGTCCTTGCCTGGTCACGGAGAAATGCTCGCTGTTTGAATGCGAAAAAGTCACAGTGTCTTATATGTTGAAAGGTGATTGATAGCACAAATCTGCCAAAAGTAAGGCTTGATGACAGAGTTATCGATTTTGTTTCAACAGCCAGAAATCTTGGTATTAACTTTAATAACACACTAACTTGGAAAAATCACATTAATTATTCGCACTATATGGCCTTCTCACCACTTAACACCAGTCAACACCAGGAAAATGTTAGCAAAAACTTTCCTTATACCAATTATTACGTTTGGCTGTGAGATTTTTTCAAATTGTGAATGTGAAGATCGAGCTTCTACATCTCCTGTTGACTGATCTAAGCCAAGAAGTTTTTGAATCTTCAAACAGAACCCATCAAATCGTCTGTTTTTGAACTATCCAGCCAAGTTTTTAATTTTTGGCCATTTTTGATATAAGGGGTCGAACCTAAAAAACGCGATTATAAGTACTTGGGGCAAATTGGGGCAAGATTTTTTTCTTGATTCCTTTAGAGGACACTTTCCTGAGTATAAAACCATAAAAACCCCAGAGAGCCTTTTAGGTGTAAAAAAGAAAATCTTACTCAAAGTCAAAAAAAATTTTTTTTTTACCAACACTTGGAAAATCACTAATAAAAACAAAACTCAACAAAACAAAAAAATTTTTATAGTTAAAAATTAATTTATATACCTTGATGAGTGTTATTATCCATTATTAAATTAATTTTTTACCGCACAAAAAATTTTGGGAGTAAGACAAATTACAACCTGATTTTTCACCACCAAAAAAAAATTAAACTAGACAATGTTTAGCACTCTATAACTTTCGCACTAATTGGACAACGCAAATAATTTTGATGCAGTTAGAACCTAAATATATTTGGGATGACATACCAATCACTCAAAAGTACCGCAATAATATTCGATTTTTTTATTTATTGCTATGGGTCGTCCCACTGCGCGGCGTAATGTTGCATACAATAGTATAGCTCGTTACGTATTCGGTTTAAAAAGGTATGACCACATTTCCTCATTTGCCTTATCACTACATAGACTCACTCTTGAAAGCATATTTAAATATAAGAAAATAACTTTGCTTCATAACATATCGTCGCCCTAGTATTGGAGTGCCGTATACGCCAAATTGCATTTTTTGAACTAGGTATGCAGTCGTATGTTTTCGAAGTTGCTCTTTTCAAATCTGCTATCCGTTTTTTTCTATCTTTTTTCGTTGCCGAAATATTCACTATTGTTTTGACAAAAACAAGAAATTTTGGCATTTACGGCAAATTTTTCATGCAATGCAAGAACATTTTGCGAATTGTTTTGACGTACGTTATGTTTTTTTTGACGTACGTGTATATGAATAAAATAAACTTCTGATTTTCATGGCGTATACGGCAAACTCATTTTGGACAAAAATTTATATATTTTGAAAACTAACGAATTGCAGATGTCCAATAACATGTATATAAAAGACACATTTTAATTATATATCATACTAAAATATCAAAAAATACCAGCGGTTAGTTCTTTCGCAATTATCTTCCGAACATTTAAATGCGATTTCCCAAAAATGTAAAAATGGCGTATACGGCACTTCAATACTAGGGCGACGATATTGCAATCCCGAGAACCATTGTACCTCTATACTAACATTCGTTTTCCTTTATCAGAAAGATCTATGGACTTAATTCCAATACGTTATAAATATTTAATATCAGATCGTCAATTTTTCCCAAATGCAATAAGACTATGGAACTCCATACCTCGTTCCATCAGAATGATAAACTCCACAACTCAGTTCAAAATTCATATCAGACGTTATTTATTGGGCGTTAGAAAATGGGCGATTGCCATGCCCCCTGGCTGAAATTGTCTTTTGTTGTTTCCTTTGTATAAACTACCAGCTCTACCATTCTACCAAATTTCAAGATTCTACGATAGTCAGAATTGTTCTATAATAATTGATGAAAATTCGGCGAAAATGGGCGGTTACCACGCCCCCTGAATTGAAAATATCAAATTTTCGATTTTTTCCTTTGTATACACCACAAGTCCTATCACCATGTAAAATTTCAAGTTTCTACGATAGCGGGAAGTTGTCCATAATATTGATGATCTGTCAGTGAGTCAGTTACGGTTTTCGCGATTTTTGAAGTCCTACATCTCAGAAATTACTTATCGTAAGAAGCTGAAATTTTGTGAGGAATTTGGGTTCGGCCAGCTCAACAAATGTAGCGAGTTTGAAATTTCTTGCATCTTTGCTGTGAAAGTTAGAGGGGGTCGAAAATGGCCTGAGATGTTTCCTGTAAATAAGGGTGTAGTGCCAAAGTTGCTAGAGAACTTGGCTGGGCACTACCGTGTCCCTTGATATATGTAATGTACGATATTCCCCACCTTATCAAAAGCATACGAAACAATTTATTAAAATACAATTTTTCAACTTCTGATGGAATTGTAAGTTGGAAGGTAATTGAATACCTTTACAATACTAAAAAAGGATTCCACCAAAATATGTCCGAAACTGCACATATCGACCCAACAGAATTTCAAAAAATGAGCGTAAAGTTGGCTGCTCAAGTTCTTAGCAGATCTGTTGCCTGTGGGATTGAGGCATTAAATAAATTGGGCAAGTTTCCGGACGAAATAAATGAGTTTTCAAAATCAACAGCAGAATTTATTAAAAAAATTAACCGTCTGTTTGATCTATTAAATGGAAAACCAGCACTGACTAAAAATGATCAAAACGTAATATTCATAAAAGAAATGAGGATGTATTTACTGAAGATTGAGCTGATAAATGCAAGAAATAAACCTTTTTGTTTCAAAGATTTAGCATTAACAATTGAAAGTGTACTTAGCATAAAAGAAGCCTCAAATCAACGAACTTGGTACAAGATATTTTGCAGGATATTGCTTTTTCAAAATGATGAAAAAAATGAAAAAGACCTGTGACGATTGTGTTAGAGAAATGTCCAAGGACAAACACAGTTTCAATCCTACAGAAATATTAATAAGCTTAAAAGAGAACGAAAGTTCAACCGAAACTTATTTTCAAGTATGCTGTCTTCATGTGAAAATATTTACTGCTTGTTACAGCTGACCATAAATTTAAAAACAAAAACTCTAAACACTTTAAAAATATTTGTTTCTGATCTTTAAAATGTTTGTTTTACAAAAATTTATAAAAAAAAAAAAAATGTTCTGATAAGAACAGTTGACAATAAAAATTTTATATGAAAAATATATATATATAACAAATAAAATGATAACAAAAAATCAAGCCAAACGAAGCCAAAGAATAAACAAAGGTCCTTGGAGCCGAATATTGAAATATACCCATATCCAAATCCGATAAGCGGAAGATGGGAGAAGGATCAGGAGATAATAATCGTAAGTGAAATCGTTGTGATTTATAGAATATTAAAAAAATGCATTTAATTCTTTTTTTTTAATATTAGTCGGAAGCAATATAATATGTATATATGCATGTGTTTAATTTTTCGTAATAACTTTTAAGTAATACACAAATGCGCTGATAAAAATGTATTTTGGAGTGCTTAAAGCATTAGATTTTTTGCAACATAACGCGTTGTAGAAAACTGTTTGTTACATGCGCATGTTTTCCTTATTCATTTTCAATTTTGCTCAGCAATTGCGCGCTGATTAAAAAGGAAAATGGGGTATGAATTTCGATCGTAATAAATTCAAAAATTTGAGCATACAGAGATTGGGCTTTGTCTAAACGAAAAAGATATAAAATAAATGAGACATGAGATGCGCAAATTATGTTCAATACAGCGCAGTGCGAAAAACAAATGAAAAATTTAACACACAGCGATGATTCTATACGCAGCAATTGCGCGCTGCAAAGGTTTGAAAACTTTTCTGGTGTTAAATCAGATGCTTATACATTTTTTCTTTGTACATCATAAGCGCGCTGTAGAAATGAGAAGATAAGACATTGATTTAACATAGGAAGTTTCTTGCCGAAACTTAACAACATTATTAAACAAATTTTACATACACAATGTACATACGAGTGCTAAAAGCATTGAATTTCTTGTAACAAAGCGCGTTGCAGAATTTTCTTTTTTAAATGCGCAAGTTTTCTTTATTTTTTTTTTTCCATTTTTCTCAGCAATTGAGCGCTGTTTAAAAGGGAAAATGAAATAAAAATGACGATATAAAAATCATAAAATAGGAGCATACAGAAATTGCGCTGTGTTTAAATGAGAAAAGTAAAAAGCGAATGAGAAATGAGATGCGCAAATAAACACAAATGTTTTTTTGTAGTAAAAGCGCACTGCATAAAAAAAAATTACAATTGAACTTTCAGCTATGATATTATACACAGCAATTGCGTGCTGCTTAAGTTTAAAAATTTTGAATTATTAAATCCATTTATGTAGCATAAGCGCGCTGCAGAAATGAGAATAAGACATTGATCTAACATAGAAGGTTTTTTTTACGATAAAGCACAACCAAGTTGTTCATGTGTATACAGCTTAATATAAAATAGTACTAATACTAGATGAATGTTAATTAATAAAGCACTCAAGAATGTTAAATACAAAATTGTACCATCATTGCATAAAAGATGTCGCCATATGCAATGGTATTAATTTCATACATTACTAAGTTACTACATTCAAGGTTTTAATATCCTTCTTCCTTCCTTTAATAACCCTGGATGAGGTAAGATCTTATATACGAAATAGAACTTTAAAAGGTTATCTCAAATCTTGCGTTTTCATTTCTTTTTTCATATCGAACTTTTATCTATGAGTATCATTATCCGGATTTGGTTTAAATTAGCATAAGTAAATTGGGAAAAACCTTCCAACATTTTAGAAGGGCCTCACAACTTTTTCGACTTCCAGTAGATGTTGAAGACAATTCTTCAAGGGGGGAGTGTGTTACAGCTGCTATTCCTTTTTGTACACCATGCATGTCAAACTTGCGGCCCGTGGGCCGCATGCGGCCCACAACGAGTAACCTTGCGGCCCTCGACATTTTTAATAATTTGGAGCTTTAAGCCTGGTACACAGATCCGAGCTAAACTTTAGGTCCCATACAAATTATCGATATCTTATCGATCTGTTATATTTAAGCTCGGCTAATTTTTTATTATTATTTTATTTAATATGTTAAATGCTAACATTAGAAATAAGCTTAAATACTAACAATGGAATCATTTAACTTAAACTCAATATATGAGTAATAATTGTCAATTAACCACAATAAAATATACATATATTAACATTGAAACTAAATGTACTATTATAAATAACAACAGAAAAAACAACATTCTGGTAAATTAATTAAATTGATTAAAGAAGCTATTTTTGAATTTATGGGATTTAACATTATCATTAATAGAATCGATTATATGAAAGTTTTTGTTAAAAATATTAATTAGTTGATTCATAGAGCTATTGACGCCATAGTTAGATCTACTAAAAACTACACAAATTGGTAACCTATTTCTTAAACCTGCACGCCCAACATTAAAATTCAGTCGATCCAACACTGAAGAAGATATTGAGCCTCTTATTATCCCAATTATAAAACATAATTGCAAATACTCTCTGTGAACTGAAAGTGATGGTAAATTAATAAGTTTAAGTCTATCCGAGTATGGAGGTAGGACAATTCTATCGGACCATGAAAGAAAACGCAACGAAAATCTCATGAACCTTCTCTGAACACTTTCAATTCTGTTTATATGAATCATATAGTAAGGTGCCCACACTATACATCCGTATTCAAGAATTGGCCTTACAAATGAAATATATAGAACCTTCAAAACATATGGATCCTCGAACTCCCGCGCAAATCTTTTGATGAAGCCAAGTGTTACATTGGCTCTTTTAATAATGTGGTTATAATGATCAGTAAAAGTTAGTTTCGGATCTAAATTGATTCCTAGGTCAGAAAAATTTGATAATTTACATAATTGCGACGAATTTATCTCATAGTTGTTAGCAATTAAATTTTGTTTTCGTGTAAAGCTCATTGATTTACACTTGTCAATATTTAATATAAGGCGATTTGTGCAACACCATTCCCAAAATCTTTTTAAGTCTTCTTGCAACAGCTTACAATCGGATAGGGAATTTATTGTTCGAAATATTTTCACGTCGTCAGCATAAAATAAAGTTTTTGAGTTTTGGAAAACAGAAGGAAGGTCATTTATAAATAACACAAAGAGCAATGGGCCTAGGTGACTTCCTTGAGGTACACCAGAATTTACTCTAAAGTTCTCAGAACAGTCATTTTTAAACATTACGCAGTAATACCTGTCTACAAGGTATGAAGATATCCATGAAAGAAAGTTCTCATTTAGTCCAATTCTTGCTAGCTTTTTCAAAAGTACTTCATGGCTTAGTTTGTCGAATGCCTTACTGAAATCAGTAAATATGCAATCAACTTGTTGCTTTTTCTCAAAAGCATCAACGCAAAATGTCGTAAACTCTAGTAAGTTTGTTATCGTCGATTTTTTCTTCACAAATCCATGTTGATTTTCACATAAAACAGAGGAACAATTAAAGGAAAGAGTGTCACATACTAAGGACTCAAAAAGTTTTGGAATAACGGACAGTTTGGCTATGGGACGATAATTAGTGACCAAATTCTTAGGGCCCTTTTTATGAACCGGTCTAAGGTAAGCATATTTCCATAGAGTAGGAAATTTTGAACACTTTAAGGATTCATTGAACAAGAGATATAAAGGGTAAGACAAATAAGATGAACATTTTTTTAACATAAAAGCAGGCAAGCCATCTGGACCAGGACTTATATTATCTTCTAGTTTTAATATTTTATTTATGATTGAGTCTTCAGAGATTGAAAAATTAATTAACGCCAGATGAGAATACTCTTCCGTTGAAGAATAATTATCTGTTGCATCAGACGACAAAGTATCGGCGAAGGCACTTTTAAAATAGTTGGCAAACATTTTAGATATAACTTCTGGAATATGACTGTTTGCATTTTCATAGCTCATATTTAATGGATAACCGTCGAATTTTCTTTTAGTATCAACATATTTCCAGAAATTTCTTGGACTTGATTTAAGTTCACTTTGAGTTTTTGCAATAAATTCTGAATAGATAAAATTAGTGTAGTTTTCAAATTCATTTTTATGCTCCAAATATACATTGTAATCTTCATCAGTCCTAGACTTACTAAACTTTACCCAGGCTTTGTTTCTCTTGTTTTTTAAAGTTTTTACATGCTTATCGAACCATGGCGGATTAGTTTGTTTTTCTCTTATTTTTCGTAAAGGAATAGCTTCGATAAAACAATCAAATAAAACATTATAAAATTTTATAGTCATGTCGTCTAAGTTTGAGTTTGAAAATATGGTATTCCAATTTATACTATCAAGTAAGTTAAAAAGTTGATTGAAATTACATTCTTTAAAGTTAAATTCTAATTTATCATTACAATTACTAGGTAGATTATAAACACTCAAGCTCAGGGAAATTGATAATGCGGGGTGGTGTCGGTCCTCTTCAATAAGTTTTGAGTCACAAAGTTCAACATAGCTGTCCGATGTTAAACATCCAGAAAAGTAAACAAGGTCCAGAATTTTATTAAATTGATTGCTGACTCCATTCAATTGTTTTAAGCCTAATGATGCCATATTATCCATTATGCTGAATTCGTTTGCAGTCGAAGCATTGACAGGAAGTAGCTCTTGGAATTCATCTATCCAAGACCAATGTAAACTTCCTAAGTTAAAGTCTCCAATTACTATAATTTCATCATTTGATTCAGTTTTCTCTGAAATGCTATCCAAACAATTGCATAGTCCATCGTATATCTCGGATTTGGAATTAGGTGGTACATAGATAGCCACTACATATAAGTAACCAGATGACATCTTTAATTTAATGCACAGAATTTCAATTGTAGACTCTAGGAAATCATCGACAAGAGTGCTAACGAGAGAGTTTTTGACAGCTATCAGCAATCCTCCACCAACTTTAGCAGATTCATTAAGAGAATGACGATCACGACGATAAATTTGAAAACTTGTGTCCAATAGCTCGGTATCAGCGATAGATGAGTTTAACCAGGTTTCAGTTAAGACAATAACTTCGTGTGAAATGTTATTTGCATTTTTGTAGACCTTATTGGTCTTTGTCCGTAATCCATTCACATTTTGATAGTATATTAGTACTTGTTGAAGTTGCTGCAGTTGGATGTTTGCATTGTCAGGTGTTTGTGAAAATGGTTTGGCTGCTTTTTCAATGTTCTATTTACAAACTCGTGCATAACAATTCCAGAAGGCCAAAAAGATTCATTATTTAAAAGATAAAAAACTGAATCTGAGCACCTTATTTTGAAAGATGAGTACTTAGCATAATTCCGTTGAAGCATTTTTTCTACAATAATGCTTTGTAGCGTACCAATCTTGTTTTTTATGAAATTTTTTATGTCTAAGGCATTAGTAGATGGGTCAAGCTTAGAAATGAAAAGAATTTTTTGTCCTTCAACAATTTTTAAACGTGATTCAAAAGGCATTTTTGAGTTGTTCTGCTCTTGAACATGACAAGCTTGAAGTGGAAAGTTACTTGTATCAATATTATTTACGCCCATTGAGTGAAAGTTTGGTAACGTCGCAACTGATAAAATTATTGGTTTAGAGGACATTTGGCATTCATCAGTTCCGGTTATTAGTGTTGGAGTTGTTGGTTTTATTATTGTTGTTGGTTCAGTAACTTTGGGTGAGGTGTTAGCAGATGTAGGTGATTTATCAGTTGGAGTATTAGGCAATGGTATAGATGACGACGGAAGAAGGGTTGGGGGGTTTGGTACATCATAATTGAAGTTGAAGTTTTGCAGTGGACGAGAAGGTGTAACAGAATCAAATATTGATGTTGCTGTTTTTTTAACTAAGGGATTTTGAAGAGAGTTATCTGCGTCAAGTTCATTGCTTTTGCGTTTAGATGAGCTTTTAGGTCTAGAGATAATATTTTTAACTTTTGTTTTACTTCTCGTTTGACGTTTGTCGGTATTGGGTGCAGTATGACATGATGAGGGATTATTTTTATTTGAGATATTCGAGCGGCTAGAAGCGATATTATTTGTAACTTGCTTGTTAAGTTGGAGCAATTGGTTATTAAGATTTTCGATATGCAGCTTATTTTGTAGTACATCACGAACAATATTGTTGTATGCAAATGGATCGCAATCGTCACAAAAGTAATAAAAAGATTTCCTTTCTTTAAAAAGTTTGATGCTGCTGAACGGAGCATTAATACATCTAATATGTAATAATTTACGACAGTTACCATGACAAATAATTGCGTCAATAAGGTAATCCGCAATATTATCACATACAGCACACGCAGACATATTTTTGATTTTGGTTTAGTTTTTAAATTTTGGATTTATGAAAAAATCAATATTTTTAAATTTTACTTGCCAAAAAAAAGTTTTAATACACCCTGTACTTAGTTCATGCACGAACCATGAATTTGAGGTTGAAATGTTGGTTATGGTATGAGATGATAGGTGGCAGTTGAAACAGATGGCAGATATTATAAGTGATGACTGATGACAGATAACAGCTGATGAGTAGAGTGTATTGTTAAATTGTTATTGTTGCTGATGAGTTGAACGATGAAAACAATTAATTGCAGCAGGCAGGCTGGTATGCAAAATGCGATGCAGGATGGAGCCAGCAGCAGGTTATGTTCAAAGCTCAGTTGGTAGCAAGCAGCAACATGAAAATGTAGGCAAGAAGTTCGGATACAATGTAGTCTCAATAATGCTTCAATAGGCAGAACATATGCTAAAAATTTCACTCACCGGGAGAAAGAAACAAAAAATCATCAACGGGAGCACAAAATGTTGAGAGCGGCAAAGTATATTCTCTTTTCACACAAGAAAACAAATGAAATCAGTTATATGTACAGATTTAACTATGGGTCAATTTTAGCATGAATTTGCTGTTTAATTTTGATAAAATTTTGGTATTTAACACTATTAACAAAAATGAATTGCCAGGTTATAGTGAAAAAAAAAAAAAAAAAAAAATTTACAAAATTGAATGGCAAACAAAAGACCACAGCTTGAATTAAGAGTCTGGGTTAAAATTCGATTTAATAAATTAATAAAGTGGAGCGAACTAAAAACACTTGTGAATAGGTTGACGATTACTCGGACAATTTCGACAATTTATATGGGAGCTAGTTTAAATAATGAATGCCTTAGGTATGGCATTCTTTGTTTTTTTTTAACATAAAAATTAGAATAAATGTCGAATGATATTGAAATGGAGATCCAAATTTCTATGAAGTGGAATTTGACCGAATTTTATAAGTCTTTTCAATCAGACTTGGAACAATTTAAAAGTGCCATATAAAATTGTTTGCAAATTTCATACAACCTTCGTATGCAAGCATATAATTTTATTATTAAGAGAAATAAGATCCAGCCTAACTTACACCTTGGTCTGTTGAAAAAAATGGTAGTAAAGGAGAGATTCTAGTTATCAGGAAGTAAACATAAATGCTATAATTCTTCTTATTTTTATATTATATTTTATTAAATTATTTTGCGGCCCATACATATTTAGATCTTGTTGTTTTGGCCCCAATCAACCACTGAGTTTGACATGTCTGTTGTACACGGTCAAAAATTCTGCCGTAGTGTTTAATACAACCTTTGGAATTAGGCCTTTTTCAAAACAAAAATTATTAGTTTTCATAATTGCGATTTTACTCAAATACAAAAAATAAAATGTAATCAAAAGTATTGAAACATAAGAAAATTTGAAATTAAGACGAATTTATTGCACCTAAATAATAACTTTATCTGGTTAGGAATTGAAAGAATTGAAAAAAAAGAAGCACAAAGGATTGTCTGGCGATGGCAGAACCGACGGTGTGGCAGCTGCAGCAATTGATTAGGTTATTAATTATATTTGTATTGTAACACTTGACTCAACATTTAATTTATTTATTTTTTTTTTTTCAAATACAAAAGTAGCATGGGTGGTAACCATAAAACCAACATTTTATGTAAAAGAACTAGGGTGGCAACCATACAAAAGTTTAAATTCAGCTGTGTATCCCACAGCCAAAAAAGTATAAAAGCCGAGCTTATTGGCATACAAAGTCATTCTTGTTTGGTGCTTCGCTGTTAATGGTCGGGTTTATTCCACTATTGTTTGAAAAACACCACACTGGAAGCTTGAGTTATTATAAATTAATTGCACACACGTCGGACGGGTTCTCCTCCGCCTTGTTTAGTAGCTGCCTTTGTTTTTTTTCTTTGAACAGTCGGGTAATAACCACTGTTATTTAAATTTTTTTTTTCTTAATATTATTTTCTTTTCTTTGCTTAATTTTTGAATTGTAATTTTTTTTCTTTGAACAATCGGGTAATAACCACTGTTATTTAAAATTTTTTTTTTCTTAATATTATTATTTTCTTTTCTTTGCTTAATTTTTGAATTGTAATTATCTCTTTGAATAAAATTTTTTAATTGAATATTGTTAATTTTTAACATTCAAAAACACGATATTTTATTTAATTTTTTTTGACATTTGTTTTGTTGCCTGTTCAGCGTCTGTGGGAAGTTTTCTCGAACTACACAGGAGGCGGCAGAGAACCAAACAAAGCGGCGTTATATGTCATTTGAAGACAGATTTTATTTGTAACCTGTAAGATTTGGACCCCACTGAACCTACAACCCTGTGAGTTGATATCTCCCGCTACAATTGGCGCCCAACTAATTGGAAGGTCTACCTACAAAAATCAAAGAAAAATCAGTTGAAAATGGCTACTTTCACCGATAGACAGCTTCAGACTTTTATCGAAGCAATGAAAACATCAACAATCATCAAAGGAAGTTTCAGCCACTGCACGGCTCGCTTCAAAGGTGTAAGAGATGCTTGTATCGTGGAAGGCTTCATCGCAACAATCACTGTTTACAAAGATGTCGAACGAATATCTGATGACGATGCAATTGCAGGATTTCCTTTACTGCTGGAAGAGGGTGCAAGCGTCTGGTGGCAAGGTGTCAAAGACGAGGCGTTCACTTTTAATGATATCGTATCAATGCTGCGTAATGCATACGCTCCATCCAAACCTAACTTTCGCATATATATGGAAATCTTCGAAAAAAAGCAAAAAGCAACTGAAACAACCGATGAGTTTGTTTGTGAAAAACGAGCACTTTTTTCAAAGCTCAAAGACACAAAGCTAAAGGAGAAATGGATGGTGGATATGGTGTTTTCACTAATGCACATTCGCATACGAGATAGTATCTCAACCGATAGCATCAAAAATTTCTCAGAATTATTGACCAAGGCTCGTGCTGTGGAAACATCTTTAGAAGAAAAGAGCAATCTGAAAGTAGTTAAAACAGAAGCTGCACCAATAAAAATCCGATGTAGTTTTTGCAAGCATGCTGGCCATACAGTGAGTGAATGTCGAAAGAAGGAAAAATACGATGCTAAAAAGAACCCCAACACATCCACAAATGACACCCAACTAACCGAAACGAAGATCCATTGCTATAAGTGCAAATTACCTGGAGTAGTGCGATCAACATGCCCTAACTGCAAAGAACTACCAAAAGGCCCATCGACCGTTTCTTTTAATTGTATAAGAACGACAATCGGAACAGAACTGCCTACAATCCCGATAGCAGCACATGGTGAAACAGGTATTGTATATTTAGATACAGCGGCACGAACAAGCGTTTGTGGAAGAGAACTTTGGATTCATCTCGTGAAGAACGGTACCAAATTCACCCAAGTTCCAGCCAACGCACATAGGAGTATTTGCAGTAAAAACCTGGTCATAAGTCGATTTTCTGAAAATCAAAATTGACACCAAAAAGTTTGGCAAAGTGGGTGCAAAATAAACCTGTGTCAATATGCTGCACTCATTTTTTTGTTTTTCGATCGTGTCTTGTTAAAAAATGAGTTCAAAGTTAACTGTTACATCTACCTCATTTTTATTTGAATTCGAAGTATTTTGGTAAGTGTTATTCTATATGCGATATCGGAGTGTTGTGATAGAAATCTAAAAAAATTTAAATGGAGAATTCTTCTTCAGTTATTTATTAACGATATTAATAAAGTTTTGAAAATGTTAGATGGTTTTTTCTATTTTAATTCGGGCTTAGAACTAGTATCTAAAAACTTGATATTTTTGATAAGTTATTATTTGAACTTTAATGATTTTGTTTTAGTATACCCCGTTATTCTGCGATGAATTGAAACTTATGAGTTAGTTTATATATTCTTTAACACAATGCAACAAAAATTGGGTGCTCTTAGGTGCTCTTTAGAGAATCGAGGGTCAATTAGTTTTTCACTTTCTGATAGAAAATACTCCTTACTTTATGCAACGTTTTTTATTTTTAAATTAAATTTACTGATGTTATTAGTGTATTTTATTTTGGGTGATCTTAATTAAGGTTGGGAAGAGAGAAAAGAAACTGAGAATTGTGTATTAGGGATGAGGAAAAAATTTTGGGAAAAATAATGTCGACAGGCGGAGTACAGGCCATTAATCAATTTTTTTAGTTTTTGGTAAAAAATAAAAATAACAAAAACTAGGTTTATATTGTATTTTCTTGTAGGAATACTCATTTTAAACAGAAATAATAACAAAAACCACGAAAAATAATTATGGCCAGGTTTTTGATGACAATACTCCTATGTGCAACGTTACGCCTGCCGACGGTAACACGAATAAGGATGATATTTTTATGGGGGAAACCAATATTATAATTGGAAATCGTTTGAGGCCCATAAGAACGAATATTTACCCCACTCCATCCAACACATTTTTAAAGATTCGTTGAGAAATGAAATAACTCCAGAACGAAAGCGTGGGAAAAAGCATTTATTCCCAGCGTTAATACGGACCGAAGAAGAGGTGTATTTTGAACCGATCTTCACCGAAATCCTTGCTTTTGACGTCCAACTACGTGATAATGAGGCTATTGAACTAAATGAAGTACACAAAAATAAGTTAAACGAGCTATTGCTAACTGCAGAATCATTATTCGACCCGCCAATGGAACCAACGCCATACACAGAACACAAAATCAATACAAATAACCATGAACCTATAGCAACAACACCATACAGACTCTCGCCTATCCGGAAGCAACAACTCAAGGAAGAGATGCATAAACTGCTTGAGGTAGGCATAATTGAGGAAAGTGAATCTCCTTGGGCAGCGCCAGTGGTATTGGTACCTAAAAAGGATAAGGGTGTACGTGTCTGCATAGATTACAGAAAGCTTAACAGCGTCACTGTCCCTGACAAATATCCCTTACCTAGGATAGACGATTTGCTTCACTCGACTTCGAAAACGAAGTTCATGAGCACACTTGATCTTCAAACGGGTTATTACCAAATACAAATAAACAAAAACGATGTTGAAAAGACGGCATTTATTACACCCTTTGGGCTTTACCAATTCACAAGAATGCCCTTCGGACTTCGAAATGCTCCTGCGACGTTTCAGAGGTTAATGGACAAATTCCGAAAAGGGATTCCTGGAACATCCATCCTCATTTATATTGACGACATAATCATATGCTCAGATAGCTTCGAAGAACATTATGAAGATTTGAAAAAAGTTTTCCAGCATCTAAGAATTTTCAATCTAAAAGTTAAAAGAGAGAAATCGAATTTTTGCTGTCCAAAAGTTGCATATCTTGGGCACATTATAACTTCTCAAGGCATTCAAGTCGATCCGGAAAAAGTATCAGCAATTGCCAATCGACCAGAACCAAGAAATGTTAAACAAATTCTGTCATTCTTGCAAACATGCTCATGGTATCGCCGTTTTATCAAAAATTTTGCTGATATTTCTAAACCTTTGAGCAGTCTCACGAAAAAAGATGCCGTTTGGAAGTGGGATTCAGATGAAAAAACCGCCTTCAACACTTTGAAAACCCTACTAACCTCAGCACCTATACTTCAACAAGCACAGGAAGACCAACCCTTCACGTTAAAAACAGACGCCAGCAATTATGCTCTTGGAACTGTTCTTTGCCAGGGGGAGAAGGCAGGGGCGTACACTCCTTTGGGGCAAGCGGGGCGGCGCCCCGGGGCCCCCGACCGACCCCAGGGCCCCCACTGGAGACAATGCAGAGAAGGAAACTGTTAGCATAAATTGAGTTACGAAGTAAATTAAAATGTATTTGAATCATTTCGGATACAAGGGAGACACATTATGTCATTGATTATGTCATTGTTTTTAAATCAATATATATTGATTTAAAAAAAAGTTACCCCAGGGGCCCCAAAAAAATAAACTGCTTTTTTAAAAGAAAAATTATTATTTTATCTTAATGCCCCCAAAAATATTTCTTGAAAAATCCTTGCAACCACAAATAATACAAAAAAGCAAAAAAAGTTTTGTTAGTCTCATACCAAATATTACTTCAAGTCAATACATTATGGGGCCCAAAAAAGCAAACAACTTCAGGCCAGGGCCCCCAAAAGCGTTTACTTCAGGGCGTCAAAAAAAAATTAAATAAAAAAAAATGTTTTTTTAAATTATATTTGTTGATGGACTACTAAATATTACTTAAGAGCCCCAAAAAATATGACTTCGGGGCCCTTAAAATATTATTTGAAGGGTCCCAAAAAACAATTTTTCAGGAACCCCGTTAGTTGAGAGGCAATCATATATTAATTTGGGGGCCCCAAAATCTATTACTAAGGAGCCCAAAAATATTCATTAAAATTTCTGATGGCATGACAAATATTATTTGAGGATCCTCAAAAGCTATTACTTCAGTGGTTCAAAACAATCAGGGCCCAAAACAAAACATTACGTTATTGGTGGCATTCCGAATATTACTTCAGAACAGAGGCCCCACCTATTAATTCTTGCCTCCAAAAAAATTATATTACTTAATTTTGAGGCCCAAAAAATAATTTTTCAGGGGCCCCAAAAGAAATAAACTATGTTCGATGATGGAAAATCAAAGGAGTACATTTTATTTCAGAACAGAGGCCCCAAGAACTATCAATTTTAAGCTAAAAAAAATTTATTTTAGGGACCTCTAAATATTTAATTTTTGGGGGTCCCAAAATTAATTTTAAGTAAGTATAGCAAAGTGCATATTAAAACATTAAAATAAACCTTAAAATAAATAATCCATACAAAAAAAATTTATGGTGAATACGTACTTTTTTTGGATCTTAGGGGCACCCGAATATCAAAGGGGCCCCAAAATGTAGTATTGCCCCGGGGCCACGGCGACTCAACGTACGCCACTGGGAGAAGGAGAATGAGCATCCGATTGAATACGCATCGAGACTTCTCACCGACGCGGAAAGAAACTACAGTACCTTGCCATATTATTAGGCCCAAGCGAAAAAAATACAATTTTTCGGTTCAGTTTTTGCTCAGTTTTTAAAGTTTTTGTCGAAATATCTTAAATTTTTTTGTGCCATTTACTTGCACATATCATGTAGATACGGATTGACTTGAAAAAAGTTTAAAAATTCATACTTTTTGATAAAAATAACGTACAAAAGGGGATTAACTCCAAAAAACGTACCCTGTGGAATTCACGCCCGGATAATTACCAGACCGGTCCAATTCTTAATTTTTTGTACCGAGGAATAACGTGACATTCTTAACTTTATGGCAAGGACCCAATCTTGCATAAATATAGAAGCTCTGATCGTCTGGAAAGTAAAAAATGTTCTTAGATTTGGGGTAGTTTTTTTCTTTTTTATAAGATCAGACGAGCACAGCTATTCAAAGTACATTATTCCAATAAAAAAACATCCTCTGGTCATTATTGGCTGTTGTACTACCTCAGGGAAAGGATGAAGTTCTTTTTATATTGTGGAAAACGCCATAACTCCAGACCAACACAATAAGAAGCTTGGGAACGTTTTGATTCTACGATTTCGGAATAGGCTTGAGGCTCTAAGCTTCTATATTTATGCAAGATTGGGTCCTTGCCATAAAGTTAAGAATGTCACGTTATTCCTCGGTACAAGAAATTAAGAATTGGACCGGTCTGGTAATTATCCGGGCGTGAATTCCACAGGGTACGTTTTTTGGAGCTTATCCCCTTTTGTACGTTATTTTTATCAAAAAGTATGAATTTTTAAACTTTTTTCAAGTCAATCCGTATCTACATGATATGTGCAAGTAAATGGCACAAAAAAATTCAAGATATTTCGACAAAAACTTTAAAAACTGAGCAAAAACTGAACCCAAAAATTGTATTTTTTTCGCTTGGGCCTAATAATATGGCAAGGTACTGTATTCAACAACAGAACGCGAAGCCTTAGCCATTGTATGGGCAGTCAACAAATTCCGAGGTTACATAGAAGGTGGTGATATAAACCTCAAAACAGATCACCAACCTCTCAAGTGGCTGATGAGCCTTAAATCACCCTCAGGACGACTTGCTCGATGGGCACTACAGCTCCAGCCTTATAATTTTCAAATTGAATACACTCCTGGAAAATTGAATTGTGTTGTCGATATGCTGTCTAGACCACCTTGCGAAAGCACTAATCATAATGATTTCGAATGCTGCATCTGCAGTTTCCAGATAGACATGCCAACACGAAATGCAAAAGAAATACGTGACGCTCAATTAGAAGATGCCGAGATCAAAACCATCACTGAATCATTTGAAAAGAATGATGAAAATGTGCCTAGATGGACATCCCGAGGATATCTTTTAAATGACGGTATCTTATACAGGTATTCTCCAGAATCTGATGCTGAAAATGCGCAGCTTGTTATCCCTGCCCAGGAACGAGAAGCGATTTTGAAGCATTACCATGATGAAACAACTTCCGGTCATTACGGCGTCGATCGCACGATAGCTCGCATCGCAACTCGCTACTATTGGCCCAGAATGAGGGAAACAATAACAAAATACATTGGGAACTGTCTCGCTTGCCAACGCTATACTATAAACCTAGCAATATGAAACCGTGTGGGTTACTTCAAACTGTATCGAGCAACCAACGTTTCGAAGTTGTAGCAGCTGACCTGTTTGGACCATTGCCAATTACGACTGAAGGGTTCCAATGGATCTTAATAGCCGAAGACCTAGCAAGTAGATGGGTTGAAATTTTTCCTCTCAAGGAAGCAACAGCAGAAAACTGTGCCATGACCCTTCTCCGAGAAGTATTTTTCCGCTACGGAGTACCGAGAAGCCTGGTGACAGACAATGGACCCCAGTTCATATCCGTTCTGATGCAGCAACTGGCTGATTTCTTTGGAATCCAACAGACTCTAACTCCTGTTTACCATCCAGAAGCCAATCCTGTGGAGCGAAAGAACAGAGACCTAAAGACGCAACTAGGAATTATGGTAGGCAATAACCATACTTCCTGGTCCGATGACCTACCAGCAATAAGATTTGCAATGAACACTGCAAAATGTCAGAGCACCGGCCATTCAGCTTCATTTCTTACGTTCGGACGAGAACTGAGAACAATCGACGATGTAAATCACGATCTAAGGCCTATTGACACAGATAAAAATTTCACGCCACAAATCCTTCCAAGATTGCAGAATCTTTTACAAACAATTAAAAATGCTCAAGCAACCACTGAAAAAACACAAGACTGCAACAAAAACTATGTTGATAAGAAACGAATACAACAGCCTACGTTGAAGATAGGTGACCTTGTTCTTATCAAAACACATACCCTTAGTAACGCCTCTAAGGGTATTTCTTCGAAATTTACACCGAAACGTGATGGTCCATATGTAATCATCAAGCAAATTGGTGCATCAACCTATCAAGTTGCATCAAGAGACGATCTCAGTATTCCATTGGGGACATACCATGTCTCTTCTATATCGAAGTACAGATCCGACATATCGCAACCTGATGAAGACCCTATACAGCCATTACGAAGACGAGGACGCCCTAAAAGAAAACCAACATCTAGTCCTGCCGCATCATCGAGACGATCTCAGCGCCAGAGGGGGAGACTGTAACACTTGACTCAACATTTAATTTATTTATTTTTTTTTTTCAAATACAAAAGTAGCAGGGGTGGTAACCATAAAACCAACATTTTATGTAAAAGAACTAGGGTGGCAACCATACAAAAGTTTAAATTCAGCTGTGTATCCCACAGCCAAAAAAGTATAAAAGCCGAGCTTATTGGCATACAAAGTCATTCTTGTTTGGTGCTTCGCTGTTAATGGTCGGGTTTATTCCACTATTGTTTGAAAAACACCACACTGGAAGCTTGAGTTATTATAAATTAATTGCACACACGTCGGACGGGTTCTCCTCCGCCTTGTTTAGTAGCTGCCTTTGTTTTTTTTCTTTGAACAGTCGGGTAATAACCACTGTTATTTAAATTTTTTTTTTCTTAATATTATTTTCTTTTCTTTGCTTAATTTTTGAATTGTAATTTTTTTTCTTTGAACAGTCGGGTAATAACCACTGTTATTTAAAATTTTTTTTTTCTTAATATTATTATTTTCTTTTCTTTGCTTAATTTTTGAATTGTAATTATCTCTTTGAATAAAATTTTTTAATTGAATATTGTTAATTTTTAACATTCAAAAACACGATATTTTATTTAATTTTTTTTGACATTTGTTTTGTTGCCTGTTCAGCGTCTGTGGGAAGTTTTCTCGAACTACACAGGAGGCGGCAGAGAACCAAACAAAGCGGCGTTATATGTCATTTGAAGGCAGATTTTATTTGTAACCTGTAAGATTTGGACCCCACTGAACCTACAACCCTGTGAGTTGATATCTCCCGCTACAGTATGTATATAAATTATTTTTTTACATTCTTTATTTAAGTTACTGCTTATAAATTTCACAATCTTTCTGTATTTTGTTGATAAAAGTAATATTAAAGGCATTATGAATTTCCTTATTGTTAAAAATTATTACTTTCATTTTTAAGGCTTTTTTTTTCTTCTTCTCTAATTACTATTTTTTTCTCTATTAGTTTTGTTAAATTTTCATTTAAATTTACTCTTAAAATATTTAATTATAAACAATTGCAATTTCGATTCTCATGAAGTTTTTTTATGAACAAGGTTTGATCTGATACAAGAAAAAATATTTTAAATTTAGTTTATATAATTTTTTTTTATCGTTTGGCTTGCTTTCTCTTATCTATCGCTGTTAAATATAGTTACATATATCATGGCTCTATTTGATAATATCCATTTGGGAAAATCAGCAAACAACAATTTGATTCTTAGACAAAGACTAGAAGGGACAGGTAACAATTTGAATATCGGTCACTTTAATAGCCAAAGTCTTAAACCATCTTTGAAATCTTCTAAGCTCGAAGAAGTAAGATCAATTCTTGTGGGTTGCTATCTGAATGTGGTAGGAGTTTCTGAAACTTGGTTAAAAGATTATGTTTCTGATAAATCGATTGAAGTTTCCGGATACTATGTAGTGAGGAATGATAGAAATATTGGTAGGGGTGGTGGGGTTGCGCTTTTTGTGTCAAACAAAATGAAATGCAAAGTAGTATGTAGTGTTTCTGATGGTCATATGGGTTTGGAATGCATTTTTTGTGAGTTCCATCTTAATAATATAAAAACTCTAATTGGTGTTGTGTATCTGCCTTCAGGAGGCATCAACAAATTAGAAGATATTCTTGCTGATCTTTCTCCCCAATATGAAAATATTATTCTAATGGGCGATTTTAACACAAATTTATTAAATATTGATCAGACCTATCTTACGAGTATACCAATTTTTAATAATTATGGCCTAACTGTTACCCATAACTTTGAACCAACACACTATGATATTCATCACGGCAGTACAAGTCTGATTGATTTTTTTGTAGCGAGTAAACCCGAACTTGTGAACTTTACTGATCAATTTTGGATTCATGGTGTCTCTAAGCATGCGTTTATTTTTGGATCCTTTCAGATTAATCATAATAATAATACGTCGAGTTCAAATTTCTTTTTTAGAGATTTTAACACAGTAAATGTTAATGAACTGTTATCCGAAGCTTATTTTTATGACTTGGGGTCGTTTTACTCAACAACAGATGTGGATTTAAGGTTGTTAATATTAAATGATGCCATGAAGTATTTATTGGATAAGTTTGTTCCACTAAAACAACTGAAACAAAGAAATAAAAAGTCTAACATTATAACTACAAAATCCATCTGTAAAGCTAAAGAGCTGCGAGATCTTGCACTGAGAGCATTTCTAGAAGAGCTTACTGAGAGTCGTTGGAATTGTTATTGCTTTTATAGAAATCTTGTCTGCAAAGAGGTACGTTCTGAAAAAAGAAAGCGTTCTGTGAATGTTTTTTCGGGTACACACTCCACCAAACAGTTATGGTCTAAATTAAATGATATTGGAATAAATAATACATCATCAAACTTAAATTCCAGCATTGATGTAAATTCTTTAAATTCTTATTTCGCTTCTTGTTCCTCATCAAATAACACTTCCCGTTCCGATGTGTTGTACCCTGAAGCGGAGAGTAGTTTTTCTTTCCGCAATATATCCGAATGTGAACTTTATGAAGCGTTTTCTACTATAAAATCAAATGCTGTTGGAACTGACGGAATTCCCATTAAATTTCTGAAACTAATTTTTCCAGCGTTCGGCAAACATTTTCTTTTTCTCATTAATTCTGTTCTTACAACTTCAAAATTTCCTTCTGGTTGGAAAATGGCTAGAATATGTCCAGTGCCGAAGAACAAAAAGCCTGTTCTACCTTCAGATTTTCGGCCTATTAGTATTCTGCCAACACTCTCCAAGGTATGTGAAAGAGTTATAAAGGATCAACTTTTGAAAAATAATTTTATATCTAATAATTTTTTCAAGAACCAGTTCGGTTTTCGTAAGGGATACAGTACGACTTCAGCCATAACTAATATAACGGATAATATAAGACAAAATTTAGATAAGAAAATGGTATCTATTCTTCTCCTTCTCGATTTTAGTAAAGCCTTCGATAGTGTGGATCATAACATTCTCTGTCTTAAACTTAAGAAACTGTTTCGTTTCTCTACGATGGCATGTAATCTAATATTTTCCTTTCCTAATGGGAGAAGCCAGGCTGTAAACGTGAACATGGACATTTTTATCCCTCCACCGGGGCGTTCCACTATGGGACCAAACAATGTAAATCATCTCAAAATTCCATAACTTTTTTGTTTCTCAATATTTTTTTTTGAAATTTGGCACAAATATACTACAATGTATATGCTTCAACATGTAATAAAAATCAGAACTAAAAAAATTATGTATGTATTTATTATAATATTTTCAAAAACAGAAATTATGAAAAATAGCTCAAATTCGTCAATTAATGGCTTAATTCATATACAAAATTATATTTTAAGTCGTTGTTATTTGTGTTAAATATAAGTGAAGTTATCAGGATAAGTGAAAGGGATAAGTATCCAAAAACGTAGAGACTAAATTAACCACTTTCGTAATAAAATCAAAATTATTGTGTATTTTATAAAACTCAAACAACAAAAAAGGGTTAAAGAGGAAAATGTATTAAAACGAAATGGAATATGAAAATAATTTATATTTCATAGAGAAGACTTTTTAAATAAAACAAAAGCTTGAGATAAGAATTAAAACAGCGTAAAAAAATAAAAGTTTGAAAAAATGGGATGAAATAAAATTAAATCAAATCTGCAGATTTTGATTTGCGGCATAAAATGGGACTTGAAATCCGTTCAGAATGTCAAGCTTGTTGGGAATTCCCTTTATAGGGGATCCCAAAAGTAATAATTTAAAATACATACATATCTCAAATTCTTACCATTTTCGATTAAATGCACTTCTTGTGAAATTTCGAAAAATTCCTACTTTGAAACAGTATTTTACTTCCCCTGTTCATAAGTGATTTTTGTTTTTACAAACGTTCACTAAGACATTGGTAAATAAGAATCAATTATTTAATCAAAACATTATTTATTTTGTTCGCCATATCGCTACAAATTAGTTAGCAGTTTTAATGAAACTCAATTTCTTACTTTTATTTTAGAGCAACACCCTAAAAAATAAATTGTACATTTTGTAACTGGTTTATCATTTTTATAACTTGCCTAGTTATCACAGTTTTCAAAAAAAGTATAAAAAATTCGCAAATTGAAGTTAAGATGAAAGATACTATAATTTGAATTCAACAAAACAAGGTTTTTCAGAGTAAAAAAAAAAACAATAAAAAACATAGGCTTTTGTTTAAACTAATTTGTAGCGAAATAATTTTTTTTTTATTTGTCAATTGTTCCTAATTGTCAATTATTGTTTTAGGGACAGATTTGTAAAAAAATAAAAATAAATTATGAACAGGGGAGTCAAAATACTGTTTTAAAGTAGGAATTTTTCGAAATTTCACAAGAAGTGCATTTAATCGAAAACCGTAAATATTTGGGATAGACAAGTTACCAAATTTTAAGAGCCCTTTAAAAAGCCTATCAGAATATTTCATTGTAATCATTAATTTTGAGACACCCTGTAGATGACAGAAAAAAAAAGATTTTCAAACATTTTTGGAAAATTTTTATTTTATACATTTTGGACCGTAAATCAAAATGGCGCAAATATGCGCAAAATTTTATTTTTATTCCTTAATTTTGAGTAAAATGAGATTCATTCATTCATAACTCGACATCGGCAGTCGTCGGCAAAGGAGAAATCTACAATTGAAATTAAAATTGGCCAAATTACTTCCCATTAATTGTTATTTTTTTTAAACAATCAATTTAAAGTACATTCAAAAACAAATAACGGATTTATAAAGTTGTATTGATATACAACACTTATAAGGTTTCTTCACAAACTTCTAAGAAAACTAAGTTTAAACTTTTAAATAAAATAGGACGAAAAACAATAAAAATTGAAATGTAAGGTTCGAGACTCATTTTAAGTACTTTTATCCAAAATATATTAAAAACAATGTATGCTATCATAATTGCGCACATTTCTATTATGCTAAACAATCATTACTTTTTTGAAATGATCACATTTGTTAAAACCAATTTTGAGATGGTTTTGGTCGTTTGGTCCCATTGTGCGTTCCCTAGGGATCGATTTTGGGCCCTGTGCTTTTCACAATGTTTGTTAATGATTTGCCTTCTGTTGTTAAACATAGTTCTGTTTTTATATACGCCGACGACGTACAGATGCTACATTCCACTGAGCTGAGTGATCCAAACAGGTGTGTAACAGAACTTTCTTTCGATTTTGATATGGTACTTAACTGGGCCAAGGAAAATTCTTTGGTTCTAAACGCTGGAAAATCAAAATCTATTGTTTTCAGAACCTCTTTGAACCAGTTTCATTAAATTTGCTGAATCTAATTCCATATGAAAGTAGCGTTAAAGTACTAGGTTTCTATTTGGATGAAAAATTATCATGGGAAATTCATGTAAACAGCTTAATCAGTAAAATTACTTTCACATTAAGAAAACTATATTCGATAAGCGATTATTTACCTCTCAAGGTTCGCTGGAAGTTATGCAAGGCTCTCGTTTTTCCATTCTTACTCTATGGCTGTGAAGTTTATAGTGGCTGCAATTTGAGTTTACTTAATAAACTTAAACTTTGCTTTAACTCTGCTGTGAGGTATGTTTTTAAAAAAAGAAGGTTTGATCATATTAGTGAACTTGTAACTAAGTTTCTTGGCTTATCTTTTGAAAATTTTATTAAAATGCGTTCAATGATTTTAATTTTTAAAACTATTAAAACTAAAACTCCTTCATATATCTTCAACAGCATTACGTTTAGCGCACTTCGACTTCATCCAACGAACATTAATACAGCTCCACATAGAACTAACATTATGCCGCGTTCCTTCATGGTGCGTTCTGCTAAATTATGGAACTCTTTGCCTGATCATATCAGAAATATTTCTAAATCAATAAATGTTTTTAAAAAAGATATTAGTCTGTTCCTCCAAGACACCCACAATAATTGAATTTGCTTTTTCTTAATCTTTGGCTAAAACAAGTTTTTTTTGCTATTTTATTCCTTTATTTTTTTGTTTTAAATATACTTCTTAAAAAATTTTGAATTGAATTGATAAATTAGGGCTAAGCAAGCATGAGCGATTATAATTTAATTTATTATACAGTATATTTATAAAGCAAAAGTTGTCCATGAATTTTTTTTGAATTTTTTATACCTATGTATACATTTCTTTTGCTATTCATATTATAATAATTAACTTTAGTTTATAATATATTTTTTTGTATTTAAGTCGAACTTTTTACATTAACTTAGTGACCTCTTTGATGATCTGTAAAGGTCCTAAGTTGCGTTTTAGATCCCAATAAAAAAAAAAAAAAAAAAAAAAAAAAAAAGAAAATACTCGTCTTCTTTTTTTTAATAGAAACTAATGAGAAAAATTAATTTTGAAAACGAAATCAGTACTAAATTACATAAAATTCCAAAACAAAAAACATAGCTCTTCAATTGATTTTAGCTCAAAAAGAGGTATAGGTAGGAAAATATATTTAAAAATATGTTTAGAAAAGTATAGTATTTCAACTTATGAACAATTTTTTCTCGTTTAAGCTATGCCTTGAGAAAAAAAGTACTCAATAGGAAACACATTGAACAAAAGTAACGCCAAGAAAAAACATAAAAATGGTGTTCTATACTTCTTTTTCTTTTTAATAATGTCCTTCTTAAATTAATTACACGTAGGTACAAAATACGTTCAGGAACTGTATGAGTTTCAATATTAAAGACAGAAAGGTACACTTCCTATACTCATACAATGTATGAGGAACGTTCAAAAATTTAGATTGTTACCTTTCTATTGCTTTAGATGAAAAGATATAACATGTTAAAAAAAGAACATATTTTTACCGTTATCTCTGGATTGTGAATATAAAATTAATACAAATATAGTCCTAGTTATTATCTTTCTATTGTTAACATTTCATTTATCTATCTATTAAAATAAAAGAGATATATCTAAATAAAAAACCGTTCCCCTAATTTGGTCAAAAATAATTTTAGATCTCGTACATGCGTGCGCTGCGCATAACCAATAACTAAAAATAAAAAAGTACTCAAAACTACCCCTAAAAATAGGTGTTTTTCCAAAATTCATATTTCAAAACGCAACGCTTCAGAAAAATATTAGTGGGTTTTAGACGCCTGATTTTTTTTACATTAATTTCACTAACTTTCTTATGACACCTTTAAAAAAGAAAATGGAATCGCCGTGGCTCTAGAAATTTGGAAAAAAAGATAAATAAATAAAAAAAGAGCGGAAATAAATACACGCTTAACCCAGCTAGCCTTATCCTTGATCTCGAAGATCGGATTATAAGAACTCGAGCTATAAAGCCAATCATATCCCTTGAATTTTTTCTATTTACAAAAACAACGGAAAATGTATATTTTTTTCTTTATAGGTACATATGTGGATGTGCCGTAAAACGACCAACTCTTCTGCACCTGCACTCAGCGCAACACCACCAACCAGAACACGGAAAAAACCATAGCAAATCCATTTTTTTTCCATTTTCGAAGAATGATCATGTGCGTATTGTGTGAGTGTATGTGGCGTAGGTAGGTATTGAGAGAGAAAAAGAAAATAAAAAAAATAACTTTAGTTCTTTCTTTGTCTTTTCTTTCATAGGAAAGAAGAGGTTTTTTTCAAGAAAGAAGATGAGCGAGATGGTTTTGTGTGTATTTACTCAATATGTTAAAGTTTTTGGAAAAGCTTTTTTTTTGGTCAATTTCAGTTTCATGTATCATTTCTCTCCATATGAATAAGACATCTGTATAGTTTATTATCTGTGCTATAACTTTAAAATATCTTGCATATATACAATTGACGGTAGCGGAAGAATTCATTTACAAAATCAACGGAAGCGTCACCAGTTCCAGTTAGGCCGAACTACTTGGTGAACCCCTTATATGAGCTACTCCGACATATTCAGAGCACAGGTATATAAGGAGCAAATCACATCTAGGCAAAATAACATCAAGGTGAGCCTAGCGACACACACCAACATCTAAGAGCTCTCCATTAAGCGTGCATGCAATTCCTTGGGTTAGGCGACTGGAGATCACCGGCGTAGTAAAAGACGATCACATTACAAAAACAGGAGCATGCCAGTGTCGACAATTTGCGAAAAACGTTTCGGGAAATTTTCCGAAAAATTTCGAGCATTATGGAAGTACTTGCTAACACGAACATCACTACCCCGCCAGGCAGTACCGCTGCTACACACGGTACTGATCCTGGACCGATTAGAAATAATCGGGTCAGAGCTATACGGATTCCGGGGGCTAGCAAAGTAATGCACGAGGTTAGAAGAAAATTGAGAGTCGCGAGTTGGAACGTGGGTAGTATGAACGGCCGAAGCTGTGAATTAAAAGAGATGATGAAGAGGAGGCGAGTGGACATCTTGTGCGTCCAAGAAACTAAGTGGCGAAACACTGGAAACAGAGCCCGTTTCTTAGACGTCAAGACAAAACAATACAAGATGTTCTACTAAGGAACAGAGCAAGGTAGAAACGGAATCGGTGTCATGCTTGCGGAAAAGCTTCTTGGAAACGTTTTGGCTATTTCGAAGTCCAGTGACCGATTGATGTCTCTATAACTGGTGATGGAAGGAAAGGTGTGGAATATAGTCAGTGCATATGCTCCCCAAATTAGATGTGAGCAGGTGGAAAAAGATGCATTCTGGCTAGACTTCCACAACCTCATTAAAGACATCCCAAAGGAAGAGCTTTTGTTTGTGGGTGGAGATTTAAATGGACATGTAGGGAACGGCAACGAAGAATATGAGGACTGACATGGTGGCCTTGGATTCGGAGCTAGAAACCCTCCTGGCGAAGAAATTCTAAGCATGTGCAGGTCACATGGTCACATTAAACAAAGCCGACACCTTATCACTTATAGCAGCGGTGGAAATGAAACACAGATCGACTACCATCTGGTATCTAGTTTCATGAAGCCGCTAGTGAAAGACTGCAAAGTGATATTAGGAGAAGCGATCGCCCAGCAACACCGTCTCCTACTGACAGAATTTTTTATGGAGACGAAGGCGGCAAACAAACAAAGAGAGGCTACCGGAGGTATCAAGTGGTACAACCTGGAGAAGGAAAAAGGCGATGCATTCATCTCTGTTATGAGAAATTATCTGTGCGAGACCATCAGCAGATTACAAAACGAAGAGTGCAGAGTACAAAATATGTGGGACTCTCTGCAACGAACTTGCTTGGTGAAGGCGAGGTCACTGCTAGGAACATCTAAGGGAAACTACCAACGGGAAAAAAGAAACATGGTAGTGGAGCGATGAAGTCAAAGCAGTGATATCAAGGAAAAAGACCGCTTTCCAAGCTTGGTCCAAATGCCCTTTCATAATAGAGATGAAAAAGCACGACTCGAAGTGGACTACAAGCGCTAGAAAGCATGTATCGCGAGCTTGGGGAAATATCTGATCCAGCTGCTGATGCAAACCAGGCTCTCCAGGAACTGCGACATGCCCAGATGAACAAGGGTGCAGCCATCTTCAAAATTGCCGCTCAAAGGAGAAGGAATGCTCAGGAAATACGTTCACCAAAGTTCATTAACGATGCTCAAGGCCTACTACTTGTGAATGACGACAAAATTCTCCACAGGTGGCGACAGTATTGTGACGAACTCCTAAATGAGCAATTTCCCAGGATTTACTTTCCAACAGCCGAACCTAATTTAGAAGAAGTACCCGACCTTACAGTCGAAGAAGTTAGCGTGGCGGTGAAAAACTCCAAGAAAGGAAAGGCGATTGGTCCACACGAAATACCCTCTGAGTTCTGGAAGAAGATGGGAGACATTGGGTGTAAATGGCTCACGATTCTCATCTCCAAACTCATTAGCGGTGACCAAATGCCAAATCAGTGGAGAGAAAGTTTCCTTCTCCCAATCTACAAAGGAAAGGAGGATACACGAAACTGCGATAACTACCGATCGATTAAGCTGATGTCACACACCATGAAGATCGTTGAGCGGATTTTGGACGGCCGACTGCGAAAAATAATAGGCTGTCTGATGACCAGTGCGGGTTTGTCTCGGGTAAATCAACCACAGATGCCATACAGAGTTTAAGAATCCGAATGGAAAAACACCGTGATTTCTCAAGGGATTTGCATATTGTGCTGGTTGATTTCGAAAAGGCATTCGATAGACAACCACGATATCTGATATGGGTGTCCCTGAGACAGCGAGGGGTTCCGGAAATCTACGTGCGGATGATCAAGGACATGTACGAGGAAGTAAAAACGAAGGTAAAATGCCCCGCAGGAGTCACCGAAGAGTTCCCAATTAAAGTCGGTGTGCACCAGGGAAGCGTCCTGAGTCCTTTGCTCTTTATCACCGTCCTTGACTTTCTGCTTGAAGAAAAAGTGACGGATCCGAAAGTGAGTCAGTTATTCTTTGCTGATGATGGCGCCATCATAAGTGAAGATCCAACATCCTTGCAACGAGCACTTGATGTGTGGGTGGATGTTCTGGAGGGAAGTGGGTACCGGATAAGCGCGAAAAAGACAGAATATCTCTGCTGTCCATTTTCTGACCCAGACGGCTCTATTCCGGACATTTACCTGAATGGCACAATACTTCCCAAGTGCGAAAAGTTCAAATACCTTGGATCTATGATCAACAACCAAGCTTCTTGTGATGACCACATCAACCACCGAGTAAGTGTAGGGTGGATGAAGTGGCGCGAAAACTCTGCCATCTTCTGTGACCGAAAAATGCCCCCTAAACTAAAAAGAAAGCTCTATACTGCAGTTGTTCGCCCAGCACTTACATACGGTTCACAATGTTGGACAATGTACAAAACGTATGAGAGTAAACTGACAGCAGCAGAGATGAAGATGCTTCGTATGACAGCAGGAGTAACAAAGCTTGATCGAATAAGAAGCAAAAAAATCCGAGGAAGTCTTCACGTCAAAAATACCGTCTTGGATAAAATACAGCATGACCGTTTAAGCTGGTACTGTCATGTACAAAGAAGAAACCCTGAGAACCCAGTTCAAAAGGCGATCGCATACGACGTTCCAACGCATTTGCGAAGAAGAGGCAGGCCTAAGAACTCATGGAGAAGACAAATGCAACGACAACTGCATTCAGTTGGCCTTAGACATGGAACAATTCAAAATCGAGAAGCCTGCCGACGTTTCCTGAGGTCAACCCGGCGAACCCCACATGCGGAGCCGTAGTGTGAAGCAGTAGAGTGGGAGAGTTGTGACCCCATCCGAAATCATGACTATCGTCGATAATGGAGAAGAAGAAGATCTTGCATATGTTCTAATTGTTAAGTGTTTTTCGTAAATCTTATATCTATCCATTTTAACCCTAGTTTACGGCACGCAAAATAATGCAATAACCAAAGTTGGAGTTCGCGCGAACCCCAAAGCTTTTATGCACTTCTAATTGTTTATTATCAACAATTTGATGCATTGTCTCTTTCTGTTATTGATTAAGGTGACAGTTGCGGTGTCTTTTTATGATAACACGTGTTTGGTTTTGCCAAAATATAATAAAAATTGTTGAAAATAGTGAAACAAAATGTTAACCCCTTGTTTACGGCTCGCAAAATAATGCAATAACCAAACTTGGGGTTCGCGCGAACCTTAAAGCTTTTATGCACCTCTAATTGTTCATTACACTGTGATAGTTAAAAAAACCGACAGAGGACTCTCATGTCATCTAAAGATAATTCGAGTATGCTGAACACGATGGCGTACTTAGTTTTTCTGGATTAGGTCAAATAAGAAAGATTTTTGCGTTTGAAGTTTTCTTTGCACATACCAAAAATGAGGCTATAAAATACCATATATTTTCTAATTTTTTATTTTTATCTATGTAAAATGATGGAAAATCTATTTTTTTGGAAGTATTATTCGTAAAAAAAGTTATTTGAAAAAAAATCTGTCGAAAGACTATTTAAATCATTATTTTCATGTTCAATTTCGATTTTTCTTCAATTTTTCTAATATTTTTCGTATTACTTAAATTAAAATGCAGCATTCGGTGGCAACGATTTGACCTTGTATTTCAGGATAAAATATGGAATTTTTCAACAAATCGTTACCGTTTATGTTAAAAGTAAGTTGCACTTTTTACCGTAAGATAGTTAAAGTTTTTAACTTATTCTTTTTTATAATGAAAGTTGGATATTTAAAAGTATTTTTTGTGAGAGAATGAATCCTAAAGGTTTGAACCTTAAGAAAAAAAATATTCTAGAATATCAGGTAAGATCGGAAGGGGGCAAAACACCCATGGTCTCAAGTAGCTAAAAAAAAAATAAAAATAGATGACCGTTAAAGGAGTCAAAACAGATAAGCGTGACAAACCCCCTTAAGTTAGAGATGGACTGTGGCAAATATATTATGTGTTGTGTATGTAAGCTCATATAATGCAGTATGCAGATGGAAGTAATAGTAAATATGTTTTAATTTTAAAACAAATTGAAAGAATTTAAATTAAAATATTGATACCATGCCTGATATCTACATCTACATATCGCACCCTCAGTGCAAAAGAGCTAGAACTCAAAAAAGTTCATTTCGAGAAAACGCTTCTGCAAAATACATACTGACTCTAAACTTTCCCCTATAACTTTCCATGGGACAGCAATTTCCATAATGTCAAAGCTCTATTACAAGAACCATTATCTTTATTTTGTAGTTTTAATAAATTTATTTTTTAAAATTCTTTAAATTAGGAAAGAGTTTGACTTTTAATATAGTAGGAATTGGATAAAAACAGTCATAATCTTTCGAATTTTTCGTTTACGTTAACAACAAGCCCTTCAAAAGAAAGGTAATTTAAAAAGCAACATTTGCTCATCATTATTTCAAAAATGTCATTCCTTGACTTATCGCTCTTTTGCACTGAGGGTGCGATATGTATAATATTCCAGAGTACTAACACATAAAAGCTGTCTACATAAAAATGTTGAGTTTTCGCATACATTTGTACCTTTATAGTTAAAAAATGTAAGAAAAATCGACGTTTTTTCCATAAAATAATGATTTAAATAGTCATTCGACAAATTTTTTTTTAAATAACTTGTCTTACGTGTAATACTTCAAAAAAAAAATATATTTTCCATCATTTTACATCGATAAAAAATCAAACATTGGAAAATATATTGTGTTTTATACCCTAATTTTTGGCATGTGCAAACAAAATTTCAAACGCAAAAATCTTTCTTATTTGACCTAATCCAGAAAAACTAAGTACGCCATCGTGTTCAGCATACTCGAATTGTCTTTAGTAAATATGAGAGCTCTCTGTCGGAAAAAAAGTTCCATTTTCGAACACAGTGTATCAACAATTTGATACATTGTCTTTTTCTGTTATTGATTAAGGTGACAGTTGCGGTGTCTTTTTATGATAACACGTGTTTGGTTTTGCCAAAAAATTGTTGGAAATAGTCTTGAAAACAGTTTGTGACTTTTTTTTCAGAAAAAAATTCCAGAAAATGATATAAAACTGCTTTTATGGAAAAAAGACAAAAAAAAAGTAAACAAAAATGAATTTCGTTCACTGAGTTTTCATCCCAGGTCGAAAAAACGATTAAGAAAAAAAGTTATAACCATTTAAACATGCGTTGGGGTTCGCACGAACCCCAATCCGTAAACTAGGGTTAAAATAATTTAACTTAATTTCCTAATTTTACTTGTGTTATATTTATTGTGTTCAATTATCTCCTATCTTACATACCTACCCTTTTAAATTTGTACTATCTATATTGTAATTTCTTTTTTTTTTTGCGACAAACCTAGTATCTATATTGTGACCAACTCTGTTTCATTATTTCATATTGTTCTCTGTTCAATATTTTGTTTCGTGTGTGTTGCTATTTTTTTTTAAAGAACTTCCATCGGGAAATTCACTCGGGTTGTTGTGTTTGTGTGTATGCGTACTTTTTTTCTTTAATTCACGGATAAAGACAAAAGGTATGTGAATGTTTGTACTTTTTTTTTGTTTTGTTTTGATTATTCTCTTTCGTCTTTTTTTTTTTGAATAACAAGAGGGCTTAGATCTATGCAATAGATTTTAATTTTTCTTTGTGTTTCAATTTAATTTTGTTTCCTTAAAACGTGAGGACATTGACCTCTGATTTTAATTCCATTTTTGTGTCAGCTGGTTGACTATTTGAAATTAATTTTTTTTTTTATACTTTTAATATCTATGATTTAATTTTGCAAGAAAATATTGTTCAATGCGAGAGGGATACTTATGAATATATGTACATATGTATTAGGGTGGGTCAAAAAAATCGAAAATTTTTTTTTTGATTTGGTACTCCGAAAAATCAATTGCTAGACCCCTCTAGAATATACACACCAAATATGAGCTCTTTATATTAATGGGAAGGTCCTCCGCTTTGCAATTTTCCATTTTTACATTAAGCTTCTACTAAAAAAAAAGAATTTTTTTATTAATTGACTTTTTAGCAAATTTCTTTTCATATTCTTGTAGGAAATTGAACGCTCTACAAAAAAGGCCTTATACACTTTTTTCGTTTATCTAACCGTTGAATAGATATTTGAGGGCCAAAAATCGAGAAAATCTTTAAAAATTCGTTTTTTGTTCTTAATTTTGTAACAAATTGAAAAATTATAATGATTAAACGCGCAAGACATATTCTTGTTGGAAATTGATTGCTCCACAAAAAAGGTCTTAATAACTTTTTTC
Organism: Episyrphus balteatus; assembly: GCF_945859705.1. Classification (NCBI taxonomy): domain Eukaryota; kingdom Metazoa; phylum Arthropoda; class Insecta; order Diptera; family Syrphidae; genus Episyrphus; species Episyrphus balteatus. The sequence goes on from NC_079134.1 coordinate 85,168,838, forward strand.
ATTAATCTAACCATTCTAAAGATATTCGAGGTCAAAGTTAAAAAAAAATATAAAAACATTTTATATTTTTAAAAAAATTCTAATTCACTGAAACTTCATTATTTTCAAATTAGCAAGATATATTCTTGTAGGGGATTAAACGTTCTACAAAAAATTCCTTGGAATGAAATTGATTGCTTTAACCGTTTAGAAGATATTCGTATCCAAATCGCAATGCATACGGGTCATAAGAAAACTATTGAAATCAGTGAGCATTGGTTTGGATACGAATATCTTCTAAACGGTTAAAGCAATCAATTTCATTCCAAGGAATTTTTTGTAGAACGTTTAAGCCCCTACAAGAATATATCTTGCTAATTTGAAAATAATGAAGTTTCAGTGAATTAGAAATTTTTTAAAAATATAAAATGTTTTTATATTTTTTTTTAACTTTGACCTCGAATATCTTTAGAATGGTTAGATTAATGAAAAAAGTTAATAGGACCTTTTTTGTGGAGCAATCAATTTCCAACAAGAATATGTCTTGCGCGTTTAATCATTATAATTTTTCAATTTGTTACAAAATTAAGAACAAAAAACGAATTTTTAAAGATTTTCTCGATTTTTGGCCCTCAAATATCTATTCAACGGTTAGATAAACGAAAAAAGTGTATAAGGCCTTTTTTGTAGAGCGTTCAATTTCCTACAAGAATATGAAAAGAAATTTGCTAAAAAGTCAATTAATAAAAAAATTATTTTTTTTTAGTAGAAGCTTGATGTAAAAATGGAAAATTGCAAAGCGGAGGACCTTCCCATTAATATAAAGAACTCATATTTGGTGTGTATACTCTAGAGGGGTCTAGCAATCGATTTTTCGGAGTACCAAATCAAAAAAAAAAATTTCGATTTTTTTGACCCACCCTAATATGTATGCTTGTAATAATAATGCTGATTAGAATTTTCTTCATTTTCAAATAAAAAATTAAGAATTTTCAAATGAAAATCTGGATTTGAAAATTAATCTCTTTTTAATTTATCTTGAAGCAAGATGTGAGCTTAATTCTTTTTCAGTGGGGTGACTGGTGGCTGTGAAACGATGAGGTTCTTGGAGGGATGAGACATCGTTGGTAAACTAGCTTCTTCTTATTTTCTTTTTTTAGGGGCTGTCATATATATATTGAGCGCTTGACAGCCATGGTGCTGAGGGTGAGTAGCTCAGGGGTGTCATTAACATCTAAGACGAGTAGGGGAATCAGTCCAAAAAAATTCTAGGTTCATCTTCGAGCATTTTTAATTTTTTTTGTATGTAACGTAGTTTAATTTTTCAGTCCGTTTTGTCTGTCTATGTCTATTTTTTATTTCAGTCCTAGTTTATTTTAACTTTTGGAATTTTGGTTTCTTTTGAGTAGTAATTTTTTTCGTTGTTATTTCTTTTGTAAACAGGCATGAAATTAACAGGCCAAATAACCCACCCCACATCCGACGAGTTTCAGCAAGCAAACTATCATGCCTGGCCTGGTCCTAGCCTACCGGACACTCTTCTGTCCGCTATTTTGTGTAGGATCTGTACTTATAGAATAGAAGAGTTAATACAAATTTTATACCGTTACAGATGGCGCCCAACGTGGGGCAATATTTCTTTAAGGGTACCTTTTTTCATTAAAAAGTGTGATGTTTCGCTAACTTGGCGTGTCAACTTAGCGAGGCACCCTCCAAAAAGTGGCTTAAGCTTAACGCATCAAACCGTGCTTTATGCCTGAACTTTTCGTTCGGGACCTTCGAATTAGGTGTGCCATTTTCAATTTTGTCGCCAACTGTTTTCATTCAAATTTTCGACATTTTCCAAAGTTGACAAGAATTTACCAATTTTTGCTTGAAAAAGTGACTTAAGCCATAACTACAATGACCTAAAAAGTGAAAAAGTGGGAATTTTACAAAAGTAAATTTTTTTTATATCTTTCAAGCGCTATTTATTTTTGGAAAAAACTACAAAAATTGTGTTTTTAACCGAAAAATAAGCTTTTTGCATCATTACTTTTGATTTTTTGGAGAGAAAAACTGTCACAAAATGAGTTTGAAAATTTTCACTTTTTTACTTTTTAAGTCATTATAGTTATGGCTTTAGACTTAACGCATCAAAGCGTGGCTCATACCAAAATTTGCCGTTCGAGACCCTCGAATTAGTTGTGCCATCTTCAATTTTGTCGCTCACTGTTTTCATTCAAATTGAGTGTTGATCCGATAACTTGACAGGAATTCACCAAGTTTCGCTTAAAAAGTGGCTTAGACTTAACGCATCAAAGCGTGGCTTACACCTGAATTTATGGCTTAAACTTAACGCATCAAACCGTGGCTTATAGCTGAATTTGCCGTTCGGGATCCTCGAATTAGTCGAGACATTTTCAATTTTATCGCTCAATGTTTTCATTCAAATTTTTGACATTTTCCAAATTTGACAAGAATTAACTAATTTTTCTTGAAAAAGTGACTTAGGCCTAACGTATCAAAGCGTATCTTGTATCAAAATTTGCAGTTTGAGACCCTCGAATTAGTTGTGCCATTTTTAATTTTGTCGCTCACTTTTTTCATTCAAATTTTCGACATTTTCCAAATTTGACAAGAATTTACCAATTGAAAAAGTGACTTAGACCTAACGTATCAAAGCGTGGCTTGTATCAAAATTTGCCGTCGCTCACTCTTTTCATCATAATTTGTTATATTTTGGCTGTGCTCCTTTGGGCTCTGCGAAGTACTTTTTAGTACTTCTGAATCCATTCAAAGATATTTTTTCTATAGAAGAAATGGAGTTGAACACAACCTAAAGTACTAAGCAGTAGATACTTAAGGCCAAAGGAACACAGCTTTTAATAACATGACACCAAATAACCAAGTTTCAAAATTTAAAAGTTTATTTTACAAAGGAAGCGCTGAATGCATTCATTTGCCATATGTTCCACCTCAAAATTCCACCATAGTTCATAACACTGTGCAAGTTTTTTCAAAATTTTTTTTGAGACAAGTGCGCTGTTGACTGTTCCCCCCTATTTCGGACCTGAGAAATCGATTGGCATCATTAGTTTTTCGATTTATCGGTACGACTTCGAACAAAATTTTTTTCGGAAGTTTTTTCAATAATTTTAAGCATTTTGCCCGGTTTAAAGTCATTTTTCTTGTTTATATTGCTATTTATTCGACTCAAACGTTATTTACTACCAGCATAAAACAAATACAAAATTTTATGCAATTTATTTAACAATTTAGCAAGTTTTTGTTCAAAAAATTCAAAAAATTTGGATTTTTTTGCATTGTTATCGTTTTATTATGTTTTAGTTGAGTAACTAAAGAAAATTACAGATCCAATTTTGATAATTTCAGTTCTTAAACGTCGGTAATGAAAAGTACTTTAAAATGTGTTTAAAATTGCCGGTGTTGCCGTTTTGTTTTTTAGACTAAAAATAATTTTTTTTTCAAAACTTTTTTTTTTAATTTCATAAATAAAATAATGTATAAGGATTATTTAGGTAGATTATTTACAGAAAAAAATTATATTGGAATGAAGGATAAGATGAAATCTTTTAGGCGGTAGAAGCAATTTTCTCACAAATCGGCTTCAAATGTAAAGAATAAAATGTATTAAAATACAACGGCAACACATTCGTTACTAAGATATACATTTTCACAAAGCTAATGTTTATGCTGGTATAAATAACGTTTGAGCAGAAAAAATAGCAACATAAACAAGAAAAATGACTTTAAACCGGGCAAAATGCTTTAAATTATTGAAAAAACTTCCGAAAAAAATTTTGATCGAAGTCGTACCGATAAATCGAAAAACTAATGATGCCAATCGATTTCTCAGGCCCGAAATAGGGGGGAACAGTCAACAGCGCACTTGTCTCAAAAAATTTTTTGAAAAAACTTGCACAGTGTTATGAACTATGGTGGAATTTTGAGCTGGAACCGGTTTGCCCAGTTTAAGGGCAAAATGCTTAAAATAATTGAAAAAACTCACGAAAAAAATTTTCTTCGAAGTCGTACCGATAAATCGAAAAACTAATGATGCCAATCGATTTCTCAGGTCCGAAATAGGGGGACACAGTCAACAGCGCACTTGTCAAAGAAAGAATTACTTTTATCTCTTTCCTTCAAAGGTTAAAGATCTAGCTGTCCCGCTGCCGCTATATTTGCATTCAAAACAACAGTTTTATTTCAGCGTTTTTCATTTTAACATCCATAATATTTCTTTGTTTTGATTAGGCTTTTAAGGGTTTTAAAATGGATATATTTTCTTTTAACACACGTTACAAAATATCAAAAATAAGAACGGAAGCGAGCTGGCTTAGTAATTCGGAAAATTCTGTAAGCGCTCTAAAACAAACTCATCATTGCACATGAATCCAGCCAGACAAACCCGAGTAAAAGTCCGACCTAATGAAATTCAGGAACTCAACATCGACATACAAATACGTTCTGTTCCTCTACGTATGCCTTGGGCGTTTTGATAGTATGTTGTTAATGCAAAACCAATAATGAATTGTCATAAATTGCTAAATTCAGAGTTCAGACGCCCTACGAGCTACGAATCTAGCTCGTCTAGTCGAGGGTAGAGTAATTCACCTATTTGAAAAAAAGTTAGTGAATTCTTCATGAACTCACACTGTCCTTCGACTAGGAACAGTTGGAATGCAAGCTATGCAACCAGGAAAAGCACTCGTTGAAGAGATGTCAGCAGTTCCTGAATATGGACAATGTGCGACGAAGAGATGTCGTTTGTAGGTTAAAGGTCTGCGAAAATTGCCTTTCTTATAAACACTCTCTCCACGAATGCCCCATTTCCAGTCTCTGCCATTTCTGTCAACAACGACACAACACATTGCTGCATTTTAATCAGCCGAATTCCAGCATAAACACACCACAACAACAACCTATTCGAAGTGAAAATTAAATTGCCCAAACATTTTTTTCTTTGAAGTCGAATGCTATTGGTGAGGATGGTATTCCACTTAGGTTTTTAAATATCATCATAATACCTTATTTTCTTAGTGCTTTTACACATGTGGTTAATTTTTGCATTACCTCTTCATCTTTTCCTGATAATTGGAAAGTTGTCAGACTTATCCCTATAGCCAAAAAACCTAGAGCATTATTACCCAATCATGTCTATCATGGTTGAACAGGTTATTGACCATCTTGATCGAAATGAGTTACTTTATCCCTATCAGTCAGGTTTCAGAAAAAACCATAGTTGTGCCACGGCTATAATTAACCCTCTGTAGGCACACCTCTTTTTTGCCTATTGATGTTGTATTGAGGGCTGACATCTTCCATATCAGTTCGACGGTTCATGGTGTTGTCGGCATTGATTTTTTTTTTTTTTTTTTTTTTTTTTGTCCGTGGGTAGGTGTTGAAATCTTCAAAAGATTCTATGAGGACCGGAAAACGCGTGCTCATAGATATGTGGGACTCTTAACCACTAAAACCACCTCCTCCTCCCGACTGCAACTAAGTTCAGATGGAACTTATCTAGCAATTTATCTTTCTCGAAGTTAAGTTACGTGTTGTAGGTAACTTTCCGATGAAAGTTCCTACTGATGATATTTAAAAATAAATAAATAACATTTGTTTTAAATTAAATCATTTAAGTAATGGTTTAAATGTTGGTATCAAAAAAACATTTTATAGGAAGTTAAACAAATAAAATCTTTAAAACATTTAAATATATATTAATCAATGCCGATATTTTGAGATAAAGGAATTAAATTAAAAAATTTCACTGTACCAAATCGGAAGGTTTAGTCCTTCGCAAACGTCGTTTATTTTTAACATGCGCTTTCCATTTTAATTTCGCGTCGAGAGTCATCCCGAGATATTTTGCCTCATTTGCAAATGGGACTTGAGTAGTATTAATAAAAACAGGTAGTCTATTTATTTTCTTATATGTAAAGTCCACGTGGACTGACTTAAATTCGTTAAGCGCTATTCGCCACGTTTTTGTCCATTCATTGACATTATTAAGGGCATTTTGCAATTTACTTGTCGACTCGTTGATTGTTTTGCCTACTGCAAGTATTGCGGTATCATCAGCAAAAGTAGCTACAATTGTGTTTTCTGTTTGAGGTATATCGCGTGTGAATAGTAGGTACAAAATGGGACCTAAAACACTACCTTGTGGTACCCCAGCCACTATTTCCCTAAAGTCTGAGTAATCATTTCCGTGTCTAACGCGGAAAATTCTGTTCTCTAGATATTCTCTAAGAATGGTAAAGAGCCCTTCAGGTAGGACTTGTCTTAACTTGAATTTGAGGCCCTCGTGCCATACTTTGTCAAAAGCTTGAGACACATCTAAAAAGACCGCTGAACAAATTTTCTTTTCTTCGAGAGCTCTCTCAATGACATCGGTGATTCTATGCACTTGATCTATCGTCGAGTGCTTGTTTCTAAAACCGAACTGGTGTTCAGGTATAAGCCTTTTTTCTTCTATTATTGGCTGAAGTCGCTGCAAAAATATTCTCTCAAAAACCTTCGATACTACAGGAAGCAGTGAAATGGGTCGGTATGATTTCTTTTCGTGTGATGGTTTGCCAGGTTTCAAGACCATTATTACTTCTGCGACTTTCCATTGATTTGGAATATATTCTAACCTTAAAGTGGCATTCATTATATAGAGGAGGTTTATTAAACCTTTCCGTGGGAGCATTTTAAGAATTTCCGCAGTAATTAAGTCGTATCCGGGTGCTTTTTTTGACTTTAGCTTCTTGATTTCTCTGTTTAATTCGGCGAGTGTAACATTTCTTGTGATTAAGCTTTCACTTGACGTTAAATTCATATTTATACGATCATTCAATGCTTGCCCATTGAATGGTTTGAATGTGTCCTCTAGGTAATCAGCGAAAACTTTTGCTTTCTCTTTGTCGCTTCTTGCCCATTCATTTTGGTCTTTCATAATCGGAGGTGCTGGAATCTTAGGTTTCTTCGTGGCTTTTATAGCTTTCCATAGAGAGTAGTTAGATTCTTTACCTGCCGTCAAATTTTCAAGGTAATTTTTAGCTTCGCGGTTCTTGAAATCTGATATCATCTTTTTAAGTAAATTACTTAAGTGATTTAAATTAGATTTGTGTTGAGGAGCACGAGTTTGTTGCCATTTTTTGCGCGCTTTTCGCTTTTCTTTAAGAACGTCTTTTATCTCTTGGGGATATTTAGCATCTTTGTACCCTGAAATTTCTCTTTGGCAAGGGGTATTGTTCCATGCGGCTTTTTGGATAATATTCACAAAATTATCTACCGCTGCTTCAAGCTCAAGAGGTGTTTGTAGTGATACCCTTAATTCAACATTATCCTCAATATCTTTCTTAAAGCCTTCCCAGTTAGTTTTACCGTTTGTTAGCCTAGGTGGTATTTCAACTTTAACAAGACTTTCGCTCATAGTGAGAATAACGGGAGAGTGGTCGGAGAAAAGATCAAAGCATTCCGTTATTTTGATTCGATTTGACGGTATTCCCCTGACTATAAAGAAATCAATCAGGTCAGGTATTTTCGAGGTATCTGCCGGCCAATAAGTTGGTTTTCCAGTAGAATGGAAGTCGCAATTATTCTCCATACCGGCTTCGTATAACGCTCGGCCTTTTTGAGATATGCATCTAGAACCCCAAAACGTATGCTTTGCATTTAAGTCGCCGCCGATAATAAAAGTTGGTCTTAGTAGTTTTAGCAAGTTTGAAAATTCCTTTTTATCAATTTTGTACCGCGGAGGGCAGTATGTAGATGAGATATTAAGTACATCATGCTTAGTTTCAACTTGCACACTTATAAGTTGCATCGATTCAAGCTCAATCTTAAGACCTATCGAGTGTTTAATACAATCTTTTATATAAAATGATGCTCCGCCTCTAGCTTTGTTTGACGGGTGAATTGCGTGGTAATCAAGAAAACCGTTGATATTGCATTTTGATTCTTTTTTTTACATGGGTTTCTGATATCAGACAAATGTCAATATCTTTTTCCCGCATAACCATTTCTAATTCTCCAAGTCTTTGCCATAATCCGTTGGCGTTCCATGTTATAATTTTAAGCTTTTCCATCATTTATATTTTGTACAGTGTTGGATAAAATAAAATCTTCGAGTTTAGAAAGCCTTTCAGACATAAATTTGTTAAGTTTTAACTGATCCTCAAATTTTGACAAAATTATAGCCAAGCATTGAGAAAATGCGACAGGTTCGGAATTATTTTTGATTACGGGTGAAGCCGCCATTTCAGCGTATGAGTTTCCATTAAGTTTCTTTGGAGACGTGTTTGATTTTGTTGGCGTTTGATTTTCTTTACCAGTGGCGGGTTTTGTTGTGTTTACCCTTTTAGGGGTCTTAGAAGTTTGGTTCTTTGTGGGTTTTCTTTGGGCATGAATTTTTTCTCGGCGTTTTTGTAGCTCTTTAGCTACTTCACAGCCTCTATAACTTGCCGGGTGACTTCCGTTGCAATTTATGCACTTCGCTGGACTCTTGCTGTTTCCGGTGCAATCTGCAGTTAAGTGTTTTCCCGCGCATTTCACACACCTAGGTTCTTTTTTACAATAAGTTTGTGTGTGGTTGAACCCTTGACAGCGTCTACACTGAGGAACTTGTTTTGTATGTTTTTTTAGAGGTTCGATCTTAACTACGAGGCTAAGTATTCTTTTGATTTTGTAGATTTCCTCTAGTTTTTCTGTTTTATCGAACGTGAGTATAAATAGTGGAAGACCACGTTGTACCACGACTGTTTCTTTATCTTTTTGTTGTCTTTCTTTCTTTACTATGTTTTCCGCATCTAAGATCTTGTAATTCATTTTTTTCTTTAAGATCATTAATGATGTCGGTTTTTTGACATGAAGAGTGTAAGCCCCTCACCACGACGCGTAGGGGTCTTTCCGACTTGTTTTCGTATGTGTACCACTCTGTCGGCATTGATGATAAGCAAAGTTTCTTTTGCTATGGTGTTCTTCGATCATCGAAACTTTGCATATCATCAATGCCGACAACACCATGAACCGTCGAACTGATATGGAAGATGTCAGCCCTCAATACAAACACCTATTGGAGGGGAAGGGAACAAAAAGCTTTTAATATATGTACTATCTGTTGTAAATGTTTTAATTTTGCATTTCCTTAGACATGTTATTTGTTAATTTAACTTTGTTAAGTGGAGACTTGCTCTATGCAGCTCATTTTTAATTATTGCTTTTGTTGTTTTTTACTTAAGTGCAATATTAATGTAACAAGTGTAAGTTTACTATTGTGTTTGATGTATGTAAACAAATTTATAACCTATTTATTAACTTATTTATTAATGTTAATAAAGATTCCTTTGCCATCACCTGATGATGTTCATAGACATGAACGAAACGTCGTGACAATAATACATTTGTTTCATTTGATCTGAAGCCCGTTTCATAACATAGTATCATATACTTAAGACCGAGAGCCGGCAGCATATTTTGGCGTTTTGGTTTAACCGAATAAATGATACACCCAAAAATCATAAAAAATCCCCTGATTTCAAAACTGTGGGTACCAGAAGTTTTGTTTTCACCTTTCCCCCCGCCAGACCACTTTAAAGCATTTTGAAGTGCATTTTTGTAATAAAAAACCTAATAGCTTATTTTGTGTTAGGTATAACCGTATGATGGTAACAAATTAAAATTCTATGTCTATTCCTGGTTTAGAAAATATAAGTTTAAGGCAGCTATACCTAACAGAAAATAAGCTATTAGATTTTTAACTAGAAAATTGCATTTTAAAATGCTTCAAAGCGGTCTGGCGCACAGTGGGACGACCCATAGCAATAAATAAAAAAGTCATCTATTTTAGCGGTACTTTTGAGTGATTGGTAAGACATCTTAAATATGTACTTAGTCTAAATGCGTTAAAATTGTTTGGAATTGTAAACTCGTGCAAAAGTTACAGAGCGACAAACAGTGACTAGCGAAAATTTTTCATAGACAGTGTTTTCTTTTATTATAATTTAAATTTATTGCTAATCTTATTGTGCGCATAACTAATAATTATGCCACGGATATTAATATTGATCAAGGTATAATAAATCATATTTTGATATAAAAAATTGTGTTTACTTCGTGGTTTATTTAATATGAAGTCTGAAGTGCATGAATTTTTTATTAAATGTGAATTTCGGATTTAAGTGAGGTTTTTAAAAATCGCTTAAATTTTCATATTGATATTTTTCTTGTTTTGTGATGCTCTATATATATATTAACTAAATCATGAAAAGAAGTTTTGCGCAAATTTGCTCTTTTTCAAATATTGACGTTTTTGTAGGTTTAACTCCAACAATCAAAAATTTTGATCTTTTAAAAACGTGGATTGAAAGTAAGAAATCCGTAAAAATTATGAGTTTGAAGTTTATTAAGCAATCCAATTTGCAACTGAAAATCAAAATAAAGCTTAAGAAACATTAAAAAGATCAGAAAAAATAAAAGTTGAACTCAAAAAAAAAGGTTCGCTGCTCAGCTCTTTTATTTCCATAGCAGGTGGCGGGAAAGGGCATTTATAGCGGGTTGCTGCATGTACTTTTGAGTTTATAAGATAGATATTAAATGTAATAAGTGATAACAGGCAAAATATTTAGTTTCCAATCATTAAAACAAGAGATATTAATTTCGCCGTTTTTCCCATACACTCGTCCCATTGTGTGGCGGGGCGAAAGCTGAAAACAAAACTTCTGGTACCCACAGTTTTGAAATCAGGGGATTTTTTATGATTTTTTGGTGTATCATTTATTCGGTTATACCAAAACGCCAAAAGTTGATTTTTTACTGCACTTTGGATGCGTCTGGCAAGGAAAAGCTGAAAAAGATCACTGCCAGACTTTTTCCGTTGACATACTGTGGTGCATATCCAGATATGTATGTACACTAGGGTGGGTCAAAAAAATCGAAATTCTTTTTTTTGAATTGGTACTCCGAAAAATCGATTGCTAGACCCCTCTAGAATATACACACGAAATATGAGCTCTTTATATTAATGGGAAGGTCCTCCGCTTTGCAATTTTCCATTTTTACATCAAGCTTCTACTAAAAAAAAAAAATAATTTTTTTATTAATTGACTTTTTAGCAAATTTCTTTTCATATTCCCTTAGGAAATTGAACGCTCTACAAAAAAGGCCTTCTACTCTTTTTTCGTTTATCTAACCGTTGAATAGATATTTGAGGTCCAAAAATTGAGAAAATCTTTAAAAATTCGTTTTTTGTTCTTAATTTTGTAACAAATTGAAAAATTATAATGATCAAACGCGCAAGACATATTCTTGCTGCAAATTGATTGTTCCACAAAAAAGGTCTTAATAATTTTTTTCATTAATCTAACCATTCTAAAGATATTCGAGGTCAAAGTTAAAAAAAAATAATAAAAACATTTTATATTTTTAAAAATTTTCCAGCTGACTGAAAATTCATTATTTTCAATTTAGCAAGACGTATTCTTGTAGGGGCTTAAACGTTCTACAAAAAATCCCTTGGCATCAAATTGATTGCTTTAACCGTTTAGAAGATATTCGTATCCAAATCGCAATGTATACGGGTCATAAGAAAACTATTGAAATCAGTGAGCATTGGTTTGGATACGAATATTTTCTAAACGGTTAAAGCAATCAATTTGATTCCAAGGAATTTTTTGTAGAACGTTTAAGTCCCTACAAGAATATATTTTGCTAATTTGAAAATAATGAAGTTTCAGTGAATTAGAATTTTTTAAAAATATAAAATGTTTTTATATTTTTTTTTTTAACTTTGACCTCGAATATCTTTAGAATGGTTAGATTAATGAAAAAACTTAATAAGAACTTTTTTGTGGAGCAATCAATTTCCAGCAAGAATACATATGTCTTGCGCGTTTGATCATTATAATTTTTCAATTTGTTACAAAATTAAGAACAAAAAACGAATTTTTAAAGATTTTCTCGATTTTTGGACCTCAAATATCTATTCAACGGTTAGAGCGTTCAATTTCCTACAAGAATATGAAAAGAAATTTGCTAAAAAGTCAATTAATAAAAAAATTATTTTTTTTTAGTAGAAGCTTGATGTAAAAATGGAAAATTGCAAAGCGGAGGACCTTCCCATTAATATAAAGAGCTCATATTTGGTGTGTATATTCTAGAGGGGTCTAGCAATCGATTTTTCGGAGTACCAAATCAAAAAAAAAAATTTCGATTTTTTTGACCCACCCTAATGTACACACTCGAATTTCGGTTATACCAAAACTGCCAAAATATGCTGCCGGCTCTTAGACTAACTAAAAGGTCATCACCACCAGCCTTTGAAAGGGTCAACCATAATATTTTGTGCTCTAAGTTACGACATTATTTTGGTTTTACTCAAAGAGCGGCCAACCTAATCAAGAGTTACCTGAACAATAGATTACAGAAGGTTGTGATTGGGCCTAAGGAATCAGGTCTCAAAAATCTTAAATCGGGTGTACCATAGGGCTCTATTTTGGGCCCGATACTTTTCTGTATGTATGTAAATGATTTACCAAAAGTATGTAGAAGTGTTTCGGTTCATCTATATGCAGATGACGTACAGTTTTATTTATCGCGACCACTTGGCCTCAATGAAGATTTGGTTTGTAGAATCAATGAGGATTTGATAGCAATACACGACTGGTCCCGTACAAATAGACTTACTTTAAATGAGTCCAAAACGCAACTGATGTTGATTTCCAAAAGTAACTTTTATATTGAAACTCTCTCGCCTATACTGCCGTGCTAAGCAAAAAGGGCGTATGAGCCAAAAATCGAAAAATGAATTTGAGGCATATTTGGAAACGTTTAACTGCATCTTATTTTTGTATGAAATAAAAAATTCGCATTTCCAACTAGAAATAGCTCAAAACCACCAATGAAAAAAGGCGCATACCACTTTTTATCATTTTACTAAGCAAAAAGGGCGTATAAACCATTTGCTAAGCAAAAAGGGCACATATGCCATAATTGTGTGCTTATGTTCCTTTCTTGCTTAGTATCTCACAACTTGTTTGGCTCATACGCCTTTTTTCTCATTCTTTGTATCCTTAATTTTTTGGCTCGACAACTGTGCAGCGCAGAGCCGGTTTTAGGGGGGGGGCAGCCTGGGCCATCGCCCAGGGGCGCAAGAATTGAGGGGCGCCGCAGGCGCCCCGAACTTTTACAAAAGTTATATAAATAACGAAGTCTTTCCAATCGATGTTTTATTTTTTCTTACATTCACAAAGGCGCCCCAATTTGTTTCTATTTTACATTTTCAACGGCGCTCGTATTGTTTGTCCTAAACTTTTTGAAGAATGAAGGCGCCCCCCAATTTTGGGTTAATTTATTTGGCTTCCGGAAGGACAATGGTGTCCAAAATCTTCGTTCATCTTTGAAGAACAAGGCGCCCCAATTTCTTTTGAAAGACTAAAGCAATCCTAATATTCCTCCAACCAATTTAATTTTTACAAAGGTGCCCCTATAGTAATGAATAAGGAAAGAGAAGGGAGACGGACAGAATCCCGAAATTAAAAATCCAGAAAGCCCAAAATCCAGAAAACCCTAAATTCCGAAAACCCAAAAACACAAAATCCCGAAAACCCACAATCCCAAAATCCCGAAAACCCAATATCCAGAAATGCCAAAATTCACAGCTTCTCCATTTCTCATAAAAACTACGTTTGTGTGTGAGAATAAAAAAATAGGTCTGTTCGTTGTTCCCCCCTCCAGGGCACTCTAAGTCATTTCAATTAACTGTGAAAAAATCAGAGTTTCTCGGGTTTTCATTTTACATCGAACACCTCAGAGCTTTAGTTTCATCAGCGAACATCGAACACAGAGGAAATAACTTTGGTTGAAAAAGGAGCTACAAAAAACGCTTGACAACGAATTCGGAGCGACCCAGAGTGCCCTAGAGCTCACAACGAACAAACCTTATACTTATAAAGGTATGTTGTTTTCGATTGGCCGTCCGGAAGCGCCTGGAATCATTAAGAAGCGTGCTGCAAGTTTTTTATTCTCCTAGTGAAAAAAACAAAACACAATATTTGATTTTTCACCAATACAGATATTAAATTTTAGAATTGGGTGGAAGCGATTCAAAGTTTTTTATTGGATTTCAGAATGAGTGAATCATTGAGTGATTCCAATCGAAAACGACATTAATGTACCTAGTTGAAAAAGTTTTTGAAAAAATATTGTTCAAATAAGACCAATTGTACCTAATCTCTAAATGTGTTTAAACAAAAAAGTCAGAGATAAATTGAGCCTAAATGACATGAATAATTAATTTTTTTTTTTAAGTTAACCTTTTTAAGTTAATACACTGCACATTTTTAATAAATGCATTACCAAGTATATGAGAGGTAAGACATAATCTGCTATTGCTTTTTTTCGTGATTTTAAAAAATTGTTTTTAGATGAATTTTTTTTTAGAGGCGCCACTTGCAATCTTGCCCAGGGGCGCCGGTAGTGCTTAAACCGGCACTGGTGCAGCGCAGAACAAGAACTGGACTTTGTTTAATTTTTTTATTTACATTGAATTCTGCGAGGAACTCAACATTAAAGAAATTATTTTAAAGTTTTTTGAACCAGGACACACATTTATGTCGGCCGATTCATTTCACCATCAGGTCGAAAGTTCATTAAAAAAAAAAAACAAAAAAAAGTCTACGATATGCTTGGTTTCAAAAACTGCCTCCAAAGAAGCAATCGGGTAATGTTGAAGTTGTGGAATTGCAAATTGAAAATTTTTTCGATTGGGAAGATCAAACTTCTTAATACGAACTTAAAAAAATAGATCCAAGAATATACCTACACGATGGTAGAGGTGAAATTTCCAAAAACGAAGTACTCCCTATGGTACAAAAAAAATTAATGAAAGCTATACAGAATTAAATTTTCTCAAAGCGAATGTCTTAAAATATGGGATTAAAAAGCCTGTCGCAAAACAAATACCCCGAGGCATTTCGTTAACGAGAAAAAACGATCTTATCCTGAAACTAAGCAAAATTTTACCAGAAAACCGGCTTAATTTCTGGAAAACACTTCGCGAAAGCCAAATCGAGAATAGTTTGGAAAATGACTGAAATAGAGAGATCTCATTTTTGCTTTTTTGTTATTCTTTTTTGTATAATAAACTTTATATTCGTTATGTTTCATGTTGAATAATTGTTATTTTTGTTGTTTTTTTGTTTGTTTTTTTAGTAAGTTATTTTATTTTATTTAAATTATGAATAAATGTCTAAATGTTCATATTGAATTGTTATTTTTTTTTATAAAAAACTTTATATTCGTTATGTTCCATGTTGAATTGTTATTTTTGTTTGTTTTTTTAATAAGTTATTTTTTTTTAAATTATGAATAAATATCTGTTGCTTATGAAATGTTATAATCATTTTTTAATTTATTGGTTTCAGTTAAATACAAATTTTTGGCCATTTTTTCGAATCTTTTCATTTACCAAAAGGGCACATTTGCATTCTTTTTGTGTTTTACTCACCAAAAAGGGCGTAGTTATGTCCATATTCTTTTAAAATTTTGAAAAATATTTAATTCAAAGTTGCGAAAACCAGAAACAATAAAATTCAAACTACAAAAATGGATATGCGCCCTTTTTGTTTAGCACGGCATTGCACATCTTATGTGTTTTACTAAGCAAAAAGGGCGTATGTCCATTTTCTCTTAAAATACGCAACAATTTTTAAAATCATGAATGCCATAAAATAATAAACTTTTTTAAAAGAATATATCGTTTTTTAAAATTTTGAAAAATATTAAATTTAAGGGTGCGAAGTCCAGAAACAGTAAAATTCATTTATCTCGAAACTACAAAAATGGATATGCGCCCTTTTTGCTTAGCACGGCAGTATATCTCTTTCACATAATAAATTATCATTTTTAAGTAATGTAACTACCCTTGGCTTCAAATTAAACTATCCTGCATTTACCATATTAATTATGTTGTTGGTCGAATCCGAAAATTAAGGTTATCGGCGTCATTTACTCCTCAAGAAACTAGATTGACACTTCTAAAGACTCTTATTTTGCCCCTGATATGTTATTCTGATACTGGACTCAGTATCTCAAAACAAAATCCAAGTTGCATTTAACAATGCAGTTCGGTATGTGTTTGGACTTCGCAGATATGACCACATTACCCAATACAATTTACTGGTGTTAGGTTGCTCACCATCACGTTTCTTAGATGCAAGATTTTAATATTTATGCAAAAGTTAATAAACACAAAACAACCTTACATCTTTTTGAAAAGTTGCAATTCGCACAATCGCGTAGAACTCTCAATTTTATCATTCCTACGTATAACTATTTAAAATCATCACGTTTGTTTTTTGTATACATTTCTAGGATGTGGAATGCTTTGCCAACAAGTATTAAACAAATAACCCTTTCTTCACGTTTTAAGACTGCTATACTTAAATATGTATCTGGACGCTCCTCGTAGATATACATATTATACATATAAAAGCAGAAACACAATCACGCTTTGCCGTGTCGATTTTGATAACTGCCAAAAGTTCAACTATACGAAATCTGTGTAACCTCACACAATGACGCTTTTTCTACGTACGCTTTTTTTGACAAACGTATCGAAACGTAAGGAAGCGAGCAAAAGTTCAACTAGGCTGAACTTTTGCTCGCTTTCTGACATTTAAAGCTGAAACACAATCACGCTTTGCCGTCGATTTTGACAACTGCGAAAAGTTCAACTATAGGAAATCTGTGTATCCTCACACAATGACGCTTTTCTTACGTACGCTTTTTGGACAAACGTAAGGAAACGTAAGAAAGCGAGCAAACCCTTCAAGCAAGAAAACGGAGTCCAGAAAAGACAGTCCGACCTCCGACCGCGAAAAGCGGGGTTGCACTCACACACTTGCAACTTTTTGTGTATGAACACAAAGTCTAAGAGAATCGTGGTGAAAACTGAGAAAAGGAAAAAAAAGTAGACAGACATAGCCAACAAGAGCAAAAGCGTCATTTTGTTATTTTTTGTTGAAGTGTTTAGTCGCGTCGTGTCTCGTGTCGTTGTTTGTATAATGTTAGTTTATTAATTATAAACAATTTTATTAAATTATAAACAATATGGAAAACAAAAAAGGTATGTTTTATATATCGCTCAAAGTGTTTGGGTTAAAATGTTGTTTCTTCTTGTGTTGTAGATGTAGTCTCTAATGAAGAAACATCTAGAAGGTGAAACATGCGATTGGGTATCTAAAAAAACACCAACAACGGCAGCAGCATCAAATGAAATAAAGTGAAAAAAAAAATGTATTGTATTTTATATTGTATTTTTGTGAAAATTTCGTTTGCCAAAATAAAATAAAAAATAACAGTTTCAGTGAAAAAAAAAATAAATCTTGTTCTTTTTTTGGTCGCAAATGCGAAATGTCATCCCTTTCTTATTCCTCTTTCTGGTAGGTTTTCGCTGCTCCGGCTCAGGTCCGCCTTCGGCTCCGTTTTCTCGGAATGGAGATTTTCACCACACCAATACATATGCAATCGACTTCGCGGTGATTATAATTTCCATACTAATTTGAGCCGCCTTCGGACCGGTTTCTGATCCGAAGTCGGACTCAGCTCCGCCTCAGGCGGAGCGGATTCGGACCGAGGTCGGACCTGTTTGCTTGAAGGGAAAGTTCAACCAGACTGAACTTTTAACAGACATAGTTACAGTTTCCCACATTATTATTGCGCCAAATGTGAATACAAAAAAAAAAATTATTGCAAAACTATGTATAATTTTTAATTTCTCTATATAGATTTTGCACAAAAAAACGACATCGAGATATTTTAAATCAAAACAATTTACGTATTAAAAACAAAAAAAATTTAATGATGTTTTAGACTGAGTTTTATTGTTAAAAACAATATATTTTGATTGGTTTTGTTTTTATAACTATAGGATTAAAGAATAAAGAATTCCTATGCATTTTTTAAACACATTAATATCCTTTTTCATTTTTCCACAATTAAATCAAGATAAAGACTTGGCCCAATAATTTTGTGAGTGACTGTGTTTTTTTTATTTGACAGCAGATTTTATGTTGCAATCAGCTGTTCAAAGTCAAAGTGACAGAAGCGCGCTTTGACCCTTCAAGCAAACAGGTCCGACCTCGGTCCGAATCCGCTCCGCCTGAGGCGGAGCTGAGTCCGACTACGGATCAGAAACTGGTCCGAAGGCGGCTCAAATTAGTATGGAAATTATAATCACCGCGAAGTCGATTGCATATGTATTGGTGTGGTGAAAATCTCCATTCCGAGAAAACGGAGCCGAAGGCGGACCTGAGCCGGAGCAGCGAAAACCTACCAGAAAGAGGAATAAGAAAGGGATGACATTTCGCATTTGCGACCAAAAAAAGAACAAGATTTATTTTTTTTTCACTGAAACTGTTTTATTTTTTATTTTATTTTGGCAAACGAAATTTTCACAATAAATACAATATAAAATACAATACATTTTTTTTTCATTTTATTTCATTTGATGCTGCTGCTGTTGTTGGTGTTTTTTTAGATACCCAATCGCATGTTTCACCTTCTAGATTTTTCTTCATCATTAGAGATTACATCTACAACACAAGAAGAAACAACATTTTAACCCAAACACTTTGAGCGATATATAAAACATACCTTTTTTGTTTTCCATATTGTTTATAATTTAATAAAATTTATTGTTTATAATTAATAAACTAACATTATACAAACAACGACACGAGACACGACGCGACCAAACACTTCAACAAAAAATAACAAAATGACGCTTTGGCTCTTGTTGGCCTTGTCTTTCTTTTCCTTTTCTCATTTTTTACCACGATTCTCGTTCGACTTTGTATTCATACACAAAAAGTTGCAAGTGTGTGAGTGCAAGCCCGATTTTCGCGGTCTGAGGTCGGAGTTTCTTTGTTGAACTCAGTTTTCTTGCTTGAAGGGGAGGATTTCTCAACGTAACGCAACGAAGCGACGCCCTAAAGCGTGATTGTGTTTCAGCTTTTATTTATCAGATATAGTTACAGTCACCCACATAATTATAGGGCCAAATAAGAATAAAAAAAAATAAATTGTTCCAATACTAGGTGTGCTTTTTTGTTTATCTATATAGATTTTGCACTAAAAAACGACATCGAGATAGAAACAATTTACGTATTAAAAATAACAATAATTTAATGATGTGGTAGACTGAGTTTTATTGTTAATTCTCTTTAAAATAGAATTTATTTTGATTGATTTATTCGGACCGAGGTCGGACCTGTTTGCTTGAAGGGTCAAAGCGCGCTTCTGTCACTTTGACTTTGAACAGCTGATTGCAACATAAAATCTGCTGTCAAATAAAAAAAACACAGTCACTCACAAAATTATTGGGCCAAGTCTTTATCTTGATTTAATTGTGGAAAAATGAAAAAGGCAGGTAAAGAATCTAACTACTCTCTATGGAAAGCTATAAAAGCCACGAAAAAACCTAAGATTCCAGCACCTCCGATTATGAAAGACCAAAATGAATGGGCAAGAAGCGACAAAGAGAAAGCAAACGTTTTCGCTGATTACCTAGAGGAAACATTCAAACCATTCAATGGGCAAGCATTGAATGATAGTATAAATATGAATATAACGTCAAGTGAAAGCTTCATCACAAGAAATGTTACGCTTGCCGAATTAAACAAAGAAATTAAGAAGCTAAAGTCAAAAAAAGCTCCAGGATACGACTTAATTACTGCGGAAATTCTTAAAATGCTCCCACGGAAAGGTTTGATAAACCTCCTATACATAATGAATGCCACTCTTAGGTTAGAATATATTCCAAACCAATGGAAAGTCGCAGAAGTAATAATGGTCTTGAAACCTGGCAAACCATCACATGAAAAGAAATCATACAGACCCATTTCACTGCTTCCAGTTGTATCAAAGGTTTTTGAGAGAATATTTTTACAGCGCCTCCAGCCAATAATAGAAGAAAAAGGTCTTATACCTGAACACCAGTTCGGTTTTAGAAGCAAGCACTCGACGATTGATCAAGTACATAGAATCACCGATGTCATTGAGAAAGCTCTTGAAGAAAAGAAAATTTGTTCAGCGGTCTTTTTAGATGTGTCTCAAGCTTTTGATAAAGTATGGCACGAGGGTCTCAAATTCAAGTTAAGACAAGTCCTACCTGAAGGACTCTTTATCATTCTTAGAGAATATCTAGAGAACAGAATTTTTCGCGTTAGGCACGGAAATGATTACTCAGACTTTAGGGAAATAGTGGCTGGGGTACCACAAGGTAGTGTTTTAGGTCCCATTCTGTACCTTCTATTCACACGCGATATACCTCAAACAGAAAACACAATTGTAGCTACTTTTGCTGACGACACCGCAATACTTGCAGTAGGCAAAACAATTAACGAATCGACAAGTAAATTGCAAAATGCCCTTAATAATGTCAATGAATGGACAAAAACGTGGCGAATAGCGCTTAACGAATTTAAGTCAGTCCACGTGGACTTTACATATAAGAAAATAAATAGACTACCTGTTTTTATTAATACTACTCAAGTCCCATTTGCAAATGAGGCAAAATATCTCGGGATGACTCTCGACGCGAAATTAAAATGGAAACCGCATGCTAAAAATAAATGTGATCAATTAAATATTAAGTTAAGAGAAATGTACTGGTTGCTCGGACAACATTCTAGACTTAGTATTGAAAACAAATTATTAGTTTACAAGCAAGTACTTAAGCCTGTCTGGACATATGGTATTCAACTCTGGGGTTGTACCCGCGATACAAATTTAAATAGATTACAAACCTTTGAAAATAAATTATTAAGATCAATTGTAAATGCGCCGTGGTATATAAGAAACGAAGATCTTCACAGGGATCTTGGAATCCCCACGGTTCGCGAAGAAATAAAAACTTTTGCCCAAAAACATCGAAAACGGTTAGTCGAACATACTAATAGAACAATACTAGAAATACTCGACGAGACAAACTTAGTACGACGTTTGCGAAGGACTAAACCTTCCGATTTGGTACAGTGAAATTTTTCAATTTAATTCCTTTATTTCAAAATATCGGCATTGATTAATATAAATTTATATGTTTTAGAGATTTTATTTGTTTAACTTCCTTTAAAGTATTTTTTTGATAACAAAATTTAAACCATTACTTAAATGATTTAATTTAAAACGAATGTTATTTATTTATTTTTAAATATCATCAGTAGGAACTTTCATCGGAAAGTTACCTACAACACGTAACTTAACTTCGAGAAAGATAAATTGCTAGATAAGTTCCATCTGAACTTAGTTGCAATCGGGAGGAGGAGGTGGTTTTAGTGGTTAAGAGTCCCACATATCTATGAGCACGCGTTTTCCGGGCCTCATAGAATCTTTTGAAGATTTCAACACCTACCCACGGACAAAAAAAAAAAAAAAAAAAAAAAAAAAAAATTTTGATTGGTTTTGCTTTTATAACTATAGGATTAAAGAATAAACAATTTGTTATGTATTTTCCAACACATTATAATATCCTTCTTCATTTTTAAACATTTAAATCAAGATAAACCCTTGGCCCAATAATTTTGTGAGTGACTGTTTTTTTTTTTTTTTTTTTTTTTTTGACAGCACATTTTATGTTTCAATCAGCTCTTCAAAGTCAACGTGACAGAAGCGCGCTTTGAGGATTTCTCAACGTAACGCGTGATTGTGTTTCTGCTTTAAATCCTTACCAAATCTCTTAAACTCCTTTTTTCTTATCCAATCTTCATGTATTCTCTTTCTGCTTCATTTGAAACAATATTTTCTTATACCTATTGAATTCAAATGTATTTATAAATGATTTATATATTATTTTATTTAGTTAAAAGTTTGTTTTTTATAAAAATTATTGAATTTAATGATAATTAGTACTGTAAAAGACTTTGTCTTACTTGTACATACATTTAAAAATTGAAATTGACGTCTATCGAAAAATACGGAAAAATTTGTTTTAAAGTCGCTCCTGTAAAAAAAAGCATCAAATTACTAGTTTTCTAACACGAAAAAGCCATAAAAGTGTGTTAAAAGTGTTGTTTAAAGATAAAAGAAGCAATCTTTATAATCTCATGTGAGTTTTAGACCTGTAAGGTATTTTATTATAAGCTTTGAAACTGAGTGCTAACAACACCAAACATAACCACAATCTAAACTATACACACAACTAATTTATGTCAACAATAAATAAGCGAAATAAGCGAAACTTCTCCTGAAACCTTTAATTCAGAAAAAAGACCTCAATACTGCAATAATATGCCTGATGAATTAGTTGGAACTATGAGTAAATCAGAACTTTCTAGTTTGGTTTGTGAGCTTCTCGACTCGAAAATGAAAAATACAGCCACGAAGAGTGACATTGAAGCAATATCAGTTGCACACCAAAAAATTAAAGAGCTAAACCATCAACCCTTCAAGCAAATAGGTCCGACCTCGGTCCGAATCCGCTCCACCTGCTGCTGTTGTTGGTGTTTTTTTAGATACCCAATCGCATGTTTCACCTTCTAGATTTTTCTTCATCATTAGAGATTACATCTACAACACAAGAAGAAACAACATTTTAACCCAAACACTTTGAGCGATATATAAAACATACCTTTTTTGTTTTCCATATTGTTTATAATTTAATAAAATTGTTTATAATTAATAAACTAACATTATACAAACAACGACACGAGACACGACGCGACCAAACACTTCAACTTCAAAAATAACAAAATGACGCTTTGGCTCTTGTTGGCCTTGTCTTTCTTTTCCTTTTCTCATTTTTCACCACGATTCTCGTTCGACTTTGTGTTCATACACAAAAAGTTGCAAGTGTGTGAGTGCAAGCCCAATTCCGCGGTCTGAGGTCGGAGTTTCTTTGTTGAACTCAGTTTTCTTGCTTGAAGGGAATTGGCAAACAAAATTCAAGTTTTGGAAACAAAATACGAAATCCTGAGGTGCGTTCTTTTTCTAACAATAGTTAACTATTGTTAACTATCGTTAACCCTTCTTATACGCAAAATTTTTAGTTGATGATTACCAACACATATTATATTTTACAGTGAAAACTCACTGTAAACTATATTATTTTAGGGGAATTTGATTAAATTCGTGCACCTAAATAGAATATTGCCCGTGGTCTGGCAAATATTAAGAAGAAGAAGAAAACGTAAACAAGAATTTGTTTTTGTTTTATGGACTTTATGAAATTAATTCAATTTCATGTTTTGTTTGACCTTTAGTCCAAAATAATGCGTTTCGCCCAGGCACAACAGTTGGGCTCATGATCCCAAAAGTATTCTGAAAAGAAATTTAGCAGGTGGAAGCATAAATGACAGAAGATGACAACAGCCCTTCAAGCAAGAAAACTGAGTTCAACAAAGAAACTCCGTCCTCAGACCGCGAAAATCGGGCTTGCACTCACACACTTGCAACTTTTTGTGTATGAACACAAAGTCGAACGAGAATCGTGGTGAAAAATGAGAAAAGGAAAAGAAAGACAAGGCCAACAAGAGCCAAAGCGTCACTTTGTTATTTTTTGTTGAAGTGTTTGGTCGCGTCGTGTCTCGTGTCGTTGTTTGTATAATGTTAGTTTATTAATTATAAACAATTTTATTAAATTATAAACAATATGGAAAACAAAAAAGGTATGTTTTATATATCGCTCAAAGTGTTTGGGTTAAAATGTTGTTTCTTCTTGTGTTGTAGATGTAATCTCTAATGATGAAGAAAAATCTAGAAGGTGAAACATGCGATTGGGAATCTAAAAAAACACCAACAACAGCAGCAGCATCAAATGAAATAAAATGAAAAAAAAAAAATGTATTGTATTTTATATTGTATTTATTGTGAAAATTTCGTTTGCCAAAATAAAATAAAAAAATAAAACAGTTTCAGTGAAAAAAAAAATAAATCTTGTTCTTTTTTTGGTCGCAAATGCGAAATGTCATCCCTTTCTTATTCCTCTTTCTGGTAGGTTTTCGCTGCTCCGGCTCAGGTCCACCTTCGGCTCCGTTTTCTCGGAATGGAGATTTTCACCACACCAATACATATGCAATCGACTTCGCGGTGATTATAATTTCCATACTAATTTGAGCCGCCTTCGGACCAGTTTCTGATCCGAAGTCGGACTCAGCTCCGCCTCAGGCGGAGCGGATTCGGACCGAGGTCGGACCTGTTTGCTTGAAGGGAGCCCTTCAAGCAAGAAAACTGAGTTCAACAAAGATACTTCGACCTCAGAACGCGAAAATCGGGGTTGCACTCACACACTTGCAACTTTTTGTGTATGAACACAAAGTCGAACGAGAATCGTGGTGAAAAGTGAGAAATGGAAAAAAAAGTGAAACAGACATAGCCAACAAGAGCAAAAGCGTCATTTTGTTATGTTTCGTTGAAGTGTATAGTCGCGTCGCGTCGTGTCTCGTTTCGTTGTTATTATAATATTAGTATAATTATAAACAATTATATCAAATTATAAACAATATGGAAACAAAAGGTATGTTGTATATATCGCTCAAAGTGTTTGGATTAAAGTGATGTGTTTCTGCTTGTGTTGTAGATGTAATCTCTAATGATGAAGAAAAAGGCAGAAGGTGAAACATGCGATTGGGCATCTAAAGAAACACCAACAACAGCAGTAGCAACAAATAAAATAAAATGAAAAAAATGTATTGTATCTTATATTGTATTTATTGTGAAAATTTCGTTTGCCAAAATAAAATAAAAAATAAAACAGTTTCAGTGAAAAAAAAATAAATCTTGTTCTTTTTTTGGTCGCAAATGCGAAACGTCATCCCTTTTTTATTCCTCTTTCTGGTAGGTTTTCGCTGCTCCGACTCGGGTCCGCCTTCGGCTCAGTTTTCTCGGAATGGAGATTTTCACCACACTCCGGCCTCCGACCGAGAAAAACGGGGTTGCACTCACACACTTGCAACTTTTTGTGTATGAACACAAAGTCGAATGAGAAGCGTGGTGAAAAAGAGTGAAAAGGAAAAAAGAACGTAGGAAAGACAAGGGCAAAACAAAAACAAAACAGCGTCATTTTGTTATTCCATTTGTGAAGTGTCTCGTGTCGTGTCTTGTTTAGTTAATTGTTTTTAAAATATATTAAATAATAATACAAAAATATGTAAAATTTACTATGAAATATGAAAAATGTTGTGTTTGCAAGTCGCGATTTTCAATGTGCAACCGGGAAGTGAAAGTTCGAAAAATTAAGAAAAAAAAATATTTTGGCTTGAGACGACATCATTAGCGAAATGAAAGAATTCTGCACAACACCAACAACCAGCAGCAACAACAAATGAATTAAAAGTCTTAATGTATTTTAAGTTTTATATTGTATTTATTCTGATTAAAATAAAAGTTTGTTTGTCAAAATAAAAAAAATTCAACGAAAAAAAAATTTATATTGTTCTTTTTTTGGTCGCCAATGCGTCATTTCTTTTTTTTTTGTTCCTTTTTCTGGTAGGTTTTCGCAGCTCCGACTCGGGTACTACTTCGGCTCCATTTTCTTGGAGTGGAGATTTTCACCACACCAATACATATGCAATCGGCTTCGCGGTGATTATAATTTCCATACTAATTTGAGCCGCCTTCGGACCCGTTTCTGAGTGGAAGTCGGACTCAGCTCCGCCTGAGGCGGAGCGGATTCGGACCGAGGTCGGACTTGTTTGCTTGAAGGAAGGCCTTCAAGCAAGAAAACGGAGTTCAGAAAAGACACTCCGACCTCCGACCGATGAAAACGGGGTTGCACTCACACACTTGCAACTTTTTTGTATGAACACAAAGTCGAAGGAGAAATCGTGTTGAAAAAACAATACATTTGAAATTGGCTCCGCGGTGATTATAATTTCCATACTAATTTGAGCGGCCTTCGGACCCGTTTCTGAGTGGAAGTCGGACTCAGCTCCGCCTGAGGCGGAGCGGATTCGGACCGAGGTCGGACTCGTTTGCTTGAAGGGTATGGACTTACAACCCACCCAAGTGGGTCAAAAGTTCACACAAAATTCCTGTGGACTTTTGGCCCATCAATTAAAAATGTATAACCAATTAGGAAAGCAAAAATTCCTTATTCGGCTGAGTTCTCAAATTCTAATTTTTTCGCAATATCTCTCCAAAACATTTATAAAAAAGTGATCAAATATCTTTAAGATTCGAGTGAATTTTAGAAAATTACTTTAATAAGTACTCAAAACTGGAACAATCGTCAATTTTCGAAAGTTTCATTAAATGTTCAATTGCTGTCATGAAATTAGTAAAAGTGAAATAAGACCCGTTTCTGAGTGGAAGTCGGACTCAGCTCCGCCTGAGGCGGAGCGGATTCGGACCGAGGTCGGACTCGTTTGCTTGAAGGGTATGGACTTACAACCCACCCAAGTGGGTCAAAAGTTCACACAAAATTCCTGTGGACTTTTGGCCCATCAATTAAAAATGTATAACCAATTAGGAAAGCAAAAATTCCTTATTCGGCTGAGTTCTCAAATTCTAATTTTTTCGCAATATCTCTCCAAAACATTTATAAAAAAGTGATCAAATATCTTTAAGATTCGAGTGAATTTTAGAAAATTACTTTAATAAGTACTCAAAACTGGAACAATCGTCAAAGTTTCATTAAATGTTCAATTGCTGTCATGAAATTAGTAAAAGTGAAATTGGTTTTACTTCAATTTTCAACATTTATAAACATACAATTATTCAAAAGCTTTTTAAAACATTTGAATACACATTGAAAACATTAAATGAAAAAATCCCGTTTTGGCAATTGTATAATACCGCACACCATATATGTACATATATATTAGACTGGACCAAAAAAAATAAAATATTTTTTTTTTTTGAAAGTTACTTCGAAAATCTTGTTCAGGATTATGAAAAAAAAAATTGGTGAAAATTTTGAGCCGTTAAAAATAATTTTAAGAGGTCTATCATCGGTGTTTTTTATTTTTATACATGATATGATGTGTTACAACAGAACTGCTAGACGATCAAAGTAAAAAAAAAATCTGTTCATTTTTTCTTATATAAAATTAAATTTCCTACAAAAAAGATCTGATTGAAAATTTTCGTCAGGCGAGCCGTATTCGAGTAATTAAGCTTTTTAAATCGAAGTGTTTTTTCAATTTGACTGTTTCACTTTGGAATTTTGTGATGAGCAAATAAGTGGATAGAAAAATAAAACCACGACAGATTCTTATAGGAAATTTAATTCTCTACAAAAAAGGTCTCCTAGTAATTTTCCCTAAATTGAGTTCTGAAGAAGTTATTCACGATTTAAAAATTGATTTTTTAATTTTTTTCTCGATTTAAATCGTGAATAACTTCTTCAGAACTCAATTTAGGGAAAATTACTAGGAGACCTTTTTTGTAGGGAATTAAATTTCCTATAAGAATCTGTCGTGGTTTTATTTTTCTATTCACTTATTTGCTCATCACAAAATTCCAAAGTGAAACAGTCAAATTGAAAAAAACACTTCGATTTAAAAAGCTTAATTACTCGAGTACGGCTTGTCTGACGAAAATTTTTAATCAGATCTTTTTTGTAGGAAATTTAATTTTATATAAGAATAAATGCACAGAAATTTTTTTTACTTTGATCGTCTAGCAGTTCTGTTGTAACACATCATATCATGTATAAAAATAAAAAACAGATCTGTTGTAACACATCATATCATGTATAAAAATAAAAAACACCGATGATAGACCTCTGAAAATTATTTTTAACGGCTCAAATTTTCACCAAATTTTTTTTTCATCATCCTGAACAAGATTTTCGAAGTAACTTTCAAAAAAAAAAATATATTATTTTTTTGGCCCAGTCTAATATATATAGTTATAACTTGGTAAACGCGAAGCGTTTCCACATCTTTTTCGACATTATGGAGTTCTGGCTCACTTTGTTGTGGGTTTCTGACACCCTTGGGTGGGTTGTAAGTCCATAATTGATTTGTGGACTTATAAGTTATAACCCACCCAAGTGAGTCAGTAGTCCATTATGTGCTTTTGGCCCGTGGACTTATGACCCTGCACCGAAATTTTGTAGCAAAAAATTTATATATTTTATTATATCAATTAAGTTCTAAATTAAATCGGGAATACTTAAAAATAAAAATTTTAAATAATCCAAGTTGTTTGGCATGAGCTATGTACTTCATTTTGAAATTAAACTATAAACTTAAATTGTTTAATTTTCTAATTTGAAACAATTTGATAATAGAAAGCTTAAAATATAACGAAATATTTTACATACCTACTACACTCTCTGAAATAAGAGGATAAGATGTCGGAAAAACTTAAATAGATTTAACGGTAATATTTCAAAAACAAGATGTGATCGAATATTTTTGTCTTCGGATTTGAGTTCAGCAACCCTTTGAAAAAGTATAGTTTAGTCTGGACACCAAAAACCTTGTGGAAATACTTGTGTTATTCAAAGGGTTCTTAAAAGAACGTTTTAAGGTGTTTACATAGTGCTATAGGAAATGATCAAAGAGGTAAAAACTAGTTTTTTGAAAGATCCCTTACCAAACGTTGTAATGGACCACAAAATTGTTGTTTTTCCTTATAAAAACTTTATCGACAGCTTCTTTAACGATACGATACGAAATTGGTAGAGACTTTTAGGTAGATTTTCAGATAGGTAATTCAATTACTAAAATACACAAACAAACCATTTAGTATTGGACATATTAGACTTGTATTCGTTTATACTATATCTTTTGATTTTCTGAAAAAAAATTTCGGGGGGGGGGGGGGTTAAACCCCATAACCCCTCCTTAAATACGGCTATGGTTCATACCTGTATGAATACGCTTGTGAGTATTGAGTGAAGATTTCTGACTAAACCGCTTTAAGCAAAGTTCGCACTGAAACGGTCGCTCACCCGTATGTGTTCGCATATGTACTTCGAGGTAAGGTTTTCTACAAAACGCAGCTTCGCAAATCTTAAAAATAAAAGTATTTTAGCAACTATAAAATGTTCCCATAATAATAACAAAAAAAAAAAGACTTATCTTACTGTGCACTGAAATGGCTTCGTTCCAGAGTGTAATTTCATATGTACATAGTAACTGCTCGCTGATGAAAGCATTTTACCGCAGACTTTGCATGCTTGAGGTTTACTTCTAGATTGTCCGGATCCAGTGCTGTTTGTAGACGATAATGATATTGACATTCCATTACTTGATTGGAGAATTTCTGGTTTCAGAACATCAGAAACAGCAGAGATAGAAGTACTTGATTGTTGTGCCTATAAATAAAAGCAATAATTTCATCTCTAAGAATTTTGGTTTTTATAGCTCAAGATAAACTTTTCATTAATTTCGTCAGAATTTATTTATTCTTACATAAAACATTCTATAAGAAAACAAAAAAAAAACTAAATTGAACTTAACAACAAAACACGAGAAGAGAAAACAAGGTAATGGAAGAGAAAACAAGGTAAGAGAAGAAAAAACAACACAAGATAAGACAAAATGAAATTGGCATGACTCGGAATTACAGTTCAGAAAAAAAGATGTTGTCAAAGGAGAAAAACTTAAAAAAATTCAAGGCTTCGAATTTCAATATAAAATTAACTGATAAAATAAACTGCCCCTATTGACTCCATAACACACAGTGAAAATCCTGTGCCTATGTCTTCTAGGAAAAACAGCAAAACTACTTTCTTTGGGCACCAATAAATTTAATTTTCTTAAAACAATCCGTGTGTTTTGATGATATTATTTCTGATGCTGCGCCCTAGAATCAGAGCCCGCCCCTTGCGACGTGAAATAACGCCCTTTAAAAACGGCCACATAATAGCCACACTTTTAAATGTGGATTTATTTCCATGAGAAAATTGAAATAAAGACGTATTAGAGTTTATTGGTTTATATAATAACAAAGGTAATGATAACAATTATTTGAAAACAAGGTCTTGCTCCTAGAACGTTGAAAATACGAATGAGAAAATTTCTGACAAATAATTTTCTCAATAATTAATATTAAAAAAACGATTGCTTTTGTTTTTGTTTTTCAATACCCTTCTCAATCGTTTAATCCAAGGCGTTGGCATAGGTCTTGAAAACGTGTTGAATCCAGGGACTTTGTTAACATATTAGCAAGTCGATCTTTTGTACTAATAGGTGTTGCCATTCCAATACAGCCTTTGTTGTCTTCAAATATTATTGCAGGCTCATTTTGAATTTGGTTTAGGTCTTGCAATAACCCCCGAATCCAAATAGCTTCGGAAACAGCTGCACTGAGTGCCATATACTCAGATTCACTGGAAGAAGTTGCAACTGTTGTTTGCTTTTAGCTTGACCAGGAAACCGTGCATCCAAAAACTTTAAAAATGTATCCAGTAACCGATTTCCTATCATTTATGTCACTTCCCCAGTCAGCATCAGCGTAACCAGTCAAAGGGTGATCACCAGTTATTTCATAAATAAGGTTTTTCTTCTTAGTGCCTTTTAGATACCTCACTATTCTTTTGAGTGCTTGCCAGTTATTTTCTGAAGGGTTTTGTTGATACCTTCCCATGTATCCAACTGGAAAGCATATATCAGGTCGAACACATAACATGATATACATGAGGCTTCCAAGTAATTATCTGTAAGGCTTGTTAAATTCTTGCTCTGATTTTGTCAATTGAAGTTGTAATCCTTTTTCCATTGGACTTCTTGTTGGATTACACTCTTCCATCCCAAATTTTTGGAGCAGCTTGTCAATACTTGATTCTTGTGAAAGTCTTATTACATTTTCCTGAACATCAATTTTTATTCCAAGGAAAAATTTAAGATTTCCACAATCTGACATTTTAAAAGTTGATTCTAGTTTTGTTTCAAGTTCTTGTAATTTCAATAAGCTCTTTCCAGTAATCAATAAATCGTCCACATACAATATAAGTATAATCAGGTCATCTTCTTCTTGTCCCATCTTAGTGTATAAGCAATAGTCATGTCTAGATCTCTTGAACCCCAACTGAATTATTAAATCATTGAACTTCTTGTTCCAACATCTAGGGGATTGTTTAAGACCATAAATGGACTTATATAATCTGCAAACATCTCCATCCTTGACTGAAACCCCTTCAGGAGCAGCCATGTAGGTACAATTCTTCTTTTAGTGTGCCATGCAAAAATGCAGTTTTCACTAGAAGTTGGTGAAAGAGAAACTTGTTTCGTAAGGCCACAGCTAACACAGTTCGAATAGTGGTTAGTTTCGCAACGGGTGAATAAGTCTCTTCATAATCTATCCCAGCTTTTTGCGTAAACCCTCTAACTACTAGACGTGCTTTGTACCTTGTGGGTTCACCATATTCATTTTCTTTAATTTGGAATATCCATTTGGGCTTCAAGGTCTTTGCATTTTTCGGTTTTGTAACCACTTGCCAAACATCATTTTCTTTCACAGAGTTTAGCTCTTCTTCAATAGCCTTGAACCATTTTGGAGCATCGGAACGTCTTTGGATTTCATCTAATGATGCTCCCGACATCTTAAGCTGCCTTACCAAATTCTCAAAATCAGTGATATACTTTGCGACTGAATCACCATCTTTTATCTTGAGCTTCAACAATTGCTTTCTGAGCAACATCTGATTCACCACAGACTTTGTTGCAAAAGACGATTGGAGGCTTTTCCACATCTCTTTAGCTGTAGTCTTCTCACGAATGTAGCTCAAAAAATCATTACGCAATGAAATTTTTCTAGTGTTTTGTAGGTAAGGTAGTATTTTCTTTCCATACAAAAAGTTGTAATGCAAAAGCAGTGATGCGTTTATGAATTCAACCAGCTTTTTTTTTCGTATTTTCTACTTTACCAACCCATGAACAATACAACAAACGATTTGGTGCGTATCTGATTTTTGGATGTGCTGCGCTGTTGGCTGTGTATAGTGTTCTGTTTTGTTTCTTAATTTTTCCAACCATTGCTAGTTTTAATGGTAGGATTCTTGAAGGTGGAAACAGATAGAGAATTTTAAAAAATTATGTCTGTAAGAAACCGTGAAAGCCTTAAAAGTTAGATAGCACATCTTCGAAAATGTTAAATTTGTATGGAGTTTGTTGGCGGTGAGAGCCTTCGAGTCAAAAATACCATCTTTGGATAAAAATACAGCACGACCTACTAAGCTGGTACTATCATGTCCAAAAAAGAAACCCTGAGAGCCCAGTTCAAAAGGCGGTAGCATACGATGTTCAAACACAATCGCTAAGAGACATGCTTAAAAACTCATGGAGAATACAAATGCAGCGACAACAGGGTTCAGTTGGCCTTAGACAATGAACAATTGAAAACCGAGAGACCTGCCGATGTTTCCTCAAATCAACCCGGCGGCGAACCGACATGTGAAGCAGTAATCTGTGATCCCACCCGAGATAAAGGAGAAGAAGAACTCGTGTTGGTTGGCTATTAATTACACGAAATAAACTAATATGAGATTGTTTGCATCAAAATTCTATTTTATCTATGTTCAGATTGTTCATTTAAGCTCTTTGTTCTTAATTTATTTTATGGTTTACTTTGATTATGCGCCGCCAACATAGCCATAGAAGAACCCATACTTGTAGATACGTAGTACCTCAACCAAAGATTGGGTGAACTTGGTAGGCCAATGCCCACAGGATATCCAAAACACTTCCATGGAGTCCAAACCCGAGGACCGCACGTTCAGCACTACGGTTAAGGATAAAGGGGGGTGCAAGGATAAATTGGTAGGCCATTGCCCACAGGATATCCAAAACACCTCCACGAAATCTGAACCCGTAGACCTAACGAACAACACCACGATTAACAGGCTAGCTACGGTCATTAACAAAAGGACCAGACAGCGAAAGGCTAGGGCGATCGACGAAATGGAGTTACACTCTAAAGAACTACTGCTGTACAAGTTAAATCTTGACAGCCAAAATAGTAACCCTAGAACATGCATAGTAGCTAAGAAACAGTTTAATCTTTTTCTTCTAACTACTTACAGCAACATTGACCAGACTACGGTAAAATTGGAGCGCGATGGGCTCCCAATGCTCATCCTCTCGTCCACTTACATGCCGTATGACAGTACAGAAGGACCACCAGCAGATATAACTAAAACGTTGGTATCTTTTGCAAGTAAGAATAAGTTTGATATTATTTTAGGTTGTGATTCTAACTCACACCATGTGCAATGGGGAAGCACTGATACGAATACCAGGGGCGAGTCCCTTTTTGAATATATTATCGAAAACAACTTGCTCGTAGCTAATAGAGGCAACACCCCTACCTTTGTTACAAAATCACGGGAAGAGGTTCTTGATATTACCTTGACGAGTAATTCAGATACTTGCCAATTAGAACAATGGAAGGTTTTAGATGAAATCTCTTTTTCCGACCATCACCTAATAGAATTCTATGTCCCCGATGCTGGCCGGTTAGGAATAATAGGCGTACCGATTGGCATGTCTTCAATAGGGAAATAGTAAAAAACATTAGTCACTTAAAAATTAACAATAACCTAAACACAAATGGTCTTGATAAATTGACAGAGGAATTCACAGGAATTCTACGCGATGCATTGGACAAAAGCTGTCCTCTCATTACCGCGGCGAAGAAAAACAACAAACCACCCTGTTGGACTGTTGAGTTCACTAACATAAGAAAAGAAACAAGAAATCTTTTCAACCTTGCTAAACGCACTAGAGCAGAAAGTGACTGGGAATCTTACAAAACCAGTCAAAGAAAGTTCAAGACAGAAACTCAACGAGCCAAACGAAGCTCTTGGAGAAACTTCTGTAGTACTATCGAATGTACAAACCATTCGGCGAGACTAAGGAGAATACTCTCCAAGACGAATACTTTTATAGGGTCCCTAAAAGGGCCTGATAATCGATGGACAGAATCCTGTCAAGACAGTCTAAAACTCCTGGTGCAAGCCCACTTCCCAGGTTGTAACTCTGAATTGGAAAATGATTCTACAAACTCTTTGCACTCAATATGTGAAATTCCTAGAGAAATTATTACGAAAGAAAAATTGATCTGAGCTATCAACTCCTTTTCTCCTTATAAATCTCCAGGCCTACACGGCATCTTCCCCTTGATGCTGCAAAAAAGGTAGTGAATTCATTATTCCATACCTGATCACAATATTCCAAAATAGCCTACAATTGGGATATGTCCCTAAAACATGGCGTGAAGTCAAAGTTGTCTTTATACCAAAAGCTGGTAAATCCAGTTACACAGAATCCAAAGACTTCAGACCTATCAGTCTAACTTCTTTTACACTCAAAACACTTAATCGATATACATATCCGCAGTTATTTAAGACCTGAGGCTATATCACCCTTTCAGCATGCATACACAAAAGGTAGAAGTGTAGAGACAGCTTTACACTGTGCAGTCAGAACAATAGAAAGCAGCATTTCTCGACATAGAAGGAGCATTCAATAATGTTCATAATAGTGCAATTGAAAAAGCACTCAATGACAGAGGCGTACGCTGAGTTCCCGGGGCCCCGGGCCAAGATTAATTTTGCAGCTCCTTTGATATTTGTAGCCCTTTTAATATAGAAAATAATAATAAATAAAAAGAACGTATACGCCCTACTTCTTTTTTGGTGGCCCCTAATATATCATTTCTTGGTCGCTAAGATTATTGAAGTAACATTTTTTGGGGCCCAAGGATAATATGTATATAATTTTTCTTAAAAAAAAAGCTATTTATGTTTTTGGGGCCCCTGAGGTACTATCTTTTTTTAGATGTATTATTATGTGGCTGGCTATCAATTCATTACGCATTACACTGAAGAATATCATTCGTCTCTCTTGTGTCCGAAGTGATTCATGTGAAATTTCTTATCTTTTTTCTTCGTTACTTTTATAACGTGCCTTTTCTGCTTTGTCTCCAGACGGG
This sequence comes from Episyrphus balteatus, assembly GCF_945859705.1. NCBI lineage: Eukaryota > Metazoa > Arthropoda > Insecta > Diptera > Syrphidae > Episyrphus > Episyrphus balteatus. Next base: position 85,203,686 of record NC_079134.1, read on the forward strand.
GCCATGAGGTGTCGGGGGCCCCGGGGCACCGCCCTGCTTGCCCCAATGAAGTGTACGCCCCTGCTCACTGATCTTAAAATAGAAGACACGGTCATAAAATGGATCGTGTGAAAAACACACAAATCAATAGTGAATTAGGTGGGTCACATATAAAAATGTACGCATCTAGAGGAACCCCACAAGGTGGTATTCTATCACCTCTTCTTTGGATTTTGGTGATGAATGAGATTCTCATCAAACTGAATAACAGCGGTGTCAAGGTTAAAGCCTACGCAGACGATCTATCTCTTCTAGCGACAGGTAAATACCTAATCACTGTAAGCGAACAATTACACTACTGGAAAAAATTAAGGGATCAAAAAAAAATTCCAAATTTTTGGGCAAATTTCAACAGGCCGTAACTTCGAAAGAAATGGTCGTACAAGAAATCGATCAAGAAGGAAATTGTAGCTCCAAGTGTCTAGTTTTTGGATTAGAACTTTAAAAATTTTTAACCTCTGCGGTTTTTGAGTAATCGTAGAAAAACCAGCAACAAAAAAATTTTCAAAATTTTTTTAGTTTTTTTTTTTTGGTCTACGGGCTTGGAAAAATTTTTTTCAGCTTAACCACTATAAGGGTCGGATACTTTGTTCATTTAGCTTTAATTTGGTTTTTTGAACACCTCGATACGTCCACTTCTCGCCGAGATATCGATCTTCAAATGGAAAAGGATCCTTTTGTGTTTGATTATCGATATCTCAGCAACCAATGATCGCACAGAAAGTTAAAGGTGGGTTTCAAGAACTTGAATGAATTCTACTTAACGGCTAGCCATTGCTTTTCCAAAAAAATTTTTTTCTTATTTTCACATGAATTTGAAAATGCAACAAAAAAGGGCTTTTGGTGTTTTTTTTGGAAAATCGAGCGCTAGATCGAAAATATTGAGGAAACCACTAATGTTAAGTGTGCCTTTTACAGTTCAATATGTCCACAAAAACCCTACAAAAAATCAAATTATTCCAGCCAGCCGTTTTTTTGTTTCACTCGATCGAATTTTTGAAAAAATTAAAGGATCACGTTTTTTGCTCTGAAAATGCTCAATTTTCTTTTCTCATTTTGTAATGAGAAAAAAAATTGTTTTTCCTAGCTTTTTCCACATTTTTGCTCCAGAAAAAGCTTACATTTAAAACAAAACAAAATTCCAAAAAAAAAAAAAAAATTCAAAAAATAAAATTTTTTTTCTCTTAAACTTTTTAAGAGAAAAAAATTCCAAAAAATTTTATTTTTTGAATTTTTTGTTTTTTTTTTTTTTTGGAATTTTGTTTTGTTTTAAATTTAAGCTTTTTCTGGAGCAAAAATGTTTTTTTTTTTTCTCTTAAACTTTTTAAGAGAAAAAAATTCAAAACAATTTTATTTTTTGAAATTTTTTTTTGGAATTTTGTTTTGTTTTAAATTTAAGCTTTTTCTGGAGCAAAAATGTGGAAAAAGCTAGGAAAATTACATTACAAAATGAGAAAAGAAAATTGAGCATTTTCAGAGCATAAAACGTGATCCTTTAATTTTTTCAAAAATTCGATCGAGTGAAACAAAAAAACGGCTGGCTGGATTAATTTGATTTTTGTAGGGTTTTTGTGGACATATTGAACTGTAAAAGGCACACTTAACATTAGTGGCTTCCTCAATATTTTCGATCTAGCGCTCGATTTTCCAAAAAAACCACCAAAAGCCCTTTTTTTGTTGCATTTTCAAATTCATGTGAAAATAAGAAACAATTTTTTTTGGAAAAGCAATGGCTAGCCGTTAAGTAGAATTCATTCAAGTTCTTGAAACCCACCTTTAACTTTCTGTGCGATCATTGGTTGCTGAGATATCGATAATCAAACACAAAAGGATCCTTTTCCATTTGAAGATCGATATCTCGGCGAGAAGTGGACGTATCGAGGTGTTCAAAAAACCAAATTAAAGCTAAATGAACAAAGTATCCGATCCTTATAGTGGTTAAGCTGAAAAAAAATTTTCCAAGCCCGTAGACCAAAAAAAAAAAAACTAAAAAAAATTTGAAAATTTTTTTGTTGCTGGTTTTTCTACGATTACTCAAAAACCGCAGAGGTTAAAAATTTTTAAAGTTCTAATCCAAAAACTAGACACTTGGAGCTACAATTTCCTTCTTGATCGATTTCTTGTATGACCATTTCTTTCGAAGTTACGGCCTGTTGAAATTTGCCCAAAAATTTGGAATTTTTTTTTGATCCCTTAATTTTTTCCAGTAGTGTAGAAAGCGCATTATCCAAGGTCAGTAACTGGACCAGGAGATGCGGTCTTAAAGTAAACCCCCTTAAATCAGAACTGGTACTTCTCACAAACAGAAGGAAAATTCCTCCTTTTGTAGTGCCAAAAATTGATGGCACCCCACTTAAGATTTCGGATAAAGCGAAATATCTCGGAGTGATCTTGGATAAGAAACTTAACTGGGGTCCAAACATTCAAGAAAGATATAAAAAAGCCACGTTTGCACTTTACTCATGAAATAGAATTCTTGGCAGAAACTGGGGACCACATCCTAAAATAATCATGTAGATGTATACCGCCATTGTCAGACCCATTCCGACTTATGGCAGCTAAGTCTGTCGGCAAGCTCTGGAGCAATCCACGAACTTGAAGACCCTAACCAAAGTACAAAGAACAGCATGCATTAGCATTAAGGGGGTGATGAGGTCCACTCCAACCACAGGTCTGGAAGCAATCCTTATGCGTGAATCTTGCTCAAAATCCAGATTCAGATTCTTGAATCTCAGATTCATTTTTTTACAAGTAGATCTTGAAATCTGAAATTTTTCCTCTATTTCCCCTCTTCACCCCCCCTTTCAGCTGTCAGATTCACAAATCTCATTCTGAGATTCGTCAATAGAAAACGACATTAATCTCACATTAATCTTCTTTGAGGCTCCCCGATCACAGCAGTGTCTTCCAAGCCGAGATATTGGCAGTGAAAAATGCTGCTAAACAAATATCCATGATGGCGATATCACCTGCTGACTTGCCACCTAAATCAAGTCAAAGCTTGTTTCTTGCTGTCGCGAAGAGCTTAGGGTTCTTGGTATGCAGCATAATGTAAGACTCTGCTGGGTTCCCGCCCACAGTGATGTGTTGGACAACGAAAAAGCGGATGAGCTTGCAAGGGAAGGCTCAGTTCTTGATCCCTCTCTCATAGACCATAACATCAGAATCCCACAATGTGAAATAAAACGAAATATAGTCAACAATTTTTTACAAAAAACCAATGAAAGATGGAACCTCTTAGATACCTGTGGTCACACCATGATCTATGCAGAAGCTGCGGCAATGAGGACGAACAGGAAAACACTGTTCACTTCCTCTGTCACTGCCCAGGAAAACATTGTTAGGAAACTACTTCTTTAAGTAGTTGATTGCGAGAATCTTGATCTTGTCGCACTAGGAAAAAATTCTTAGGAAACTACTTCTTTAAGTAGTTGATTGCGAGAATCTTTTGAAGCAATTTTAACAGCAAGAATTGATGACGAAGTTCAAAAGGTTGTAGTAGCTAAGGATCTCTTTAGTGAAATTAATATATTCAATCAAACGTCAAATCATACTGATCTCAAACCGGTATCAATTTTAAGTTATTTCGTTTCAAATTTGCAAATTTAACGTTTCATGTACTGTAATAAGTTGCTACAGGGGATGCTAGTTTTCCAAAACTTAAAATAATTAAATCATATTTATTCTCAACTATGACGGAAGAGCGATTAACAACAATTTCCATTGAAAAAGACATGCTGAATCGTATTGAAGAAGAAGATATTAAAACAAATCTGTACGATTTTCTTTTTTTTTAGGTTTGGGGCGCCAAAATTTAATTTGACTGGGGCGGCACGTTCAACAGCGGTTATCCATAAATACAAGGAAATACTGTGAAGAAGCTCAACGTCGGACAATTACAATCCCAAGAGTTTGCCAGGGAGTGATTTTCATAACTTCAATAATCACTATCGTCGCACACGATAAGGTTTTTTTTATGTTACGTTACTCGATTATCATCATTTAGCACGATAGCTAAATAGGTATCGTCTTGAGGAAATAACCACAAATAAAATTGTCTAAAACAAAAAGTCTATTAAAGATGAAAGTACAATTAAAAAAAAGATATTGCATTATTATATCAACATTTTCAACTCCATCTTCCTTCACTTTCGGTTAATATTCCAAAATAAAACATATTTTCTTCTTGGTTAATTCCAGCGCTGGAATCTTTTTAATTATTTTGGGAAAACGCATTTTTATATTTTTCAACCAAACCCAACTAGAAATTCATTGAGCGTCTAGCATTCGTAGCGATCACTTCATCTTTTTTCCTCGGAAACCAGTTTCATACATTATATCTGTCTCGCTTATATAACCCACGTGTTTTTTTGACAACCCTTTTTGCAATTTGCTTTTCAAGCAATTAAATCGAATTTCTATTCATCTTTTTCAATTAAATAAACCTTAAAAAACACAGTGCGGCACTCCTTGGACAAAAAGAAAAAAAAATATATGTGCTATTTTTACAAAAGTAATGGTCACATCATATAGTCTAATAACCAAACCATTGGAAAACAAAACTTTTTTCCATTGGGCAGAATAGTTTTTCAGCTAAGTCTGCTGCAAGTATGCATTGGCAACAAGAAAAAAATTCATTTTAGTCAGCCTGGTTTGGTAAGTCCGAACGATTATTTTTCTTAACAAGTACGGGTAACAGTTAAACAAAAAATTTTGTTTGGGTTATGAAGAACGTATAATGTTTTATTATACACAATATTTTAGAAATCAATTGGAGGTTTTTAATTTTTTTTTTAATTTTGAAAATAACCATTTAATTTCTTTTTTTTGGAAAATTTCAGGAACTTTGAATAGACGTAAAAAATTAGCGGCTCAAAATATCCCGTAATTTGTACACAAACGCATAGACTATATGCTTGGCTATATGCCACTGTATAAATTTACTGCTAAAAACTACTGCACAATTTTAAATTATTTTTTAACAGCGTAGATCAAACCATAAAAAAAACTTTTTTGTGTAAATAAAAGTTTTTAAAATTTTTGTTTTAATTTAATTTTTGGACAGCTGTTTCGTATAAGATAAGGACAATTTAAGGGGTGATTCTTGGGTTTATTCTAAGAAAATTTTTTTTTACAGTAACGCTCTATCTGCAAAGTTGATACCACGTTACGATGATTTAGGAAAACGCTTACTTCTGTATACCTTTACTCATGTTAATGATGATTTCTCTGTTTAAACAGTTGTTAGAAGGAAAGTTAAGATTTTTGTTTTTAGTAAATATGTTATTCTTTTTAACTGCGTTTAAGAAATTTTGATATCTTTTTTGGTTGCTCGAATATTAATTTTTAAAGTCTGTTCATTTTTTCTTGCCCATGATAATTTTTGACTGAGGCCAATTTTCTTCGAGAAATGTGTTATAAACATAGCGTTTTATTAATTTATTTTCATGAAAGTTTACCAAAACACTTATATGAACATTTTATGATACTTAGGAAAACCTGCACCAGGAAAAATAAGTCGTAAAAGGTTAAGAAAAAAATGTTTTTTTGTTGTTTGAGATAATTTTTATTTAAAGTGCAGTTACAAAAATATTTAAAGTCCCTTCCTTGATTTGGTAAAAGTTAGATCAAAGCATTGCATTTATAAGTTTCCATGAAAGTTTTCAAATTCTGAGAACCTTATTTATAACTTCTCTTTGAACATAACACTTCTGGGTAAAAGTATAGTCTATATAACCACACGGGTTTTGAGGTATGTACATATCGTCGGTATCCTGCAAAAACGTCTCAAGTCCACTTTTTTGTGAAATAGAGTTAATAATGCAAAAATGTCCCAAAAGTCATAATCCATGTCGTGAAAAAAAATCCCATCTCTATTTAAAGTATTTATGTAGTTATTGTATAAAAACCATCCAAATGCGTAGAGCAAGAAAGACCCAAGTGGACTTGGGTCCTTTTTGCACAACTCTTTTATTTCCTTTTTTTCATTTTCTCTGCAAAAAAAGCCCAAGTACTGAAATTCAAATAAAAAACTATTTCATGGCCTACTTGAAATCCGTTTAATATAACCCAAATGCGATACACTGACTTTCTGGACTTGTCACAACTGTCGGATATTATAAAAAACAAAAATTTGGACGAAAATGGAGACAAGGTTAACTGGTTAAAAGTAAAATCTTTTAGGTACCAAAAGATAAAACCTGGTGTGATGGAATACAAATATGACCACACTGAAACTTATAAAAAGATACGTGTTTTTGGTAAAGGTCGTCCAATTAATTTAAAAGACGTTACCATCAAAAGAGTCTATAACAGCAGCCTTCCTATAAGTGTGGAAAAGAAAAAAGATTTACTTAGTCTTTGCAAGTCAGGAGCCATACCGGAAGAGTTTCACCAATGGAACAAAAACTTAAAAACAAGCAAAATCACCAGAAATAAGGCCCCAGAGCCCGATATAAATGAGGATTCGGAATCAGACCAAGATTAATACATAAAAAAAAAAACAAAAAAAATGTTCCTAAAAAACCCATGTCCCTTTAAACCTTTTTTTTAATGCAAAAAAGACCTATGTCCAAGATTCATTTAATTTTTGTATAAAAAAAAGTTGAATAAATTGAATTGAGTTAAATTTTTTGGTTTCATCTTATTTATAAATACTTTTACTATCAGATTTTAATTACAATTTTCAAATCGAAACTGCTTAGTGATTTTTCCAGCCGCCATAAACTTTAAATCTTCAATAACTCAGAAACACAAAAATGTGACTTGAGATGTTTTTGCAGGATACCGACGATATGCAGCATTATGTTGTTCTATATTGCAAAAACCTGAGTCAGTATAAATTTTAAAAAATATTCAATAAATCAAGGATCAAGGAACATGATTTTTTTGCGGCATCCTTTCGACAAAAGTAGCGGCTTTTTTGCTCTAGCAACCAAACCAAAAAAGAAAAAAAAAACACTCTTTAGCAATGAACTAAACGATATAGTCTACGAGTCGGCAGCATATTTTGGCAGTTTTGGTATAACCGAAATTCGAGTGTGTACATATCTAGATATGTACCACAGTATGTCAACGGAAAAAGTCTGGCAGTGATCTTTTTCAGCTTTCCCTTGCCAGACGCATTCAAAGTGCAGTAAAAAATCAACTTTTGGCGTTTTGGTATAAACGAATAAATGATACCATTGAATAATTACACGGTGTTACAAAAATGAGGTTTTAAAATATACGCGGGCGGAGACCTATCAGGTTTTGTAGAGCTAGTCGCACTGAATACGAAACCAGAGCCGGTTTTAGGGGGGGGGGGGGGGGGGGCAGCCTGGGCCGTCGCCCAGGGGCGCAAGAATTGAACTTTTACAAAAGTTATATAAATAACGAAGTCTTTCCAATCGATGTTTTAGTTTTTTTTTACATTCACAAAGGCGCCCCAATTTTTTTCTATTTAACATTTTCAACGGCGCTCGTATGTTTGTCCTAAACTTTTTGAAGAATGAAGGCGCCCCCCAATTTTGGGTTAATTTATTTGGCTTCCGGAAGGACAATGGTGTCCAAAATCTTCGTTCGTCTTTGAAGAACAAGGCGACCCAATTTCTTTTGAAAGACTAAAGCAATCCTAATATTCCTCCTACCAATTTAATTTTTGCAAAGGTGCCCCTATAATAATGAATAAGGAAAGAGAAGGGAGACGGACACTGCACATTTTTAATAAATGCATTAACAAGTATATGAGAGGTAAGACATAATCTGCTGTTGCTTTTTTTCGTGATTTTAAAAGATTGTTTTTAGATGAATTTTTTTTTAGAGGCGCCACTTGCAATCTTGCCCAGAGGCGCCGGTAGTGCTTAAACCGGCACTGTACGAAACGGTATTTTAAAATCCCCTAGCACCCCCAAAATCTGGAGTTACGGGCAAAAAACGGTTTTTTGGACCTTCACCCATTGAACAAATTCTAGCTTCGACAATTTTTTACCCATTTTCGATTTTTTTAACAGTTTCTGATAGAAGATAAATATACCTTTTTAACAATGTATAAAACTTGTAGCTCGGTTAAACCACTTAGAATTTATAAGCTGTCAAAGTTCAAAAATTCCATTTTTTCGTCATTTGCCCAACTTCGGCATCAATTTAAAGTATATGTTTTCAAAACAACATGCTATTTAAAAAATATATTCTAAAACTATATCTATTTCCCAATTGATCGATCTATTTTTTATGAAAATCACTTCAAAATTGGCTTAGAAAAAAAAAATTTTTCGATTTCAACCCAGATACAGAAATTCGAACTTTTAGGTATAGAACAAAAATGTTGTTTCGGCACGTAGTAGGATAAGTTGGACGCCAGGATTTGATGAAGGGTTTTTGTAGAGGAGCTCAATACAAACATTTTTTTTCTTTAAGAGGGGGGTCTATCTCCCCCTGTTTAGGTGGGAGGGGCATTTTTCTAAAAAAAAATTATCAAAATAAAAAAAAATTATTAAAAAACAACGGCAACACTTACAGTAATAAATGATACCATTTCCAAAAGGCAAAATTGTGCATTTGATTCTAATTTTTAAATCAATATAATATTACCAATAGTTTTTGAAATAATCGATTTCAAAGTTAAAAATAGGGGAAAAAAATTTTTTTTAAACTCATTTTATACTATTTGTGTCCAGACTGCGAATTTTAGTAAAAAAAATTACTCACACAGAAAACTGGCTCAATTGATTCCTTATCGAACCGTGAAAACTATATGTTTCTATGTCTTTTAGTTTTTGGGAAAATTGAAAAATTATTTTATCAGATTTTTCTTATTTTTAAATTTTTTTTTTGTTTTTATTTGTTTTTATTTTTCAGTTTTCTCAAAAAGTAGAAGACATAGAAACATATAGTTTTCACTGTTCGATAAGGAATTAATTGAGGCAGTTTTCTGTCTAAGTAATTTATTTACTAAAATTCACAGTCTGGACAAAAATAGTATAAAATGAGTTTTCAAAAATTTTGTTTCCCCTATTTTTAACTTTGAAATCGATTATTTCAAAAACTATTGGTAATATTATATTGATTTAAAAATTAGAATCAAATGCACAATTTTGCCTTTTGGAAATGGTATCATTTATTACTGTAAGTGTTGCCGTTGTTTTTTAATATTTTTTTTTTATTTTGATAATTTTTTTTTAGAAAAATGCCCCTCCCACCTAAACAGGGGGAGATAGACCCCCCTCTTAAAGAAAAAAAATGTTTGTATTGAGCTCCTCTACAAAAACCCTTCATCAAATCCTGGCGTCCAACTTATCCTACTACGTGCCGAAACAACATTTTTGTTCTATACCTAAAAGTTCGAATTTCTGTATCTGGGTTGAAATCGAAAAATTTTTTTTTTCTAAGCCAATTTTGAAGTGATTTTCATAAAAAATACATCGATCAATTGGGAAATAGATATAGTTTTAGAATATATTTTTTAAATAGCATGTTGTTTTTAAATTGATGCCGAAGTTGGGCAAATGACGAAAAAATGGAATTTTTGAACTTTGACAGCTTATAAATTCTAAGTGATTTAACCGAGCTACAAGTTTTATACATTGTTAAAAAGGTATATTTATCTTCTATCATAAACTGTAAAAAAATCGAAAATGGGTAAAAAATTGTCGAAGCTAGAATTTTTTCAATAGGTGAAGGTCCAAAAAACCGTTTTTTGCCCGTAACTCCAGATTTTGGGGGTGTTAGGGGATTTTCAAATACCGTTTCGTATTCAGTGCGACGAGCTCTACTAAACCTGATAGGTCTCCGCCCGCGTATATTTTGAGTGTTACACCGTGTTATATATAGAAGTGACACCGGAAAAAACGTCCGCTATGTTTGAGGGGTGGAGCCACAATCGTTTGAGGAGTGGCGCCACAATCGTTTTAGGATTGTGTATTTGATGGCCGAAAAATCCCTGAAAAGGACTTTTGGTTACCTAGTAACCACATCTATAATATTATTTATATTTAATGTATTTGTGTTAGTTTTGTTTTGTGCTAGTAGTGTGTTTGTTTATTTTTGTTTCTGTAATATTGAAATTGAATTTATTTTAAATTTTTGTATTATTTTGAATTGAATTTTTATTTTTGAATGTTTGATTCTTATTATTTGAAAGGATTTTGTTTTTTGTTTTTATTAACGACAAGAAGATTTTCTTCAGTTATAGAAGTGTTTATTTAATTTTGATTAGGGTGCTTTTTGTAATAACATCTAGGCCAAAGTAGTAGTAGTAGTTCACATTATTTGAATGTTTTCCACATGCACTGTGGCATATACTTACTATTTTCTTAAACCGCATAATGCAAGAGTAGATTAGGATTAAGTTCATACAATATGGCCATATTTCACATTATTTTAAAGTATTTTAATACATATTTCAAAGTATTTTAATACAATACGAAACAACCTCGTTTATTTGCTTAAACTGATTTATGTTTGCGAACAAGAACCTTGTTCAAATTTGCAACTGTAAATGAAAATTTAAAGTTTTTATAAAATGTTAAATTTTGAAAAACAAAATTTTTTCGCCCCATTTTTGGATACTTTTCTTTTTTTTTAATTATTATATTTTTTTTATCTAAAATTTAAACGATATTTACTAATAAAATGTTCAAATAAACTCAAAAGGTAAAAAGGCCTATTTTGACCGCAAATGCAAGACAATGTGGTTTTTGGATAGTTCCAATGATTTTTCTATTTCACCATTTGAAATAAAATATTTGGTTCTAAGATCCTAAAACTAGAAGAACGTAGCTTTTACATGCTTTTTATTTTGTCATGATAATATACATATATAGTCAAGCTATGCATTCGTACAGAAAAAAAAGTTGAGATAACAATCAGATATGGGATTATTATAGCCCTGTTCCACTGGAGGTGGTAGTCTTCTAGTAGTAGATTTTTTGTTTAATCTAGTACTATCATCTACCTACTCATGCTCTTCTTCTCGAGTGGATACGATTTATATTGAATTCGTTGAAAGTGCGTTCCATTGAAAATCGCTAGTAAACTACTAGTAGTACTTTGCCACCTCCCAAAGGAAAAGGGCTTATAATAGTAAATGCAAAAAAGTGGTTCACGGAATTTCCGTTTGTCAGTCTGTCTGTCTACAGCTAAACGGATCTACCGATTAAAATCAAACTTGGTATGAAGCATTTTTTGGAGACTGTCCAGAGGGGTTCTTAGAACTTATTTTTTTTTACCAAAAATAACGATACCTGTCATATACCAATTTCGGAAATGTTTAATTTTTCGAAAACGGTACCAGTGATTTTGGTTAAAAAAAATATATAATAGTTTTTGGGCAAACATGGAAATTTTTAAAAATTATTGTTATTATCAACGAATTTTTTATACAACAGCATTTATAAAGTCATGAATTAAAGTTATCAGGTGTAGGTTAGCCTTATACATAGCCGTAGCTAGGATTTCATTTCGGGGGGGGTTAGCTCAGACCAAACAAAAATTTTTTTAGAAATCACAATACTTTGTATCAACTATATGTAACTGCAGTCGATTCTAAATCCCGCTAAATCAAATAGTCATTTGAATTGTGTAGAATCGAAAAATTTGCCAATATCCTTTTTAAGTATTTTTAGGAGAGGAATTCGTAGTTAAAAGTTTAAAAAAGCCCTGCTTACGGTAAACGTAATTTAAAAATGGCCGAATATTCAGCGGCATCTCTAGTTGTAACGAAGTTACAAAATCACCCCCAAACTAAGCCAAACTAATAACAACCGAAAACCCCTCAATGGATGCTACATCGAGATTATCAAGATTGTACAGCTGCAGCCATAACCGAAAAATCGTTGCATATCGTGGGGCGCCCACGCAATTCTTGTTCTTGTTATACACACAAATATGTTATTGTTATTAGTTTATTGCAGTGCACGATACAAAAGAAAAATGTGTATCTGTTTCCGTACGTAGTTTTAAGTTATGAGCATTAGAGTTTATATTTAGTTACTACCATTAGTATTATAAGTAAATGTAAGAAATGCACTGAATTTTGTCTTCTATCTCGCTACCGATTTTTGTTAATAAAAGCATAAAGATAAAGACCTGAAATTAGCCGAAGGTTGTGAAGTGCAATAAAGGCATTTTCAAAAGGAATTTTTGAATTAAAAAAAACTATTTGTCTGAAGCGAAAAGCTGACGGCGGGAAATTAATTTCCATTTAATTAGCAAAAGGCTATTTGTCTGAAGCGAAAGCTGACGGCGGGGACTTAAGTTCCATTATAGGGTAATTTGCCTGAAGCAGTAGCTGACGGTGGGAGTATTATCTCCATTCATTTTGCCTGAAGCGTAAGCGGACGGTTTAGGGTTATTTGCCTAAAACGAAAGTGGACGGCGGGAAATTAATTTCCATTTTAGGGTTATTTGCCTGAAGTGTAAACAGACGGCGGGAATAGTATTTCCATTGTAGGTTATACGAAATACTCTGTTAGTGGTGAGGTCAATAATAAAAATATTTGTATTAAAAATTGTAAATAATTAAAGAATTTTTAAGAATAAAAATATTTATTTTTTTAAATAAAAATCTTGTCTTTTGGTGTTATTTGGACTTTGACAACCGAGTTTTCAGCTGCTTTCTTCGGGTTCACCCTGGCCCCGCTGAGTCCTACCCCAGCTGAGAAGAAAAAGCATCACAAATTGGCGCCCGAGCAGGGACCTTTAGGAAGTTCATCCAAACACCCACCGCCGACCGATTGGAACTTTCAAAAAGGTACCACCGACACCGATTGCCGCTACTCAATTAACATCCAGCGACCAACGCTAACTAATCCACCGAACACCGCTCGCCATTTCACCAGCCACCGCCTACCAATTCACCGACTACCGCCCGCCAACCCACCGACTACCGCCTACCAATTCGCCGACTACCGCCCACCGCTTACCACCCGCGTTCAGACACCCGTATTCCACCAACCGCCAACATGACTGACAGCGACAACGAAGCCAATGAAGAAAACATCTTCAAGAACCTGGGGTTCATATATTTCATGAAGAAACCTGAGCTGGTCGAGGCTCTGGCTTCTCGAAGCCTGGACACAGAAGGGACTATGAAAGTGTTACGTCAACGACTCAGCAACCATCTCAAAAAAGTTCGTTCGCATAGTTCGACCCAAAACCTTTGCGAGAAATGGGAAACCATAGTTGAGCAAAGAATCGATGCCGAGGAACCCGTTCCTACTTCTGCCAGTGCTCCTAAGCCAGACAAAGCCACCAGTACATTACATGTTCCAGACCCAGGATCAGTTCCACCACCGTTCATCCAGACCTCCTTCGTCTTACCTTCCTTGCCAACTCACTCGTCCGGAGTTAACCAGCCACCGATCCATACGCCTAAATCGTCCGACCCACAAAATCTGTCACTCCACCGACCAAACACAATTCATCCGAATGCTGAGACAACTCCGCCGCACTCCAACCGTCTCACCCTGAGTTATGAAGCGGAGGTAATGAACACCGTCCGCAAATGGGGTCTCCGATTCGATTCGTCAGGGAATCCGTTGGAGTTTCTTGAACGTCTCACCGAATTAACGCGGTGTTATAACATTCCATCCAAGGACATTATCAGAGCTTTACCCGAAATATTTCGAGGCAGCGCTTTAGAGTGGCTCCGGATTAAAGGGGACGAGTTTTCCACTTGGGAAAAATTCAGAGAAGCGTTTATTCGTCATTTTCTGCCCGCCCGATACCTACACAAGCTCGAAGAAGAAATATTGCGTAAACGCCAAGGGCCTCGAGAAAAGGCTAAAGATTACATTCTGTCAGCCCAATACTTGTTGCGCCAACACCCTCGAATGCCCATTTCTGAAAACATCGACCGCATATTCGACAATATGCGCCCCGAGTACCGGTATTATATCCGCCGCCGAGATTTCACCACCCTTGATGAGCTGGCTTTCTTAGCCGAAGAGTTCGAATCCGTCAGGAACGATGAAAGGAATCTTCGTCCAGCTCCGAATCCAGCAACAGTTCCACCGATTCCCCGAAGTCAACCAACAGTAACTCCGTACAACCGAGACACTCACTGTTGGAATTGTAAGCAACGTGGGCATCGCAAAGAGACATGCCATAGACCTTTTCGTCTATTCTGCTCGTTTTGCGGAGAAGATGGTCGTTTAACAAAAGACTGTAATTGCCATAGGAATTCAGTTTCCGTAATCACCGCATCACCCGTACGAGACCCTAGGACTTTCATTCCTATCAGAGTCGAAAGTGAAACTTACCAAGCTTTGGTGGATACTGGCTCTACGAGGACTTTTGTGGGTGCTGCCCTGAGACAAAAGTTTAAGGACTGGGACTTACCTATGCGTACGCAAACCCGCCCGATCCATCTAGCAAACGGCGAGCCAATCATCACAACAGAACATTACACCGCAACATTTAAGTTAGGTGGCGCTACTTTAACTGGAGAGGTAACTTATTTACCTAGCTTAGACGAAGACGCTATTATAGGGGTCGACTTTTTGAACCAAGCCAACTTAAAGATCTACCTGGGTGACGAGCTCATTGATGGCAAGAAAACAGCATCGGGAACCGAGCCAAGTCGTGTGTGCTCCATGACGTCACATTTACCCGCAAAACAGCAGGAGGACTTGCAAACGTTTTTAGACACCGAATTACCAAAGTTCGAGAACATCAAAGGTATATCGAATGTCCCTCCGCACCGTATCCGCCTCAACTCAACCGAGCCGTTTAAACAGCGGTATTACCCCCGAAACCCGGCCATGCAGAAGATTATAAACGAGGAAATAGACGACTTATTGAAAACAGGGAAGATTAGCCCTTCGAAGAGCCCGTACAGCTCCCCTATCGTTTTAGTAAGAAAGAAAGTGGGATCGTGGAGAGTCTGTGTCGACTTTCGTCGACTCAACGAAGTGTCATGTAAGGATGCGTACCCTCTGCCTTTCATAGTATCCATTTTAGACAAGCTGCGAGAAGCAAAGTTCATAACCACTATAGACCTGAAACAAGGCTACTGGCAAATAGCGCTAGAGCAAAGCTGCCGCCCTTACACCGCTTTTACCGTACCAGGGAGGGGCTTGTTCGAGTGGAATGTAATGCCGTGTGGGTTACATTCAGCAGGCGCAACTTTTCAGAGGGCTATGGACTCATTGTTTGGAACTGATATAAACGACCACGTACTCGTATACCTCGATGACATCATCGTCATTAGCAAAACATTTGAAGAACACATTCAACACTTGACGGAAGTATTCAACAAACTCCGTTCCGCCAACCTGAAGATAAATGCCGAAAAATGTAGTTTCTGTTGCAGCAGTCTAAAATACTTGGGGCATGTTGTAAGCCAGGAAGGGATCCACACAGATCCTGATAAAATATCGGCAGTGTTACAGTTAAAAACCCCGACCAACTCTCGAGAATTACGTCGCATTCTTGGAACTTGTTCATGGTACCGCCGCTTTATTAAAGATTTTTCTTCCGTAGCCGCCCCACTGACAAGATTGCTTAAGAATAACGTGAAGTGGAATTGGGGCCCCGAACAACAAACAGCGTTCGACTTATTAAAAACCAGGCTCACCGAAGCGCCCGTCCTAGCATGCCCAGATTTTGGTTTACCGTTTACATTGCAAACGGATGCTAGTAATTTTGGTCTAGGAATAGTATTAACGCAGAATTTCGATGGTAACGAAAGGGTAATAGCGTACGCCAGCCGAACCCTCACCGACCAAGAGCAGAAGTACGCGGTCACAGAAAAAGAATGTCTCGCCATAGTATGGGGGATCAGGAAAATGAGGCCATATCTCGAGGGGTATCACTTTAACGTCATAACCGATCACCATTCTTTGAAATGGTTACACTCTTTAGAGAATCCGTCAGGCAGGTTGGCAAGATGGGCTTTGGAATTGCAGCAGTTTGATTTTGAGATCCAGTATCGTAAAGGGGCATTGAACGTCGTAGCCGATGCATTATCTCGTGACCCCCTCCCTATCACTGAAACAGACAGATTAGCCGCCGCCATGGATTTCAAAATTGATTGGCTACAGAAGAAGTTCGCCGAAGTGAAGAAAGACCCCGCAAAGCACCCAGACTACAAGATCGAGGCAAGTCAACTTTTCCGTCGATTTGCCAACAATCAACCGTTGGCGGCTCCACAAGAATATGATTGGAAGCTTTGCGTCCCAATCTCCGACCGCGCCCAAATTTTACATGAGAATCATGATGTCGTCACAGCCGGCCATTTAGGAGTCGCCAAAACCACCTCCCGCATGGCAAAGCGTTACTATTGGCCCGGGATGTTCCGCGACATCAGTAAATACGTCCGAAAGTGTCAAGTCTGCAATAGGTATAAAGCGTCGCAGCAAAAACCTAGCGGACTTATGTTTACGAAGCCAGCGGATCAGCCTTGGGAGATTGTTTGTGCCGATTTCGTCGGTCCGCTCCCGAGATCCATGAAAGGTAACACTATGTTACTTGTGATAACGGATAAGTTCACCAAATGGGTTGAAGCTACTCCATTAAGAGCCGCAACCACGTCAGGCCTGATAAAAGCAGTCCGTGAACATATCGTGAATCGATTTGGAGTTCCTCGAATTTTTCTTTCCGACAATGGAGCCCAGTTCACAAGCCGCCAGTTCCAAGACTTTCTTAGTGAGCTAGGAATTCAACATCGACTCACTGCACCCTACACTCCACAAGAGAACCCGACCGAGAGGGTCAACCGAGTAATAAAGACAATGATCGCTCAGTACGTGCAAACCAACCAACGAACCTGGGACGAGCACATCCCAGAATTTACATTCGCTATAAACACCAGCCGTCACGATTCCACCGGATTTACCCCGGCCCTGCTCAACTTTGGACGAGAGCTCCGAGGGCCGAATGAGTTCCGACACGCACCGCCAACCGACGTTCCAACCGAAGACGTAAACAGCAGACAGGAGCGCATCCGAACTTTGTACGAGCTTGTTCGTATAAATTTACAACGAGCCAGCCAAACGCAAGCAAAATCATACAACCTACGAAGACGCCCTTGGTGTCCCAGTATAGGAGAGCGCGTATATAAAAAAGTGAGTTTTATCTTCCGCCGTGAATTATTTTGCCGAAAAGTTGGCACCCAAATACGATGGGCCCTATGAGGTCGTCAAAATTATTTCTCCCGTCATCGTCATCTTAAAATTATTAGGCAAAAATAAGAAAGGAAACACTCTTCGAGCACACGTGAGAGATCTCAAAGGTTTTCCTCCTGAGGCGGAAAATATAGAAAGCCATACTAGCGCCGCCGTCGGCCGTGAATTTTTAGTAGAGCAGCAGCCCTCGTTTGGATTGGAGCTAGTAAAACCGATTGTCCTCAACCAGCTAAATTTACAAAATAACCCTGAGGCAGAAAATATTAAAAGCCATACCAGCGCCACCGTCATACAGGAGTTCTTATTAGAGCAGCAGCAGCCATTGGGATTGGACTTAATCAAACCAGTTGTCATCAACCATCCAAATTCGCAAAATAATTTTTCTACAGCTCTCAGTTCACATCTAGTTTGCGCCCAAGACGTAATATACACCTTAGCCGAGCCAACGCAAATTAATCAGCAGGAGGCAGACAAAACGATGAACCCCGCACATACCCGTCCAAATCATCAAATCATGAATACTGAAGATCCAGAAGCTGCCCAGCAAAACCCTACCCCCCGATTTAACCGTCTGTCAGCCCCCGAACGAGTGGCGCTCCCCGTCCCTATCATATACGAACCATGGGTTAGACAGTCCACGACCCCACGTAGAATGATGGCACCGACTCGGGACGCTGAGGGACGACCGTGCACGTCGTTACAACCTGCGAGACGAATAAGTCATAGGATAACTCACGATCGAGAAGCCGCGATGCCCATACCTCCGCGCCCTAAGCCTGCCGTAACGATGGCATTGGTGCGAGCGCAACGAGCAGCAGCCCAGGAGTTGTGGCTAAATCGGCCCCCAGCACCCTCACCGCCAAAGCCAGTAGCTGGACAGCCAAGTACTTCCTCGAGTGCACGTTGTGGACCAACCCAGGAAGCAGCCACCATCGTACCACATCATGCTTTAGCCGCCGTTCGAGGCCATAACAAGGCAACGGGAGCAACCACCAGCAAAAACCCGATTTCTCCGCCGGTTGAAAGATCTCCCACGGCCTCAACTTCAACAAACGCCGCCAACATGCAGCAATCTGGGGTCAAACATCATTACGACCCGTTCGTGGGAATACGCGTACGAGGGCCTAATGTACGTCGTATGTTTTCTATAATGCGAAAATGGGGAAAGATCACAGTGAGGCTAAATAAAGAGAAAACGATTGCCAACCTTAGATTCAAGGGCAAAAGTAAGGATATTCCTGTGGAATATCCTTAAATTCCATATTCCCATTTTTTTTTTTTTGAATGAGATTTTTTTTTTTATTTTTCTTTATGAATTAATTTTTTGTTACGTTTGAATTAAAGTTTTTTTTATTTTTTTTATTAAAGTTTGAATTAAAGTTTTTTTTTTTAATTAATTATTTAAGATGTTGCAATTTTTTTTGATTAAAATTGAATTAAAGTTATTCATTTTTTATTATTATGGAAATTGTAATTAAGTTTCGTATCATTACTTATGGATTTTTTTTTTAAAGAAAAAAAATTGTATAAAAAAAAAATGTATACAAAAAAAAAAAAAAAAAAAAACAAAAAAAAAAAAAAAAAAAAAAAAAAAAAACACAAAAAAAAAAAAAAAAAAAAAAAAACACACAAAAAAAAAAAGCAAAAAAAAAAAAAAACAAACAAAAAAAAAACAAGCCTGAATATAAAAACCGAAAAAAAAAAAAAAAACAAACAAACTAATTTTTTTTTATGAATTACTAATGTTTCCTTTTTTTATATACATAGATAGAATTTACGACGAGAGAGTTCTCGTCTACCGAAGAAAGAGGGGAGTGTAACGAAGTTACAAAATCACCCCCAAACTAAGCCAAACTAATAACAACCGAAAACCCCTCAATGGATGCTACATCGAGATTATCAAGATTGTACAGCTGCAGCCATAACCGAAAAATCGTTGCATATCGTGGGGCGCCCACGCAATTCTTGTTCTTGTTATACACACAAATATGTTATTGTTATTAGTTTATTGCAGTGCACGATACAAAAGAAAAATGTGTATCTGTTTCCGTACGTAGTTTTAAGTTATGAGCATTAGAGTTTATATTTAGTTACTACCATTAGTATTATAAGTAAATGTAAGAAATGCACTGAATTTTGTCTTCTATCTCGCTACCGATTTTTGTTAATAAAAGCATAAAGATAAAGACCTGAAATTAGCCGAAGGTTGTGAAGTGCAATAAAGGCATTTTCAAAAGGAATTTTTGAATTAAAAAAAACTATTTGTCTGAAGCGAAAAGCTGACGGCGGGAAATTAATTTCCATTTAATTAGCAAAAGGCTATTTGTCTGAAGCGAAAGCTGACGGCGGGGACTTAAGTTCCATTATAGGGTAATTTGCCTGAAGCAGTAGCTGACGGTGGGAGTATTATCTCCATTCATTTTGCCTGAAGCGTAAGCGGACGGTTTAGGGTTATTTGCCTAAAACGAAAGTGGACGGCGGGAAATTAATTTCCATTTTAGGGTTATTTGCCTGAAGTGTAAACAGACGGCGGGAATAGTATTTCCATTGTAGGTTATACGAAATACTCTGTTAGTGGTGAGGTCAATAATAAAAATATTTGTATTAAAAATTGTAAATAATTAAAGAATTTTTAAGAATAAAAATATTTATTTTTTTAAATAAAAATCTTGTCTTTTGGTGTTATTTGGACTTTGACAACCGAGTTTTCAGCTGCTTTCTTCGGGTTCACCCTGGCCCCGCTGAGTCCTACCCCAGCTGAGAAGAAAAAGCATCACATAGTTTTGTAGGTACAAAGAGTGATAAGTTGGTTGATATAAATTGCGAGCGTCAGCGAGCAAGAAAATTTTTTTTAAGAAACAAATTTTAACCAATCTAAGGCTTTATAAAAAAAATTATTTCGTACAATTTAATATATAAAACATTGAAAAATGTACTTTTTCTTGCACTGAAATTTTGTAGCAGAAAATTGACAGGTACATTCTATCTATTGAGTTCTAAATGAAATTAGCAATACTTAAAAACCAAAATTTTAAATAATCCAAGTTGTTTGACATGAGCTAATTACACTGGTCAACAAGGTTTTTGTTACAGAAACAGGGTATAGGCTGAGCTCGAATCCGAGAAATTCGAGTCAGAAAAATTCTATCACATCACGTTTTGGAGATATTCCCGTTAGAAAATTGAAAATGCCGATTTTTACCAGTTTTCAAAGTTATTTTTTAGCGTTTACTTATTTTTTTTTAAATTAAATTTGTAACAGTTTCTAAAAGAATTGTGTCAAAATTTGAAAGCGATTGGTACAGAACTTTTCGATATTTGCAATTAAAATCAAATAAATATGAGATGCCCCAAGCACTTTGATTTCAAGTTATGATTTCCCGAGGAAGAAAATAGATATTTAAAAGATTTAAACGGATTTAGAGAGACAAAACTTAATTCTTTTAGAAACTGTTACAAATTCAATTTAAAAAGAAATAAGTAAACGCTAAAAAATAACCCTGAAAACTGGTAAAAAGCGGCATTTTCGATTTTCTAACGGGAATATCTCAAAAACTTGATGTGATCGAATTTTTCTGACTTCGGTTTCGAGCTCAGCACACAAAAAAAAAAAAACCTATAGAAGAGTATACCCTGGTTTCTGTAACAAAAAAGAAGTTTAATTTTGTTGACCAGTGTTATACTTCACTTTGAAAATTTTAATAAACTGAAATTGTTTAATATATATAATTTGAAACAAAATAATAACGAAATGTTGTAAATACAGTGCTTTGCAAAAGTATAATCGCACCATATAAAAATGCTATTTATATAAAACCGAGTATTGCAGCGCCACCCTACTATTTTTTTTATTAAAGGGGATCAAAAAACAAGAATATTGAGAAGAACAAAATGTCCTGTTACTTTCTCTTATAATTTTTAGAAATAAAAACAAGTTTTTCTTCCATTTCAAAAGTATAATTACATTTTTTTTATTTTGAGTATGGCCAGCAAGGTTTTTGTTACAGAAACCAAGATATACTTTTCTAAAGGTTTTTTATGTGCTGAGCTCGAATCCGAACTCAGAAAAATTCTATCACATCGCGTTTTTGAGATATTTCCGTTAGAAAATCGAAAATCCCGCTTTTTACCAGTTTTCGAGGTTATTTCCTGGCGTTGGTAGGTACTACAGTCTCTGAAAAAATCGATACATTTATTTTCGCTTACATACTGGATTTAAGGTTAACATAAAACAAAAGTGGGTAATAAGCAACTGAAGATATCTCGGACAGTAGAAAAGATGTCTGAAAGATTTAAATAGATTTAAGGGTAATATTTCAAAAACGAGATGTGATCGAATAAGTCCGTCTTTGGATTCGAGTTCGGCCACCAAAACCCTTTGAAAAAGCATAGTTTAGTCTCGGCACCAAAAACCCTGCATAAGTACTTGTGGTATTTAAAGGTTTCTTAAAAGAGCATTTTAAGGTATTAACATAGTGCTTAAGGAAATTGTGAAAGAGATAAAAACTCTTTGTGATGGACCAAACAATTTTTGTTTTCCTTTATACAAACTTCATCGACAGCTTCTGCAACGATGCAAAATTGGTAGTGATTTTAAGGGAGATTTTCATATAGGTAATCAAATCACTAAAATACAAAAACAAATCATTTAGTGCTGCACATATTAGACTTGTATATGTTTATAATATAGGTATCTTTTGATTTTATGAAAAAAATTTCGGGGGGGGTTAAACACCCAAACCCCCCCCCCCCTAAATACGGCTATGGCCTTATAGTAATTAAATGTTTAAGAGTGGTCGAATTTTCGGTATTCGGCCGAATCATTATTCGCAGCATCTCTAGATGGTACCGTTCAAAAATTTCAATTTTCCCTCCTTGGAATTAAAAATAAACAAAAGTTTTAGCCAAATCGACTTACGTTGAGTTTTTCTTAACGCTTTTCTGAACCTTAAATAATTTTTTTTCAACATAAACTTTCATGCTCTACTTTTTCTTCGGTGTAGACTGTCACATAAGGATTTATGTTGTAATTAAATGCTTAAGATTCGATTCAGCAAAAAACGGAGCTAATTGTTACGCATTTCATAATATTGCCAAAAAAATATAATATAAAAAAATAGCAATCTCTGTGGGGATACGAACTCAGAGAGCAAAATTAAAGAGCAATAACCTTGTCACCTACGCTAATAGGACTATTGAAATAAGGGTAACTTTCATGCCTTATAAGCTATAACGTGCCTAGGATATACAACAATAATATTTAATTTTGTTCAAATTATCGTCGTTAATAAAAAATTTCTTGTTTTTAGTTTCGAGTTACTATGGATACATTTATAATGTCAACTAACTTTTTAATATTTTTGTTTGATATTAGTGTGATTTTGTATGTATGAGTAAAATTTCCTTATTTTATTTTTTCATTTATAGGATGTCGATGTGTCGATACGATTTATTTTTGTTTGATATTTGTTTTGTTACGTTTGTATTAGTGAAATTTCCTTTTTTAAAAACAAATTTTTGGAAAAATAATTTTCTAAGACAAGCCCCATTCTCTATGGGGATTTTTTAGTACATCTAATTGCCGAAAAAAATAAAATTGTGTGGCGCTAGAAACTATCGGTGTCACTTCTATATATAATTATTCAATGATGATACACCAAAAAATCATAAAAAATCCCCTGATTTCAAAACTGTGGGTACCATACCAGAAGTTTTGTTTTTTTGAAGTGCATTTTTGTAATAAAAAACCTAATAGCTTATTTTGTGTTAGGTATAACCGTATGATGGTAATAAATTAATATTCTATGTCTATTCTAGGTCTAGAAAATATAAGTTTGAGCCAGCTATTTTTCAGCCTTCCCTCTGCCAGACGCCCTTAAAGGTTTCCCAAACAGGTTTTTCCATAAAAAAAAACACCTAGTTTCTGTTCTTTTTCTTATAAAATTGAAATAATATTTTTTTGTTTAGAGTAACCATATGATGGCCAAATATTAACTTTCTCTGCCTTTTCCTGTATGACAAACTTGAAATAATTTAATTTTCTACAATATATGTTAAATAACATTTTTCGATTATCCCTTTGGTTTTTTCCCAGACCCCCATATAACACAATCTAACTTTCCCGTACTATTGAGATACCTTTTAGGGCGTCTGGCAGAGGAAAGGCTGAAAAAAAAACTGGCTTAAACTTACGTTTTCTAAATCAGGCTGTTGGTACGACCGATTGATGTCTCTAAAACTGGTGATGGAAGGAAAAGTGTGGAATATAGTCAGTGCATATGCGCCCCAAATTGGATGTGAGCAGGTGGAAAAAGATGCATTCTGGCTAGACTTCCACAACATCATTAAAGACATCCCAAAGGAAGAGCTTGTTTGTGGTTGGAGATTTAAATGGACATGTAGGGAACGGCAACGAAGACTATGAGGACTCCCATGGTGGCCTTGGATTCGGAACTACCATGTTCATTAAACAAAGCCGATACCTTATCACTTATATCATTGGTGGAAATGAAACACAGATCGACTACCATCTGGTATCTAGTTTCATGAAGCCGCTAGTGAAAGACTGCAAAGTGATATAAGAAGAAGCGATCGCCCAGCAACACAGTCTCCTACTGACAGAATTTTTTATGGAGACGAAGGCAGAAAACAAACAAAGAGAGGCTACCGGGGGAATCAAGTGGTACAACCTGGACAAAGGAAAAGACAATGCATTCATCTCTGTTATGAGAAATAATCTGTGCGAAACCATCAGCAGACTACAAAACGAAGAGTGCAGAGTACAAAATATGCGGGACTCTCTGCAACGAACTTGCTTTTCGAAGGCGAGGTCACTGCTAGGAACATCAAAAGGAAACTACCAACGGGAAAAAGAAACATGGTGGTGGAGCGATGAAGTCAAAGCAGTGATATCAAGGAAAAAGCACGACTCGAAGTGGACTACAAGCGCTACAAGAAGGAAGCCAAGAAGAAATGCGCCCAGCATAAAGCAGAGAGTACGGAAAGCATGTATCGCGAGCTTGGGGAAATATCTGATCCAGCTGCTGATGCAAACCAGGCTCTCCAGGAACTGCGACATGCTAAGCTGAACAAGGGTGCAGTCGTCTTCAAAATTGCCGCACAAAGGAGAAGGAATGCCCAAGAAATTCGCTCACCAAAGTTCATTAACGATGGTCAAGGCCTACTACTTGTGAATGACGACAAAATTCTTCACAGGTGGCGACAGTATTGTGACGAACTCCTAAATGAGCAATTTCCCAGGATATACTTTCCAACAGCCGAACCTAATTTAGAAGAAGTACCTAACCTTACAGTCGAAGAAGTTAGCGTGGCGGTGAAAAACTCCAAGAAAGGAAAGGCGATTGGTCCAGAAGAAATACCCTCTGAGTTCTGGAAGAAGATGGGAGACATTGGGTGTAAATGGCTCAGGATTCTCATCTCCAAACTCATTAGCGGTGATCAAATGCCAAATCAGTGGAGACAAAGTTACCTTCTCCCAATCTACAAAGGAAAGGGAGACACACGAAACTGTGATAACTACCGATCGATTAAGCTGATGTCACACACCATGAAGATCGTTGAGCGGATTTTGGACGGCCGACTGCGAAAAATAATAGGCTGTCTGATGACCAGTGCGAGTTTGTCTCGGGTAAATCAACCACAGATGCCATACAGAGTTTAAGAATCCGAATGGAAAAACACCATGATTGCTCAAGGGATTTGCATATTGTGCTAGTTGATTTCGAAGAGGCATTCGATAGACAACTACGAGATCTGATATGGGTGTGCTTGAAACACCGAGGGGTTCCGGAAACCTACGTGCGGATGATCATGGACATGAACGAGGAAGCAAAAACGAAGGTAAAATGCCCGCAGGAGTCACCGAAGAGTTCCCAATCAAAGTCGGTGTGCACGAGGGAAGCGTCCTGAGTCCTTTGCTCTTTATTACAGTCCTTCACTTTCTGCTTCAAGGAAAAGTGACGGATCCGAAAGTGAATCAGATATTCTTTGCTGATGATGGAGCCATCATAAGTGAAGATCCAACATCCTTGCAACGAGCACTTGATGTGTG
The DNA here is from genome assembly GCF_945859705.1 of Episyrphus balteatus. Lineage (NCBI taxonomy): Eukaryota > Metazoa > Arthropoda > Insecta > Diptera > Syrphidae > Episyrphus > Episyrphus balteatus. The sequence goes on from NC_079134.1 coordinate 85,228,901, forward strand.
GGTGGATGTTCTGGAGGGAAGTGGGTACCGGATAAGCGCGAAAAAGACAGAATATCTCTGCTGTCCATTTTCTGACCCAGACGGCCCTATTCTGCGCAGATACCTGAATGGAACAACACTTCCAAAGTGCAAAAAGTTCAAATATCTTGGATCTATGATCAACAACCAAGCTTCTTGTGATGACGACATCAACCACCGAATAAGTGTAGGGTGGATGAAGTGGCGCGAAAACTCTGCCATCTTCTGTGACCGAAAAATGCCCCCTGAACTGAAAGGAAAGCTCTATACTGCAGTTGTTCGCCCAGCACTTACATACGGTTCACAATGTTGGACAATGTACAGAACGTATGAGAGTAAGCTGACAGCAGCTGAGATGAAGATGCTTCGTATGACAGCAGGATTAACAAAGCTTGATCGAATCAGAAGCAAGAAGATCCAAGGAAGCCTTCACGTCAAAAACACCATCTTGGATAAAATACAGCATGACCGTTTAAGCTGGTACTGTCATGTACAAAGACGAAATCCAGAGAACCCAGTTCAAAGGGCGATCGCTTACGACGTTCCAATGCAATCGCGAAGAAGAGGCAGGCCTAAGAACTCATGGAGAAGACAAATGCAACGACAACTGCATTCAGTTGGCCTTAGACATGGAACAATTCAAAATCGAGAAGCCTGTCGACGTTTCCTGAGGTCAACCCGGCGAACCCCACATGCGGAGCCGTAGTGTGAAGCAGTAGAGTGGGAGAGTTGTCACCCCATTCGAGATCATGACTATCGTCGGTAATGGAGAAGAAGAAGAAGATAATAAACAAGGCTAAATATCTTCATAGCCACAATTTCCAAATTTGTGCGCCTGTAATTAATTAATAGAGAACAAAACATGATAAAATGTTCGTTGTTTTAGAACGACCTGAAAGACATCGGTTTGTTTCTTAGTTGGACTAAAATTTTTATTTTTTTTTATTTCTATTTTGGATTGAGATTGAATCAAAATACGGAGTAAAGCTATTTTAAAAAACTAAAAATTTATTTTTCATAAAAAAAAATTAATCGAAACTGAAACTATTTTTCCTTATGTTAAAATGTTTGAACATGTGTAACTTCTGCAATTATTTATAAAATTCATCGAAATAAATTGAAATAAGTACCTTAACTCAAATACTAACACATTGATTAGTTTAAGAAATTTATATTAAGTTTTAGGGTCTTAAATAACAAAAAAATGTTAAAAAGTCATTTTTTCTTAACTTTTTTAAAAAAAAGAGGTTTAATTTCTTTGTATTTCAAAGTTTAATTTTTATTTTATTTAAAAGCTTAGTTTATTGACAGCTATATTTAGTACAGCTATATTTTGTTGGAAAATATTATTTTGTAACCCTCCAATCTCTTTTTTAGTATTCCCAAAAACAATAAACTGTACTAAGAAACCAGAATTTTTAGATTTTTTTAAATATTTTTTTAATTTTTTTTTTTTTTTTCATTATTTTTTCTATCAATATCAAGTTAGAAAACAAGAATTGCTATAATAGTTTTCTTATAATTAATTTTTGAAAAAGAGTCCACTTTCCATTTGTTTCCTCAGAAATTCATGGAATGCGTACCTATGTACTGGAATTTGTAGTTCAAACAAATTCCGCTGGCGCTAGTTGTATCTCTCTCTTTATTGTTGCTGGGCGATCGCTTCTCCTAATATCACTTTGCAGTCTTTCACTAGCGGCTTCATGAAACTAGATACCAGATGGTAGTCGATCTCTGTTTCATTTCCACCGCTGCTATAAGTGATAAGGTGTCGGCTTTGTTTAATGAACATGGTATTCAACACTATAAGACCATGTGACCTGCACATGCTTAGAATTTCTTCACCAAAAGGGTTTCTAGTTCCAAATCCAAGGCCACCATGGCAGTCCTCATAGTCTTCGTTGCCGTTCCCTACATGTCCATTTAAATCTCCACCCACAAACAAAAACTCTTCCTTTGGGATGACTTTAATAAGGTTGTGGAAGTCTAGCCAGAATGCATCTTTTTCCACCTGCTCACATCAAATTTGGGGCCTGATAAAATTCCCTCAATAATATTGAAAAAATGCTGTCATATTTTGGTTATTCCTTTAAAAGTTATTTTTAATTTATCTCTGTCTGCGGGTAAATTTTTAGATGAGTTGAAGCTTACTTTTATAACACCAATACATAAAGCTGGACCTAGCAAAAAATTGAAAATTTTAGAGGAATATCTAAGATTTTAGCCATTCCAAAATTATTTGAGCAAATTGTTACTAAAAAGTTTTACTTTAATGTTAAAGAATATATCTCCTTATCAGCATGGTTTCGTATCTGGGCGTTCTACAACTACGAATTTGATCTTATTTACTAAATATCTATCTGATACTTTGGAAGCTGGTGGCCAAGTAGATGTAGTGTTCACTGATTTTGTCAAAGCATTTGACACCGTTTCACATGACATTTTAATAAGTAGATTGGAATCCATTCTACTTTCTTGAAAAGGATTTCTAATTATTTAATGAATAGAAAACAAAAAGTTAAATTAGAAAATGCTTATTCAAGAACTATTGATGTGTCATCTGGCGTTCCCCAGGGAAGTCATTTGGGTCCATTGTTGGCCAATATCTTTATACATGAAATTCCATCAATGTTGAAATATGCATTCTGTTTAATGTACGCTGATGATTTGAAGATATTCTTACGTGTTAAAAATGTTCATGATTGCTTTTTGCTTCAAAATGACATAAATGTTATAGTTGATTGGTGTGATCGTAATTGTATTGCTTTAAATATTAATAAATGTCAGTGTTTCTCTGTTTATCGCAACAGAACTCCTCTTAAATATGAATATAAAATTTTAAATAATGTCTTAGGGGTGGTGTTTGATACCAAATTGACATTCTCAAACCATATTGATTATATAGTTGCCAAAGCAAATTCAATGCTTGGATTTCTTAAGCGAAATTGAAAAGAATTTTCAATTTATTAGAGTATTGTTCTATTGTGTGGTGTCCTACATATGTCTCTTCTCAGATGAGATTGGAACGTGTTCAAAAATCTTTCACAAGATTTGTTTTTAAACAACTTTATTGGAGGTTAAATGAAATGCCAGTGTATTCGACGAGGTGTGCCTTGATTGGTTTAGTCTTTAGAGACTAGAAGAAATGTTAGTTGTATTATGCTTGTCCATGATGTCTTTTCTTATCGTATTAAATGTCCTAATCTTTTGGAACAATTTAAAATATATGCTCCAGAAAGTGTTATTCGCCAGAGGTATCTTTTGCATGTTCCTTTTCATGTTTTTAGATATGGGCAAAATGAACCCATTACAAAATGTATTCATCTGTTTAATTCCAAATGCTTAGCCTTAGATTTAAATGATGACAGAATAAAGTTTAAATTTAAATTAATTGATTTATTTGCTCTAGATTAAATTATTATTATGTTATATATCTGAAGTGAAAAAAATATATACTATATACATACATTAATAAATAAATTGAACTTAGATTTGAGGAATTTTGTATCTGTTACAGTTAATGCTTCGTAGATAAATAAATAAATCTTCTGTGACCGAAAAATGTCCCCTAAACTGAAAGGAAAGCTCTATACTGTAATTGTTCGCCCAGCACTTACATACGGTTCACAATGTTGGACAATGTATAGAACGTATGAGAGTAAACTGACAGCAGCTGAGATGAAGATGCTTCGTATGACAGCAGGAGTAACAAAGCTTGATCGAATCAGAAGCAAGAAAATCCGAGGAAGCCTTCGGCCTGTCAAAAACACCATCTTGGATAAAATACAGCATGGCCGTTTAAGCTGGTACTGTCATGTACAAAGACGAAACGCTGAGAACCCAGTTCAAAAGGCGATCGCTTACGACGTTCCAACACAATCGCGAAGGTATAAGAACTCATGGAGAAGACAAATGCAACGACAACTGCATTCAGTTGGCCTTAGACATGGAACAATTCAAAATCGATAAGCCTGTCGACGTTTCCTGAGGTCAACCCGGCGAACCCCACATGCGGAGCCGTAGTGTGAAGCAGTAGAGTGGGAGAGTTGTGACCCCATCCGAGATCATTACTATCGTCGATAATGGAGAAGAAGAACCAAACGATACTGGCAAAAAAATCAACTGCAACTGCATAAGCCAAACAAAAGGAAAATAATCACTTAGGTTATCTCTCATCATAGAAGAATTCCCGTATTTTAAAAATGTCGGTTCAAGTCGGTTCAAGTAAACTTGATAATTGGAAACCCTGTTCAGGGTTATGAATTCACAAGTGGCAGCGGTGGTGCGATGCGTAGTGCGTCGGCCTCCCAACCGCTAGGTCGTGAGTTCAAGCCCAGCTCGGGCAATTTTCAAAATTAATTGAACATAAAACGACTTAGCACCACTGAAAGGAGTCTGATGATCGGGTTGGTCCCCGTGAAATAGCTATAACTCCAGCCTATGAACTTGGTGGTAACACACACAAGTTGTTGTTGTTCATTCAAAACCTTCAACCTCAATAAATTCCTTATCAAATACTGAAAACCATATGTTTCTATGCCTTCTAGTTTTTGAGAAAATTGAAAAATAGGAAAACTACTTTCTTTATCTTATTTTTATTTTCTTGGCTATTTTGCTTTGCCATTATCAAAAATTAAAAAGTACTGTGCTTAATTTTTACTTCGATTCCATGAATTTGTTTTATTTCCATTTAAAATTGGATCTTAAAAATAAAATTTCTTAGTACCAGTGTGGTACCAGAACGCTCATTAGTGAGCCTGATAAAGAATGTAGTTTTCCTATTTTTCAATTTTCTCAAAAACTAGAAGACATAGAAACATATGGTTTTCAGTATTTGATAAGGAATTTATTGAGGTAGTTTACTTTATCAATTTATCCCGTAATGAAACCCAAAGTCTTGATAAAAATAGTATTCAATGTATATTTTTAAACTTCCTTTTCACAATTGTTGACTTTGAAATCGATTATTTCGAAGATAACTGTTTAAAATAACTTGGTTTAAAAACTTTAATTAAGTGTACAATTCTAGCTTTTGAAAAAGGTATCATTCATAACTGTAAGTGTTGCCATTGTTTTTTAATAATTTTTTGTTTGATTTTTTAGAAAACTGCCCCTCCCGCCTAAAGGGGGGGACATAGACCCTCCCTCCCAAAACCAAAAATGATTGTATTGAATACCTCTACTAAAACCCGTTTTCAATTCTCGGCGCCTAAGTTATCGTACTCGAGCCTTGCGTTGATATGAATTTTTCTCGAAAAAAAACACGTTTACGGGGGGTATCTCCAAAAAGGAAGCTAATCCGATTTTGGTAAAAACGGATTATTATTGCTGAGGCCTTCAGGAACAAAGCCTCATCTTTAGTTTTTGTCGTCATTTTAGGTCAACCTTAAACTTGTTCAGGCTCACTGTGAGGTATAACCAATAACAGAAAATAAAAATAATTTTTTAATATTTAATTTTTTAATATTTTAATCATAACTTTATTTTCTCAAACGTAATTCGACTCTTAATTCGATATTAAATTTACCCACTCCCCTTCTCTTTTTCGCAATATACATAAAAAAAATAAAATCATATTGCGTCCAAAAATTTTCTTCTTATTATGATGGTCAAGATTCTGCAATGGAATATGAACGGTCTTTTCAACAATTACCAAGAGTTGCAATAACTGATTAAAGATCATAACCCATCTATTATTTCGATTCAAGAAACCCATCTACCTCACATAACTGACCAAGATCATAACCCATCTATTATTTCGATTCAAGAAACCCATCTACCTCACATAACTGACCTCTATCTCGGAAACAATACAATTTTTATTCGCATAACCTTCCAACAAATACGACCCACAAACAAGGGATAGGGATTTTTGTTCACAAGTCCATTGCACAAACTCCTATTCCAACAAACTCCAATTTATCCACATTAGCAATTGAAATAGAACTTAAATTCAAAATTACAATCCTAAATGTATATATACCACCAGACCAACCATTTTCAGCATCCGACTTATGTGACATTGTCGATCAATTCCATAATCCATTAATACTTACTGGGGATTTTAATTCCTGGAGTCCGCTCTGGAGCTCTCCTATAAGTAACACCAGAGGTAAGAAGATTGAAGATTTTCTTGCTACCACAAATCTCATTCTGCTAAACGATGGCTCCCCGAGCCATTTCTCGACCCACAACTCCTTCACTCATGTTGATCTCACAATGGTTTCCTCACAGCTATTTCCTAATATATCTTGGCTTGCTTTTGACAATTTACATGGTAGTGATCACTTTCCGTTACTTTCAGTCTTATCAATGGATTCTTCATCAAGCATCTCAAAATTTAAACCTAAATGCCTTATCATTGATAAGGTATTTACAAACAGAAAATTCCGAACAGGAATAAATAATGTTTACTCCAACCTTGAAGATTTAAATAATGGGATACCCCAAGGATCTCCACTTTCCGTGGTTATATTTGTAGCTTTTAACGATATAAGCGAAATCCTTAATGATTATCAATCTGTGCGATATTCTCTGTATGCCGATGACCTTTTGGTGTTTTCAAAATGCAAAAACCTTTTACAGTTAACAACAATCTTTTCAAATGTTCTTACGGATATCGACAATTGGTCCAACATTTCAGGATGTCATATCAATTAATAAAAGTAATATCTTACATATATGTAGAAAAACGAGTTGTACAAAAGAAATCATTTTATATTTTAACAATATTCCCATTTGTAACAGAGATAGTTTAAGTATTCTTGGTATAATTTTTAATAATAAATTTAACTTTAAGGAACATTGTAAACAACTTAAAAAAAGCCTATCTTCCAGGGTTAATGTCATAAAATTTTTATTTTGCAAATCAAAAGCTTTGTTCATGTAAATACCATAATAAGAATTAAAAAATCTATTATTATATCAAAACTAGACTATGGCTTAACAATATATGGAAAGTGCTGAAAAACATCTCTTATACTGTTGAAACCAGAATATCATGGTGGAATCCAACTAGCCCTAAAAGCCTTCAGGACAATTCCGATAGTTAACTTGCTCACTGAATCCGGCCTGCCGTCTATAGAAGATAGAATGGGCTACCTTACAGTACTCCTCTGTCACAAAATAACCGGACCATACAAATCGCCAATCATACCAACCACAAAACTTTGTTCCCTCCGGAAAAAAACACCGAGATGCCCTTCGACGATCAACAACCACGAACGAAAAACCAACACGGCACGGCCTTTGCTGTAGTTGACGAGCCCGGAAATACCCTTTACAAATCCCGCCTACCAGACTTTTCATCAGTTTTCTGTGCAGAAGCAGCTGAAATACTTTCTGCAATTAAATTGGAGAGTGCAGAAAAAAGAATAATATTCACTGACAGTTTGTCGACCATCAATGCCATACACAACATTAACAACAATCACCGAATCATTCGTCACATAAGAGACAGACTCATAGCAAAAAAAAATCTCTCAAACTTTTTTGGATCCCCGGACACGCGGGAATAAAAGGAAACGAACTCGCTGACACAGTCGCCAAAAGTGCAGCTAGTAAACCCGTGATTATGAGCTTAGTGATAAGTGAAAAAGATGTTTACAACAAAGTAAAACAACACTGGAAGGACTTAACCCTTAAACCCCTAAGACCGTCTACAGACGGTCTTCGCTTAAATCCAATTGTCTTATAACTGAATTATTTTTCCGCTCCCACCTCCAAAGAAGTTTTATGCAGATTGAATTTACCTCTACAACAGTACCAGTTTGAAGCCTATGGGTAGAATAGTTTTATAGATATAGTAAATTCTATCAAGAATTTGATGCGAAAAGGTGTAAAAATTAATTGGAAAATTTGGTAAAATTAAATTATTAAAAAGAATATTTTCCAATAGTTCAATCAACACGGGAATTTTTTGGTAAATAATGAGGTATAATATTTTCCTATATTGTTTTTTATTTGATTTGTGAAACACAAAATTTTTGTGAAAATCGAATTTTTGTGAAGAGCGTCTGTAGACGGTCTTAGTGGCTAAGCAATGAAAAATTGTCCAAAATTGTCCACCAAAGTCTTATTGGTTCTTAGTTATTTTGTCAGTGTTATTTTGTTTTTTTTTACCAGAATCAAAAGTTTTTATGATTTTTTTCAGTAAAATAATAATGTCTCGTCGGAGTGATAGAAACAAGGCTTGTGATAGGTAGAAAAAAGTAAATCTATCTGCCTTAAATGACGAAGAAATTGCAGATGTGAATACGAAGATTATAACAAGGTTTTCAAAAAACACATTGGAGATTTGGACTATAGTTGTGATGAGCTTCCACCTGAAGACAGCAATTATTCGTGACTGCTTGCAGCTCAAAGACACTTCGTCATTTGTGCTGTTAATTTGTCTTAGAATGTGAGCACCCTCAGCTTGAATTTGATTGACGGATTACCACAAGTGTCAAGAGGAGTTGTAAAAAAAAGTTACACACGATGAAGCTCTTCGAGCTACAGAGTTGCCACAACCAGATGTGGCAACTCTGTTTGAGCCGAAAAAGGACTCCGTCCCCGTTAACTACTGAAGAAGCTTCAGGAGCTTCAACTATGCCATCAGCTGGTGGCTTCAATGGAGCTGGTTAGTATTGCACACATAAGGAAATATGCATGTGCAAGAGTAACAACAAGATGTGGCAACGCCGTTTAAGTCAAAAATGTTGGTCGGTCATCGTTACCTGTCGAAGAAGGTTCAAGCTTTTCAATTATGACATCAGCTGGTCGCTTCAATGCAGGAATGAAGTTACGTTTAGGGGGAAAGCTGATTTTCCGCCTGAAATAAAAAAAAACTTCAAACACCTTTTAAGTTTTTCTCATATTTCTCCACCGACACGGTCTAATAGATTTGATATCCCTCGTAAAAAATCGGGATATGGGTTTCGGCTTATATCTGACTGTTTATCAAAAAACAAATTTGAGCAAATTCACAAAATATTATATCGTTCAACGACAAGATTTAACTTGTAAAGAAAGGTGATGTGGGGTAAGATGGGGAACGAAATAAATTTGTACATTGTATAAAATGTTCAAAACACACATTTTGTACCAAATGCAATACGCATTAGTGTTTTTTCAAAATTAAAGAGCTTTTTATAACATTCCTTAGAAAATAATTTGTAATTTTTAAATGAATAAAACATTTATTTTGGATTTGAATCATTTGTTAATTGTTATATTTTCTTAGCAGTTAACCACTAAGGCCGTCTACAGACGGTCTTCCGTTTTTTCCACCTGGCGCTTCCAGGTGACATTTTTTGGATAAACGGACTTCATATTCGTATTTTTCAGCCTAAAATCATATAAGAATCAAAATTCCTATAAAAAAATAACTTATATTTTAATGTCAGTGGTTTAAGGGTTAAGGATGACCAAGTGGAACGCTTATAGCCACCACTATACCACTATCTACAAACTGCAGTAGCCCCATGATCCGATGTTTTAATCGTTTACGATTGGGACACTCAAACATAACACATTGTCACCTCCTCGAGAACAAAAACCCCCCAAGATGTCACCTACATATGTTCTATGTAATGGTGGGCCACTCACGGTCCCACACCTTGCCTCCAACTGTGAATCAATAAAAAGAACCCTATCATCTCACGGCATCAATGAACCGATGTTGGAACTCCTGAAATCACCATCCATAGACAACATCAAAACAATATATTCCATTCTTAAAGCCTTAAATATTATTATATAATAATAATATAATTTCTTTCTAGATAATTGAATGAAGTTTTCAAGTGTCCTTGAATATTCACTACAGTGATCTGTTGTTAAGATATTGATAGTCAAAGTCAAAAGGATGGTAGAAGAATAGAGCTTTCACATGCTTTTTATTTTGTCATGATGCGATCATTTTTTACTGAGATGCAGCCTATCGAAAATCACTAAAAAAATTACGATTTTTTTTTGTTCCAATAATTTTTTGGGCTAGTGTATATAACCTTGAAATTTAGAATCAATCATTTATAACTAATACGTATATTTCAAAATTCATTTAAAATCGTTTAGCCTTTAGCCCTGGTAGCTAGCGCTTTTCATATATTATTTTGTAATTTAAATATGTATTACAAATAATAATTCATTAAGCAGTTTCATGATGACAGATGAGACAATCGGCCCTAGCGAGGTAATCCGTCGGAGCGGATTTTTTCCGATCAGCTGATCGGAAATTTTCTCCGATAAATTTCAACGCATGTTATTGCATGCGATGAAGTACTTCTAATGGTTGTATTCTTGACAGATACAAATCATTTTTTTTTCCCTCCAACAAGTTTTTGTTGCGGAATAAATAATTAAAATGTTCCAACAACGACATCCGGAACCTAGGTACCTTTGCGCTTTGGATATACTGGCTGAGAACATAATTTCAATAGACAACGAAGAAGTTAATTTTTACGCCGACACCCAGTCGGCTTACTACCGTGGCTAACGCCAACCAAACCAACCCAACTCAACCAACCCCACAACTGGACATCCGGGTCTGAACACCCCGAGGACAACCTAGTCAGCAGACTTTTTAAATTAAGTTTATCCATGTGTAATATTTATTTATATTTTATAACTTAGTCATTGTATAAGGTTAGGCCCTCTCTGTGCCAACAAAATTTTGTATCTATCAATGTATCTTATGTCGTTTTCTTTCACTCTATTTAAAAGTACTCTAAATTTTTACTCCTTTTTCTGGAGTGAAAGAACATAATGAGAGTATTTTTTTTTTTTGTAACTGTGTGTTTGACAATGCAAAAATGGATAATTTCCTTGATAACAGGCCTAGGGAAAAATTTAATGAATTGAAAAAAAAAAATTAATATTAATAGCACATGAAGCATAATAAGCGTTCTTTTCGGTGCGTCGCGCGCTTCTACACGTAGTATTTGTTTAAAGACGCAAATTTGACAGCTATTTTCTTTGGTTTTATTTTGTTCTTGTTTTCGTATGACGACTTCTACAGGAAGTTGTAGACGCACAAGATGCACATAAGAACAAGGGAGATAGAAAGATCGATTTCTAATTTGCTCATATGTCCATCTTGTGCGTCTACGTCTTCGTGTAGAAGCAGACTATGTATTTTAATTCCAAAAAAAAAAAACACCAAAATAAAAACAAAAAAACAACTCCAGTGGGGTCTATGTGCAACGAAAACTTTTGAATAAATTAAAAACGTTACTATACATGCAAATAATACACAACCGACGAAGCAGAGAAAGCAGAACAGCAAAAACAAGAACAAGATCAAAGAAAAACGTCAAAAAGAGTCACAAAATTTTTTACCGGAGACTCACGGTAGAAAATCTTCCCTTTTTTTGGAACTTTATATCTCCCTTGCTCTTATGTGCGTCTCGCACTTTGCGTCTTCGTGTAGAAGCGGACTTAGTTAAACTTTTAGTATATTTTTCATTTTACTTCTGATCGGTTTTTTTCAGCCTAATTGATACACACCCTTAGTTTGATAATTGTAAAATAAAAATATCCTATCATCGCAGAAAAAAAAATGGGATTTTTTTTATCTGGCACAGGATTTTTTTTTATTGGTGAAGAACACTGGCTGAAAAACTCTTTTATTCGGTTTTCAATTTCATTTTGGAAATAGTGAAGAATTAACGAAAATAATGGAAGAAATATATATGGCGGAATATAATATAAAAGGAAATATATTCATAAGGGTTGTTTTTGTTAATAAAAGAATTTTAAAGAAACACTTTTCGCATTTTTCTCTTTTCAAACAAAATTTTAAAATGTCAAACTTCAAATTCATAAGTGTGTGTGCAAATCTGTGTAAATCTGACTAAAAATGTGGAGTAAATCCGGGGTACTCCGTAGTAGTAAAATTACTCCGAAGTAATTTTTTTTTACACTTTTGTGGCGTAAAAGAACACAAAACCTTCAAAAGTGCAAAAATAAGAACTAAAAGGGTACTCTCATTGGAGTGAAAGAAAACGACATTAGACATAAGTTAATTTTAAGTCAATTGTAAATAACAAGTTCAATAAAAACAAAATTGAAATTGAATAATTAAGGCTCCCGGAAATTACGCCATAGGAAATTACGCCAGATTTTTTTTTTGGAAAAAACGCCAGAATATTTCTTTTGCTCAAAATTGGAAAAAATACCAGAAAATAGTTTGAAAAAAAAGGCAGAAATATTGGAAATTGTGCCAGACAGCTATGGAAAAAGAGTCGGAAAATGAAATGGAAATAAGGCCAAAAAATAATACATTCTGGCTTAATTTCCACATTTCGTTTTGGAAAAAGAGCCTGAAAATTAATAAATTCTGTTTTATTTTCCATTTTAATTTTGGAATAAAGGCCAGAAAAGTTTTTCTTTTTTAAATTCTAACAAAAAAACTGAAAAAATGAGTAAAAATAATCTGTAATCTGAAGTGAGCGATTGTGTACTTACTACGGGGGGAGGATGGGGGGCCGGGTAACGGGTTGCAACCGCATTGCTTTAAAAAAAAAGACAAAATTATAAAAAAACATTTGTTTGTACTCCATTTTGAGACAAACATATTATTAACTCTTTGGAGAGGTTGACCGCACAACAGATATGTATTTACGAAAAGTGAATTCTTACGGGTAAAAGTCATACATTTACATTTAGAAACATTTAGGATTTAGCTCCATATCATTTACATCACACCAAGTAGAGACAGTATTTAAGTCTTCTTGCAATAAACGATGCTCATCATTGTTTTTAAACGATAACCGTAGTTTAACATCATCGGCGAATAAAAGTGGATGGGAATGTTTTATTATATTATTTAGATCATTGATAAAAAATAAAAATAAAAAAGGACCAATGTGGCTTCTTTGAGGAACACCCGAGTGCACTATTATCTTTTTTGAAATTTCATTTTTAAAACAAACATGCTGTGTTCTTTGGTGAAGCTAAGACTCTAACCAAGTTAAAAACCATATAGGGAATCCAATTATTTTCAGTTTTTTTAGAAGTAGTTTATGATGCACACGATCAAATGCTTTGGAGAAGTCCAGGTATGCGACATCAGTTGGGCAACCATTTTGGTTCTTCGTGATAACATCCGAGCAAAACTCCATAAGATTGGTCACAGTGGATTTATTCTTCATAAATCCATGTTGGTTAGGCGAAATTATGATTTCATTCATTTGCATGTTGATAAACTAATACTATGTTTCCACCTAAGCTAAATCAGAGATTTAGCTAAGTGGATTTAGCTTGAATCTCGGGATTTATTCTAAATCTCGGTTTGAGGGTAGCTGAAAATCTTGATTTTAGGCTAGGTGAACCTAAATCCACCATTTGGCGAAGTAGATTTAGAATAAATCTCGAGATTTGTTCTAAATCTACTTAGCTAAATCTCGGATTTAGGTCAGGTAGAAACGTAGTATACGAAAACCTGCAATTGGGTGCAGCTAATCATGTGGGTGAGGTAGCGCAGTGCGTAGTGTACTGGCTTTTGAACTCGCTTGGTTTAGGTTCAATACTCAAGTGTGACGGAAGAAGTTTTTCAAATCAAATGAAAAAATTACTAGACTAAGCACCACATACAAAAAATGGAATAAAGGAGTCTGACATCCGTAACTCTAGCAATAAACACTTGGTGGTAGCACCTTCAAGATGTTGTTGTTGTTCAAAGATTATATAAAATAAAACTATTGATAAACAAAAAAAAAATCGCGGGCACTGCTGGGCGGAGGGCCTTACAGGCAAAAGCCTTTCACAAATAATTTTTCTTTCACTTTTTAAAATCTTCCTTTTTTCTTGAGTTTTTTTTGCCTTGATTGTTTGTACTCGGCCTCCAAAAATAACGCGACACTTGCCATGGACACTTTAATTTTCTTAAATGAAATAACTTCAACTCATTTGCTATTCTTTGAAATGTTTTTTTTTTTTTCATCTGTTGTTTTTTTCTGTCATCTGTGATAATTATAGAGATAGCCTTCTCAAAAAAAATATCGATATTTTGTTGAATAGAAATATCGCAATATCGATTCATTTTCTTATTAACGCAAGGATCTTATTTACCGTACATTGACATTCTTACTTATGAGAAACTATGAAATGAAACTCTCTTAATAGTTATATGACAATTTAAATGTATTTAGGTGTTTTTATATAAAAATATCGGGAGACATACCAACTTATCGATATATCGGACATCGGTATATTTTGTACATCTCTATTAAAATCTTGCATGTGACGCATGTCAAATTATTGCATTTGTCTGGTATTTTTTCCGATGAAAGATACCTCGAATGCAATTTGTGCCTCCGACGATGTATGCGTTGCGGAAAATCTCCGCTCCGAAGGAATACCTCGCTAGGGCTTATCGTTTTGATAATAACGGAATGACCCCCAGGTCTTTTTTCGATCCTCCTGAGAAGTATTACAACGCCAGCAGCAAGTATAGAGAAAGTGGCAACATTTTTTAGAAGCCATTGAAGCTGTCGCCTTTAAAGTGCTAGGTTTAACTAACACAACTTAATAGAGTTCAGCGTAAGAATACAACAACGTACAATTTGTTTTTTTTTTTTTTATCAACAAAATGATTTATAGTTTACAAATCAACAAAAACTGATTGTTTCTTTACAAAATTTTTGTTTGGTTTGACGTTTTGCATTTTTCAAATTTGTAGTGTGCTTGAAAATCTGCGTAAATCCGTCTCAAAAAGAGAATGAGAAAAGATCGATTGTTCAGGAAAGAGTAGCGGTTTTTTTTCATTTGAATCCATTTAAGGAAAAAGGACCGACTGCAAGTCCACTGCAGATCGAATTTTTGGTTTTTTGAATTCGACATTAATCTTCACTCAATATAAATTTAAACGAGGTTTGGATTTTTAAAATATAATCTTTGAACAACAACAACATCTTGAAGATGCTACCACCAAGTGTTTATGGCTAGAGTTACAGTACTGTTTTACGGATGCCAATCCGATCATCCATTTATCCTTTATTCTATTTGTGTGTGGTGCTTAGTCTAGTAATTTTTCATTTAATTTGAAAAACTTTTTCCGTCACTCTTGAGTATTGAACCTAGACCAAGCGAGTTCAGAGGCCAGTACACTACGCACTGCGCCACCTCACCACATGATTTAGCTTCACCCAATTGTAGTTTTATCAGTTCATCACTTTAAATGAATAGACTTTCATTTTGACTAGCTCCTTCAAGTATGATTATTGTTATTCGGCTCGGATTTTTCGGATTTAAGCCGCGTGCCTTGATTATTTTACATTAATTTTCAGTTTCATATGTTTCCATACTTGCAGTTTGGCTGCTATTTATTCCGTCCGTGTTCGTGTAATTAAATTTTTTTTTTTTTGCACTCACATTTACACTTCCAGGTGGAACTTGATTGCCAGCCAAACGCAACGCCAAGAACCTTGTAATTATCTTTAACGAGCTACTGAGATTCAACGATCACACTCGTTTCGGTGTTCAGAAAAGCAAATTTGCCTTCCATCGTCTAAGCCAACCAACAAAACTCATGATAAGCAGCTTCTGCGACCAATTACACTGTGTTACAAAATAAAAATCATGTCAATTACTTTGGAAATGACATAGCAGAGGTTGTAGGTATTACTGAGTACATCATATTTCGGCACTTGAAATTTTTCGTAGACCTTCAAAATTTCAAGTTATCGTCAAAAAACCGTTTTTCAATGTTTTCAGTTTTCAACGATTTTTTACTCAGCCATTTTTCGGTCAATTTTTTTACAGTTCTAAATAGAGGAGTACTTGTTCTTTTCGAAAATATTTTTTTACTATGCTCAAACACCGTTTTTTACTATGCTCAAACACCGTTTTTCACCGTTTTTTAGAGTTCGGAGACCGTTTTAAGCTATATTTTGTGTTTTGGAATTTTGTCATATAAACAGTTTCATTGTTCTATTTATGCTGAATCAAGAAAGCTTTTACTCATTAAAAACAGTTAGAATTTGTGGAAGTTATGGTTTTTTTACTCGGGAAAGAAATTTCAATTTATTGCAAAAAACCCCAATTTTCATGATTTTTTGAATTTTTTTCAAAAATTTTGAGGGTGTTTGGGCAAAATTGACTTCAGATTTGGATTCAGCACGTCAAAATACATAAAGATAGGCAGGTCCGGTCAAAAGTATTGACACTTTTTTTTTGGCTTGTGTTATCATGGGCAAGAAAAAATGAACAGTATTTAAAATATATATCGGAGCAACAAAAATCGATACCAACATTTTGTAAACGTATTTATTTACAAAGAATGACATTTTTTCGAAAAATTAAGACCATACAAAATTTTCT
The DNA here is from genome assembly GCF_945859705.1 of Episyrphus balteatus. Lineage (NCBI taxonomy): Eukaryota > Metazoa > Arthropoda > Insecta > Diptera > Syrphidae > Episyrphus > Episyrphus balteatus. Next base: position 85,245,221 of record NC_079134.1, read on the forward strand.
ACCATTATTATGAACAGAGAAATTAATTTTTCATTTCTTTCATTGTCCCAAAAAATTGAAATTTCTTTCTCGAGTAAAAAAATCATAACTTCCACCATGTCTAACTAATTTTGATGAATTAAAACTTTTTTTTTATTCAGCATAAATAGAACAATAAAACTGTTTACAAAAAAAAATTTTCTAAACATAAAATGAAGCTTAAAACGGTCTCCGAACTCTAAAAAACAGTGAAAAAATGTTGTACTTTGAGAATCAGCCCATAAAATCTACACCCAATTTGGTGTTTGAGCATAAAAAAGTATTTTCAAAAAGAACAAGTACTCCTCTGTTTAGAACTGTAAAAAAATTGACCGAAAAATGGCTGAGTAAAAAATCGTTGAAATCTGAAAACATTGAAAAACGGTTTTTTTGCGATAACTTCCAATTTTGAGGGTCTATCAAAAATTTCAAGTGCAGAAATATGATGTACTCAGTAATACCTACAACCTCTGCTAGGTCATTTCCAAAGTAATTGACATGATTTTTATTTTGTAACACAGTGTTATCGCTTAGAGCTTAACGGTATGGTGGACCATCTCTAGACAGCCATGAAGGAACTGCAAATGTTTGAGAGGAAAATACTGAGTTGCATATGACTTTTCTTCGACAGCGGCAGAAATACTATAGCAAAATGCGACTCTACGAGGAAGCAAAAATAATACCATTGGATTGTATCGGGGAAATTAAATATCGTCAACTACCCCAATCTACTGATAAGAATGATGATTACTCAACAACGACATATCGAACCTAGGAACTTTTGTGCTTTGGATACACTGATGAGTAAATAAATTCCGCGGACAACGAGGAAGCTTTAACATCAAGTCCCATTGGTATACTACCGGGGGTAGACGCCAAACCAACTTGACTAACCCTTCAACTGGGGCCCAATTCCGCAAGAGTAAGTTTTTCTTGGTGAGTTTTTCTTTGCCTTGTTCTTAAGGCAATTTACACCTTTTTTCGTGTACACAGAGGAATTCACTCTTGCGGATTTGGGCCCCTGGGCATCCTGGTCTGACCACAGCGAAGGACAACCTAGTCAGCAGACTTGTTAAATTTAGCTTATCCATGTCTTACTTTCATATTTATTTTATAACCTAGTCAACCTAGCGCCAACGAAGGGGGTATCAATTCGTGTATGTATGTTATGTCGTTTTCTTTCACTTCAATGAGAGTACCCATTTAGTACTTATTTTTGCACTTTTGATGGTTTTGTACTCTTACTCCGGAGTAATTTTAGTACTACGGAGTACCCCGAATTTACTCCACATTTTTAGTCAGATTTGCACCGATTTGCACACACACTTATGAATTTGAAGTTTGACATTTTAAAATTTTGTTTGAAAAGAGAAAAATGCGAAGTGTTTCTTTAAAATTCTTTTGTTATTAACAAAAACAACCATTGTGAATATATTTCCTATTATATTATATTCCGCCATATATATTTCTTCCATTATTTTCGTTAATTCTTCACTTTTTCAAAAATGAAATTGAAAGCCGAATAAAACAGTTTTTCAGCCAGTGCACAGTGGGTCCCGCCATAGGTCAAAAATAAAAAAAGTAAATGTCAATTTTTTTAAATCCAATGATTAAACAACGTTCTACAATCTCCCATCGAACCAAAACCAAAAAAAATTGACGGTTACCCTTTTTTTCATTTCTTAATAGCCATTCAAAGTCGGTATATAAAAAAAGGTACAGTTTTTTAATCGCTGCAGTTATAAGGTGTGAACTTGCGATAGTGATAGCGGGTGTTAAAAATTGTGAACAGTATTAAATTGTTATGGATATTAAACGAGAAAGTTAATACTTTCTAAAAACATAAATTATATTGTTAAATAACATTAAGGCTAATTGTAATGGGGCTCGTTAGCGAAGCAATTTTAACCATTTTTATTTAGCTCAATTTTCATTTAATTAGAGATTTAGTTGGTTTGCCTTCGAGTGCCCTCTACAATTTAAGTTCTCAAATGAAGAATACCGTCCTACCTTTCAAAATAATAGCGCCGTTTTTTCCCTTTTTTTCCCCTTTTCGAGTAATACGGGTTTAAATGACGATACACGGAGAAAAAAAAATTACAACGTAAAACTAAAAAAATTCCTTTTTGGCACTATTATTTTTATAAAAGACTGAACTAGAGGGTAAGAGTAAAGTGCTCGACTGACAAGCAGGTCCATTTCCGGCATTAACCATTTTTTTTTATATTTTCAAAAAAAAAAAAATTTTTACCTTTTTTTATTTTTCTTGAAAATAACCAACATTTTAAAAAACTGACTTGATGCATGTTTTTGCAATAATAAATCATATAAAATGATAATACTGGTGTTTCATTAACAAAAATTTGCAAGAATTAAATTTAAATCGATTGTGCAAGTACTATGCAACAATAAAAAACAGGAATTTGCTTAAAAGAAACAATTTCCTCTTTTCAATATTTTCATATTTTTTTTGTAGCTGCTTTGGCAAGCTATCTGGATAGCTTTTCGTTCAAAGAGATATTCCAGATACGGGTATCCCAGATAGCCTATCCGATAGGTTTTTGAACGTGTCGATTCTCACTCCCGCCGCATCTGCGCCTTCGATAATAAGCATGATTAAAAACAGCCAAACAAAAAATAAAGAAACATAATAATGATGGTTTTCAGTGTTTGATAAAAAATGAATTGAGTTTACTTTATCTAGTCAATTTTTTTAAGTAAGTATGTGTTGCCAAATTTAACGCACATCATATTTATTTTACAAAAAAGTCCTACTATTACTTTATCTCACAGTATCGTGGTTATTTTCTCAAATAAGACAGGAGTTAGCTTAAATTGAAGGTATGGAATAAAATGTTTGTGGGGAAGATTTGGAGAGGTATGCTGAAGTCTATCTGTCAACCCGCGAACCTTTTAGAGATGAGTCATAAATTTTCAAGGAGTAAACTCTGCCTCACAACACCTACGGAGTTAGTGAGATCTCCTAGACCTAATTTAAGTACCCAAAGATACTTGGCTGATATTCTCGAACAGCATGCGGTTCCAATCACCCCTAGATTTGGTCCACAAATCAGTCTGATGCACGATAATGCATGCTAGAGTGGTTTGAGAATATCTTCATGATTAAAATGTGCCACCTTTGAATTGACCACACAGATATCCGGATGTAAATTCAATAGAACATGTCTAGGAAATGTTGAAAAAAATGCATTTGCGGCCGAAATCCACCTCCAAGCATTCTTGATTAACAGAAAACTGCAGTGAAAGAAAAGTTACAACAGAACCTTCAAAACTTAATTCGTGGAATGAATAGACGACTCCAAATTACCATATGCGCTAGAGGAGACAATGCCAAGTATTGAAAAAAATTATTGGAAAGAACTGTCACGCGTTTCCATTTTTTTAAATTTTTTTTCTTAAAAAACAAAAATTATTTTAATATCAGTTTTCAGACCTTGAATTGCTAAATTTCGTTTATCTTTTTTTTGGTTAATAATACTGTTGCAATTTAGCATTTTTCTGACTTGCTAAACAATAAGCAAACACAAAAAAATACAACAAATAATTTTAAAGCCATTTCAAACAAGATGCAGGGGTATAACTAAAGAAAAAAAAAGTGTGCGTTAATTTTGAGCAGGAGTTTATTTTTATAAAAAAAATTTCCTCTAAAGCCCAAGCTGGGGGAGATAGGTACCCCTTTCTCCCCCAAGCAAAATGACTGTATTCAGGCCAAGTAATCGTTATTATCCCTATCATTCTTTTAAAATTATTTTACCTAGGTTAAATGTTGTTAGGAAAAGGAATTTCAACATTAAGAGCAAGTTAGTGCGACTAGATATTGCATTTATTTTTGTAGTATTCAATTATCCGATTTAATACTCAAGCACATTCCTATAACAATTCACATGTAAAAAAGCTCAGTTATTTAATTTGTTTCCTTTTCAGGAATATTTTTTTGTTCATATCTGTTTGTAATGTATGTATGTCTGTAGGTATAGAGTGGATAATCAACTTATTTTTATTTTTAAGAAAAAATGCTGCGTATGTTTATTAGTCAACTACATTAATGCCGATGGGTTCTAACATCTAGCTGTAAAGGCCTTAAGGCAATAAAATCACAATTTTTGTATAAATGAAATGTGTTCTTATGCATATTAATAATATGCAGTTAGGTAATCTTAAAAAAGCTATATTTGAAGCAAGGCGAAATGATTACGTTGCGAGAATAACCAAATTCAAATTTGCGAAATAAGAAATGCGAGACAAAAATTTTTTATTATTATTTTAGGGCCCAATTTTTTAATAGTCAGATAAACCTCAGATAGAGCTTACTATAGGAAGAAAATTTTTTTTTTATATTAGGTCTGTTTAATGAATCTGATCCGCACAGAAAAGATCCAAAAAGTACAAGTTTTTGTGTTTCATGAAAAAAAAACTCACCCCAACTTGTTCTACAATCTGTCATTTTATGTTTCATGAATTTGTTTAGCACAGAAAAGTTTAAGTTTTTCTGCTCCTACTTTTTTGGTGGAGCAGCTTTGTGAAAACTGTCAAATGCCAAAATATCATTTGCCAATTTATTGTTTTTTTTTTTTTCAATCAAACAAATTTTTTCAATTCAATCGTTATAAAACATATTAAAAATAATTTAAAATATGGAAAATTGCCAAGTTGAAATAAAATCCACGTCTGGACATACATTGACCGTTCAAGTCCCTTAAAACCACAGTACACATAATAAGGTACATAATATATTCCGAACGTTGTCAAAATTTGTTTGTCAAAAATGGGCACCAATCTGTCAGGTCAGCCTTTAATTTTTATATTTCAATCGCAGTAAACAGGAAATTTGTTTTTGTTTTAATTTATAAAATGTCATTTTAAAATATTATAAATTGAAAAATAACAAATTTTCTTCGTGTTTCATCGCGGAAAATGGTAAATAATTGTTTAAAAATTAGTGGTGTGCGTGGTTTATCGTTTTTTTTTTCGTTTTCCGTCGGTATTTTAAACAATTAAGAATTCGGTAGCTGACATTGGTCGCCAAAGTGTCATGTTTTGACAATCTTGCGACCAATGTCAGTTCAGAATATATTACCTTTTTATGTGTACTGTGCCCTAAAACAGGAAGTGTTAAAATTAATTTCAAAATTAACAGCTGATTTGAAACTGCCAAAAATATAAAACAGGTAGCTGATCTTTTCTGTTCTAATTTGTTCTGACAGCTTTCACTCATTTGTGCTGTTCTGATCTATTCTTTTCTGGTTTTTCTTCATTAAACAGACCTATTGACATTAATTCTTCTTATAGATTAACTGACGATTGAAAAATCATTGCTAAATAATTATACATAAATTATACCGATTTATTACTTTGGCTCGATTTTTGTTTGCTCAAAACCAATAACTGTCCCATAGAATCAGTACTTACAAGCCACAGCATAATACTGAACATGTGTTTGGGTACCATTATTCCTTTTAACCAGTTGAATTCATGCAAACGGCACAGCAAAAATGGGACGATTTGCAAATAATCATACTAAAATTGTACATACCACATGCAGGTTTGGCCACCTACAGCTAACAGAGTCATTTCTAAAATATAAAATAGGTGCAATTACATTGGCACGTGAAATGAGATTTCAAAAAGCAAAGGACAGAAAACAGTTGAGTGAACTTACGAAAGCTTATACTATATCTACTTTTGTGTGTTTAAAAGACCAACTCAATAACTCAATGTGGGCGAACAAAGGAGGAGTCAGAATCTCTACACTGTTTAATGAAAACAATCCATGATTTTTCTACAAAAATCGTTTTGAATTGAACTGGGTTAACCCAATTGTTTGAAATATTAGTATCTCAATAAGTCCAACTTGATAGTGTTTGAAATTGCTTTCAAATAATAAAAGGTCACAACATAATTACGAGACGTATCAAAAGAGAATCCAGAAAACAAACAAACTCATTTGTGGGTTAAATCTTGGAAAGCATATTAAAAAGTGGTCAAAGTGCTTTTTTAGTTGATTTATTTAAGCAGTGTTTTTTTGTTAGCTCAGTACTTAGCCAGGACAATTTTGCACGGGAAACAACAACAAATGATTGCTAAGGATAAACAAAAGTTTTTTTAATTGCTGTTGCATATTTGACCCTTCAACAGTAAAGGATTTTAATAATTATTATTAATATAAAATAAAAGATATCGTTTGTTGTTGTTTACAGCATAAAATGTTTATTCAGTAAAATGCTGATTACCAATAAAACACGGCTTATAAAGTAATATCGCAATTCGCAAGCAATCTAGGTCTAGAGGTAGATAGTGCCAAAGAATTCAAAAACTAAAAAAGTCTTTGGTAATACTAGATTACTAGCATGTCTGCATTTATCTTGCGCTTTGATATAAAAGCTGATTAAGGAATAGCTAGTTTAAAAAAAAAATAGAAAATTATTATTTTAAAACTTACTTTCTTTTATATATCAGTGCTTTTGGTACAAGAATCAACTTCAACATAAAAGAATTTGGCTTCTTTTTAAAGATATGTTTTTGTTGAGATTTCACCACTTTTTGCAAAGCATATTGGTGTAGAGTATTAAAATATATAGTACACGGAGAAAAATGAATCTAGTATTTTATACTCCATATGACTAGTAAGGAAATTAAAGTAAAAAGCCCTAGATTTTAAGTAAAATTTACCTTACATATTGAACATTTCTTGGCTCCGTAAAGTACTGTACTAATATTTTCTTTATGTAAGGTAAAATATATTTTCAACTAAAAAATTGTATCACTATTTTTACTTTAAAATTCTAGTAAAAAGTATTTAAGTGTTTCTGGGTGGATTTTGCAAGTTTTACCTTACAGTACAGTGTCTTAGATACAAAAAAAACTCATGGTGACATTGAAAAGTGCGCCATTTCGCTTTCCCTTTGTGTGCTTTTTTTTAACATAGTTGAGTGTTGAATAATTCTAGAAAAAGTAAGTGCAAATGTCTTTTCCATTTGTTTTTATAATTTGTAGTTGAAAAATTATTAATAAATTAAACTATTAACAAAAATAAACAATAATTGTTTTCTTTGAAGCCTCCAATGGAAATGATTCTTTTCATGTCGACGAGTTTTAACATGAAATGCCTAATGGAGGAGCACTATTTCAAGGACTTAATAAAAGAGGATTATATCTTCGATTTACTGGAACGAAGTCTAACACCAGAATTTTACATCATGATGTGTTTTTTTTTTCTTTTGGAAAATATAATTTTTTCTTTCAGTACCTATTTTCTGTCTTATCTTGAGCATCGTTTTCTCCGTAATTGCGGCTGGGATATTCTTAACAAATTAAGGTAATTTCATATTATTAAAAATAGTTTCCTGTAGAAAATTGTAATGCATGAATCTACCAATATTGTAATAAAATAAAAGTGATATTGAAAATTATTGAAAAACATAACTGGCTCACTTGCTTCATACTAAATGGTTTGGAGGGTCGGCTCAGAAGTTTTTTCTAAATCGCCAGCTTAACTGAAGCCACCTGTGCGATAACATGAGACAATTGTCAACGATGTCTCCCCTCTGTGTCACGTAGTTATGTGTTATATGTATTTCTGTTGTTCTTTCTCTTCTTTGTCTCTCTCTGTTGTATAAGTCTTGTGCTGTATCAGCAAAATGGACTAAGTTTCCGAAGCTGTATGTGTATCTTGTCCGTAGATTAATCTTCGGATTAAGTTAATATGTAATGTAATGTAATGTTATGGATATTAAACGAGAAGGTTAATACTTTCTAAAAACATAAATTATATTGTTAAATAACATTAAGGCTAATTGTAATGGAGCTCGTTAGCGAAGCAATTTTAACCATTTTTATTTAGCTCAATTTTCATTAAATTAGAGATTTAGTTGGTTTGCATTCGAGTGTCCTCTACAATTTAAGTTCTCAAATGAAGAATACCGTCCTACCTTTCGAAATAAAAGCGCCGTTTTTCCCCTTTTCGAGTAATACGAGTTTAAATGACGATACACGGAGAAAAAAAAATTACAACGTAAAACTAAAAAAAATCCTTTTTGGCACTATTATTTTTATAAAAGACTGAACTAGAGGGTAAGGGTAAAGTGCTGGACTGACAGGCAGGTTCATTTCCGGCATTAACCATTTTTTTTTATATTTTCAAAAAAAAAAATTTTTTACCTTTTTTTATTTTTCTTGAAAATAACCAAAATTTTAAAAACTGACTTGATGCATTTTTTTGCAATAATAAATCATATAAAATGATAATACAGGTGTTTCATTAAAACAAAAATGGTCATTATATTTTTGACCGCACTTTGTATGGGAGGTGACCCACTGTGCAGTGTTCTTCATCAATAAAAAAAATCCTGTGCCAGATTGAAAATATATATTTTACAATTATCAAACTGATTTTGATGGTTGTGCTCTCGTAGTGACAAGACGTATTCAATTGTGTATAAAAAAAAAAAAAAAAGATATTCATAAAATCATAATAAGTTATAAGCAGTGGTTTAAAATATATTAAAGTGTTTTAAATAGAACTGTGTTATAAACTAAAGTGCCTAAGCAGGAAAATAAAAAAAAAAACTCATCGAAAGATGAGTGAAAGTGGCGGGCGGCAGAAAAAGCCGCCCGATAACAATGATAACGGGACTGTGGAAATAAATGTGAAAGAAACAGAAGGTGGAATTACACTCCCTTCACAATTAATCACTAAGAATGATTTCCAAAGTATTTACCATAACGTTGAAAACAATTATAATAATCATGTTCATGATTTTTTAAAATCCCCAATTATAACGGAAAACGTCAGCTTGTCGCCGACAAACGGTGATTTACCACTATCACCAACACCATCATCATCACCAACACGTACAAATAATATGGCAATGGATCATTCAGATTCATTCGGAAAAGTGATACCAAGTGCACCAAATGGAAACTTGGAAAATTTATTAAACAGAGATGTCGAATTATTTAAAAAAGTAGTATACAGAAAGAGAAATTCAACCGCAAATGAAGATGCAGCAACATCATCCAGCAGAAAGAGAATTTCCATGAACTTACCGGACGGATCTCAACAAAAACTCTCGGATGTACATATTAATAGAAATAACAGGTTTGACATTTTTAACCAACTAGAAAATAACAATAATGTAAATAATAGTATTGATAAGTCTAATTTAAAAAAATCTGATTTATGTCCTGTAATAAAACTGCAAGGTATACAGTCAAGCACAATTTCTGAGTATTTAGATAAAAAATTCCCAGATAAAAAAGATGTTGTAAGTTTCGAAAACAGGGGCTATGGAAGAGTTTGGCTTTATGTTGCAGATATTGAGCTTCATAAGCATTTTATTGAAATATTTAGATCGTCAGATGTTGAAGGTTTTTCATTTAAACCGAAAGCTTTTAAAAAGGAAGCTATCTTATTGAAGGGCTTGTCTGGTTTTAGGAGTGCGGATGTGGGACAGGAAATCGTACGAATTGATCCGTCGATAAAAATATTTGAGGTTAAAGAATTTACTACCGGTTGGTCCCGGAAGAATAATATCTGCTTAGATACGTTTACTTGTTTATTAGAAGACAAAGAAAGCTTAAATAAACTCAAACAAATAAGATTTTTGCTTCACCATAGGGTCAGGTGGGAGAAATTTGAAAGAAAAGGTCCTTTACAGTGCTACAGATGCCAAAGGATTGGGCACTCAAGCCAGTATTGTGTTAACGTCGCAAGGTGCGTTAAATGCCGAGAAAAACATGATTTCGGGCAATGTAAGGTAACACCAGACATGGGAAGAGAAAAGACGGCGTGTGTCAACTGTGGAAAAGAGGGTCATCCGGCAAATTTTTCTGGCTGTGAATATAGGGAAAAAATAATCTTACTTAGAAATAGCCAGAAGTTAGCTGGTAGATCTTTTGCAGATATGGCACGAAGGAATATTCCTAATGTAAACACCGGTTCTTTTGAGAACCATAGCAGCAAGACTGCAAATAAAACTGCAAATAAAAATGAATTTGAAGATTTTCTTAACGAATCTAACATCCTATTTGGAATTCCTCTTACAGAATTGATAACGAAAGTTAGAGCTTTTTGGCCTTGGTATACCAAACTAAGTCCAGATCAAAAATCTTCAGAGTATCTGAAGTTCGTTTTCAACCTCTGCAAATAAATGAATATGTCAGTACACCTAATAACCACAAATATAAACTCTTTAATAAGCAATGACAAGGTAGTTGAACTGGGTCTCCTTCTCGAAGACATTCAACCACACTTTCTATTATTACAAGAAACTCGTCTATCGGCCAGATACAACAGACAATTTAAGGATTACAATTTTATACGAAATGATAGTGAAGTGGGAACGGGAATATTAGTAAAAAATTCAATTTCTTACAACTTACAAATTAGATCTTTGCTCTTTACTGCAACAGCAATATCAGTGTCTTTTTGGATCGGATCGGTTCAAAAATCATTAGTAGTCGTTTCGCTTTATCTCCCAGGGAATCTGGGCCCTAGACTCCCTCATATTATTAATTCGCTTTTCTCAGCTTTAAATTTTCCCGAATTTTTCATAATAGGTGGCGACTTTAATTCGAGACACCCGTTTTGGGGTGACAGTAAAACAAACTCAAATGGAGCGCACTTATTTAATTGGTTCTCAGATGGCCACTTTCTTGATATGGATTTAATTCGCACAGACGGACCATCTTTTCCTAGGTCCGCATCTTATATTGATTTCTTTATAGCGTCTAACAATCTTACAAGTCCACCGCAAGTTCCTAGAAACTATGCTTGCGTAACACTAGATTTGATCTCTGATCATCATTCAGTTTTCCTGACCATGGATATTGGAGGAATTAATTTTCTCACAGCTGTTCCAAACCTTACTCAATCATTTACAAACACCAACTGGCGCCATCTGAACGCGGACCTCTCAAGGAAGTTGGCAGAAATCGGCATTCCTAATGACAGAAATCTTTCTAATAACGAAATTGACAATTACATAAGCTTAATAAATTCTAACATCGATGAATGCGTAAATGAGCATACAGACCAGTTTACGGCAAAAACGTATCAGGTGCGTATTTCTGCTGGCACCCTTGAGTTGTTCAGAACGAGAAAGGTTTGGAAATCAAAATTAAAAAGAATTTTTCATAGAGCTGGAAATAGAACATGCCAGGAATATATGGCTCTTTCCTCCAGGATTTCGTGTCTTAGCAAAATAATCAAAGAATCTGTAAGGATAGACTTAAATAACAATTTCAAAGCTAGGTTACGCAAAATCATCCCATCTCATAATGTCTTTAAAGAAATAAATTCAATAACAGGTAGAAAAAAAAATTGTATATTAAATCCTTATGACACCCTGATCTATCAAGGTGTGTCTTACAACACGGATGAAGAAAAGCTTAATGCAATTTCTCAATTTTACTCAAACTTGTACACGCCCAGGTCACCTATTGACGATTTTTCTGAATTAAGCGTAAGCACATTAACGAACTCCTATTTCTCTTGGACAGCCAACAATCCGATCTGCATGTTTTCAGAGGCGACTCCTTCCCACCTCGCAACGCCAAACCACTTCTCTACCTTGACTTCAATCGAAACTATACTGAATAATCTCAACAATAAAAAATCTTCAGGCCCTGACGGCATTTCAAATTTTCTTATTAAGAAAGTTCGGTCTACGATCACTATTCCGCTCACAATAGTAATAAATAACTGTATCAACAATAGTTATTTTCCGACTGCTTGGAAACATGGAAAACTGATACCGTTGAAAAAGAAAACAAATTCATTTGATGTGGAAGATTTAAGACCAATCTCGCTGCTGTCGAACCTGGGAAAGATCCTTGAAAAAGTCCTATTGGAAAAAATGCTAATCTTTGTCTCTGATAATAACATCATCCCGAATTCCCAGTTCGGATTCAGAAAAGCTCATTCCACGGAGCATGCACTTTTATATCTCCAGGACAACATTTTAAAAAATTTAAGAAATAAGCAGTGCACAGTTGCATGCTCAATAGATCTTAGAAAGGCATTTGACTCAGTGTGGCACAAGGGCTTGATCGCAAAACTAATTTCTTTGCATTTTCCAACAAATTTAATATTTATCATTAACAATTTTCTTTCGAATCGCACGTCAAAAGTTTTATTAAATTCCTCACTCTCAAGAGAATTTAGAGTCGAATCGGGTGTCCCGCAAGGGTCAATTCTTGGCCCGTTGCTTTTCAATATATACTTACATGACTTTCCAGCTGTCGAAGAAAATAGCTCTTTGACAATTCAGTACGCTGACGATACGCTGATCTTGGCCAATCACGAACGACCGTTTGAAGCGCTTGCTAAAGTAAAAATTCACCTGGAACTTGTTTTAGACTATTTCAAAAACTGGGCAGTAGATATAAATAGCAGTAAATGTGAACTTATATGCTTTAGGAATGCGTCCCCTAGAGGGCACCATTTGGCTGTAAGAGAGAGCAAGCAATTAACCTTAGCTATCCAAGGAACTAACATTCCAGTTAAAAACAAAATTAAATACTTAGGGATCACGTTAAACGAAAAGCTTAAAACTAATATACATGCCAGGTAAACTTTAAAGAAAGGTAAAGCAGCGTCAGCAATGCTAAAAAGGCTACTGAATTCCCGTGAACTAAACGTCAAAACAAAAATCCTTATGTATAAGACCCTAATAAGACCGGTACTTGCGTACGGGTTTTCATCCTGGTTCTATATCTCACCAACTGTGGCGAAAGAAATGCAGAGATACGAAAGAGTCATCATTCGTAAATGCCTATCAAAGTTCAGACGACCTTCTGGGAAATGGTTTCACAATGCAACGCTTTATAGCGATTCCAATATTACACCGCTATTGTCTTACCTCACAGATTTAGCCACTAAAAGACTGAAAAAACTAGAATTCCATGAAAATCCTTTGGTAAAAAATATCTATGATGAAAATATATTAGTGCCAATACAAAGCAGATACTACAATTCCCCGATAAGTTTAATTAATCAAACCTCTTTACAACTTTTTGATATTGATGATGACCCCTCCCACCTCCCACATTTCTATGCCAAAGCAAGCCCTTCAAACCTCAGAGGATAGCCTCTGTTTTCGAAAAAAAGGTATAAGCAAAAAATAAAAATAAAAGAGACAAAAAAAAATAATAAAGAAAAGAAAAAAAAAATGTATACTACTATTGAAATACAATTTTAGATTCACTTTTATTGTCAATTAAAAGTACAAAAAAAAAAACTAAAAAAAAAAAAAAACATAATCTATAATAATAAATAAATGTGTAAATAGCTACTATTTTTATTTTTTTTTTTTAAACGTACAATATGAGACTGTAATAATAATGAAATAAAAAAGACTTGATCGCAGTTAATAAGTTTACTAATAAGTACCTATTTATTGTTTTTATAGTTTTAGTCAATACATTTTTATAGAAAGTAATATGTTACTAAAAAAAAATGTAAAAGAAATACTTTATAAAAAAAAAAAAAAGAAAGAAAGAAAAAAAAAATGAAGTCTTGAAAATTTGTGATAAAGAAAAGTACAAATAGTACTTTAGTACTAAAAAAAATATATCTTGTAAACAATGTATACTGGCAGCACTTTTGCTGAATGGAAGGAGTAGTTTATGCCACCAGTACACATACAGTGTACTGTGAGTTTATGCTGCTACCTTCTCTTTCCAACCTTTGTTATTGTTTTTTAGTTTTAAGTATCTCACTAAACGTACAAAATTGTCATCGTGCCTTGAGCAACACGAAATATAAAAATTTATCTTTGTTTTGTTAACTAGTTTATTTAATGTTAATACACATATTCAAAGTGTAAATAATAATTAATACCCTTAGACCAGACCAATTCTAAGTCGGTCGAAATAAAATACCTATACTTAAGCGAATGTAAAACACCAATGTATATGTAATTTCTTGAAGTCTCAATAAAGTTCATTCATTCATTCATTCATTCATTCACAATTATCAAACTGAGGGTGTGTGTCAATTAGGCAGAAAAAAACCGATCAGAATGATAATGAAAATGACAAATATACCAAAAGTAACTACATAAGTCCGCTTCTACTCGAAGACGCAAAGCGGGAGACGCACATAAGAGCAGGGGAGAAATAAAGTTCGAAAAAAAGGGAAGGAAGAGACTCCTGTAAAAAAAACTTGTGACTCTTTTTGCAGTTTCTCTTTGATCTTTTTCTTTTTTTTTTTGCTGTTCTGCTTTATTTTATTTCGTCGGTCGCGGAGTCTGCTTCGTCGGTTGTGTATTATTTGCATGTATAGTAACGTTTTTAATTTATTCAAAAGTGTTCGTTGCACACAGACCCTACTGGAGTTGTTTTTTTTTTGTATATTTTTGTATATTTTGTTTTTTTTTTTTTTTTTTTTTTAATTAAAATACATAGTCTGCTTCTACACAAAGACGTAGACGCACAAGATGCACATAAGAGCAAAGGAGAAATCGAACTTTCTCTCTCCCTTGTTCTCATGTGCATCTTGTGTGTCTACGTCTTTCTGCAGAAGAACAAAATAAAACCAAAGAAAACAGCTGTCAAATTTGCGTCTTCAAAAAAATACTACTTGTAGAAGCGCGCGACGCACTGAAACGAAAATCAAAAGGAAATTCTAAGATAATTTCTGCGCCTTGCGTCTTCGTGTAGAAACAGACTTATCAACTTCATATCGTCGGCACAACGCCAAAACCGCGAATCTGCATTTTTGACATTTTCACTTTAATGCGTCATTTTACTTGTTATTGGTCCCTCTATTCACTGCCTCGATCCCAATCTTTCATCTGTTGCATAAGACCCTAAAATATCAATTTCCATTGCACGAGTTTCCATAAGAATGCATGAGTTTAAAAAACTTTGAAGCCGTTTTTCTCAAAACTACAATTTTGCAGATTGCCCCCTTCGGGTAGGGGAAAAGAAAGAATATACCCGAGGTAGGCATGCCTGTCCTAAGAGGCGACTAAAATCCACCCTCCGTATACTGAGAATGACGTATACAAAAATATGGAATGAATAAAACAGATAGATATAATACCCCAGGTGGCAATTCAGATTATCTGGAAAATCCACCCTCTTCGGAGGTCGGCTCTAAGGATTCTGGGGAGAGCCAATTATTCCAATTCGAACACTTGATAAATCCGTTTTCAAGAAAACCCATGATAACTCGATCACCACCACCAATATCGAGTTCAACCGGGCAAAAGAGTCTGCCTAAACTGCCAGAGCGTGCAAAAGAAGACTCAGAGAAAAAAGAAAGTCTCGAAAAAGACAATAACGGTCTTCGTCAAAGACTCGACGAAACATTGAAACTCTATCAAGAGTTGAAAGAAGAAATCAATTTTCTAAGAAATGAAATGAGGCCTTAAAGAAAGCCCATCAAGAGCTCAAACACTTAAAGAAACAAAAACAACTCCACAGCAAGTTGTTATTCACGAATATAAAACAGACGAAGAAGAGCTAGAACGTGAAACGGAAAGATCCTCCAAAAAACCAAAAAGACGTTCCAAAAAACGTAAAGTTCTCTCTTCACCAGAGGGTGCTTCTTCTTCCGAGACAGAAGAAGTAAATGCACCAAAAGATGGAAATATGAAAGAAAAACCGCTCAAAATAAGGCCACCGCCACCGATTAATGTTGTCGGAGTTGCGGAGTTCAATAAATTACAAACCATTTTAAAGGCGTTACCGCCATCGAATCTCAAAGTTATCTCGCTTAATAACAACAAGTGGAAAGTTTGTGTAAAAGACTCCGATAATTATCGTCTCCTTTCGCGTAGACTGAACATGAAAAAGTAGAGTGGCATACATCAGAGAACCAAACGAGTCGAGTATTGTTTACGAACATCGAGTACTTACTTGAAAAAAAAACGATCTCGAACAAACAGAATCAACACAACTCAAATATGTTTGAGCTTTCCTGTTTAGGAGTATGATGACTCGTAAGTAATCCTACATTTCAAACGAGTTCAAACGATCATTTTTCAGTTCGAGTAAAATCGAGTAAAATGATCGTGAACAAAATGTTTTCTTGTAGAATAAATAAAAGAGAATCAGTTTGGTACACAAAAGCAAGTTACATTTGTTTTATTTAAATTAATTAATTTGACAAGATAATGAAATGAAGAAAAACTTATTAGAATAAAATTAAATTAAATATAGAAAAAAAAGTAAAATTAAATAAAACTTAATGCTAGATACAAAAAATTGAATAAATTAAATGAAGTTAAGAATTATGACACTTCTATTTATAAAAAAAAAAATATTTAAATTGGATTTATCTTTAAGTTTGAATTCGCAATCTTCAAATTATTTACAGTTTCTGGGTTCAACCTCGATCGTTTTTCTGTAATTATATTTCCAGCCTGTGAAAATGTTCGTTCTGATGCTGCTAATGTTGCGGGAATACGATTCAAGATTTTATGTGCTTCATAAAGGTTTTTGAATTGGCCTTTATTTTCCAACCTCCATTGAAGAATATCCACAGGGCCTTTCGAATTAAACTGAATGTATCTTTCTATTTCAATATCAATAGAGTTCACACTCGTTGTATTTTCATTCATAAAATCCGAGAAAATATAACTGGCCCTGGAACTAGTTGTTGGTTGTTCGTCCAAAATATATTCAGATGCCGCAGCAGTAGCAGGAACTATTGACTTTATGTAATCATATATTTCAGTCTTTTCAGTTGGGGACAATAATTGCATTTTATTGCACGGGGGGTAAAAAATTGTCGCACTTTTGAATGACATTTTAATTTCGGGATAAAACAAATTCACTAAATAATGTTTTACTTTGTATTTTAAATCACTTAAATTTTCTGAATTTTCCAAAATGTCAGTCCACAAATCTGTTGTTGCCGAAAAGTTTTTAATAAAACCGAGTTCTGTTTTGACTATTTCCACTAATCTAATTTGTCTTTAATATTTTTTATATTGTTGCTTATGGTTGTTCCAGTGGGAAGCATGTCTTTCACGT
Source organism: Episyrphus balteatus (assembly GCF_945859705.1). Lineage (NCBI taxonomy): Eukaryota > Metazoa > Arthropoda > Insecta > Diptera > Syrphidae > Episyrphus > Episyrphus balteatus. Next base: position 85,262,243 of record NC_079134.1, read on the forward strand.
TAACATGTTCTCCGTAAATAGCACCGATTTTTATACACTCTTTAACAAATACCTGCATTCCAGAGCCTTCTACAGTAGAAAACGGTCAAATATCTTCAATACACAGCTTCACGGACACATCAAAAACTGCTTTCTTATCGGCCATCGACACAATCACTTCTTTGTTTATATTTGGCAAGGTTTCTTTAAAACATCTGTGCCTCAAAAGGTTCGTCGTTGTTTTAAAATTGTTCATCACTTTTTTGCACGATCTGCATGCCACAAAGTTTGGTATAGTATCACCATTTTGATTTTTTATTTCGCCAAAAGTCCCCCATACCTTACTTCGGCAGTTTATTTTGTCGCAAATAGAAAATATATTATTATTAAGATTTAAGCTAATACTTTGTTGTTCCATTGTTTTTTTATAACACTATTACTTTTTTAAATGAACTCAGAAGATTACTATTTAAATATTGTTCTCGCAAGAAATCAGCTTTTGAACTAAAATATTTCATTCAAAACTTTCCCTTTAACCCTTTCATGCTGATTTGTAATTTCCCCAATATACCTACCCGAAAAATAGTAATTTGTTTTAAAAACAATCATCCCAAATCGCATTATTGCATATTTTCTAGGGATATGTTTTTACTACGCACCTACCTGCACAAATTAACTGGGCATTCCCCACTACCCCATTTGTATTGTTACCTAACGACTAATTACATTTTTATTTACTCAGTCATTGAAAATCCCTTTCTAAAACCACAATTGTAAAATTAAAATAACCTGCTCTAATTGCAGTTGTACCGCAAACAACCAACCCTCAAAACCTAAATAAAAAAAAAATATGCAACAGGTACCTATAGGACGTAGAAATTGGAAGTGGTTGTTTTCATTGTTCAAACTGTTCATGATTTTTCGATCACGTTCGAACACTTCGATCACTTTCGATCATTTCGAGTAAAGCCTAGTGTTTATGAACACGAACAGTCGATCTGTTTACGAGTAATTTTGTTCGTGGGTGTTGAGTATCGAGTATACTCATGAGTTCAAACAATTTGTATGGTTTTGTTTGTGAGTATTTTTGTTTATGAGTAAGATGATTTACGAGTATAGAGAGAAAACGAAATTGTTCGAACAGGTTCGAACATACTCATTTGGATATCTGGTACACATACGAAAACAAGTCGGAATGACCTCTAGCTCTGAGGGGCTTACACTCTTCATGTCAAAAAAACGACATCATTAATGATCTTAAAGAAAAGAACTACAAGATCTTAGATGCTGAAAATATAATCAAGAAAGAAAGACAACAAAAAGATAAAGAAACAGTTGTGGTACAACGTGGTCTCCCACTATTTATACTCACGTTTGAGAAAACAGAAAAACTAGAGGAAATCTAGAAAATCAAAACAATACTTAGCCTCGTAGTTAAGATTGAACCTCTAAAAAAACGTACAAAATAAGTCTCTCAGTGTAAACGCTGTCAAGGATTCAACCACACGCAAACTTATTGTAAAAAGGAACCTAGGTGTGTGAAATGCGCGGGAAAACATTTAACCACAGATTGCACCGGAAATAGCAAGAGTCCAGCAAAGTGCATTAATTGCAACGGAAGTCACCCGGCAAGCTATAGAGGCTGTGAAGTATCTAAAGAGCTACAAAAACGCCGAGAAAAAATTCATGCCCAAAGAAAACCCACAAAGAACCAAACTTCTAAGACCCCTAAAAGGGTAAATACAACTAAACCCGCCATTGGCAAAGAAAATCAAACGCCAACAACATCAAACACGTCTGCAAAGAAACGTAAAGAAAACTCATACGCTGAAATGGCGGCTACACCCGTAATCAAAAACAGTTCCGAACCTGTCGCATTTTCTCAATGCTTGGCTATAATTTTGTCAAAATTTGAGGATCAGTTGAAACTTAACAAATTTATGTCTGAAAGGCTGTCTAAACTCGAAGATTTTATTTTATCCAACACTATACAAAATATAAATGATGGAAAAGCTTAAAATTATAACATGGAACGCCAACGGATTATGGCAAAGACTTGGAGAATTAGAAATGGTTATGCGGGAAAAAGATATTGACATTTGTCTGATATCAGAAACCCATGTAAAAAAAAGAATCAAAATGCAATATCAACGGTTTTCTTGATTACCACGCAATTCACCCGTCAAACAAAGCAAGAGGCGGAGCATCATTTTATATAAAAGATTGTATTAAACACTCGATAGGTCTTAAGCTTGAGCTTGAATCGATGCAACTTATAACTGTGCAAGTTGAAACTAAGCATGATGTACTTAATATCTCATCTACATGCTGCCCTCCGCGGTACAAAATTGATAAAAATGAATTTTCAAACTTGCTAAAATTACTTAGACCAACTTTAATTATCGGCGGCGACTTAAATGTAAAGCATACGTTTTGGGGTTCTAGATGCATATCTCAAAAAGGCCGAGCGTTATATGAAGCCGGTATGGAGAATAATTGCGATTTCCATTCTACTGGGAAAACAACTTATTGGCCGGCAGATACCTGATTGATTTCTTTATAGTGATCTTTTCTCTGACCACTCTCCCGTTATTCTCACTATGAGCGAAAGTCTTGTTAAAGTTGAAATACCACCTAGGCTAACAAACGGTAAAACAAACTGGGAAGGCTTTAAGAAAGATTTTCAGCCCTATCGGCAATCTCACGTGAGAAATTTCCCCGGGAGTAGGTTTTCTCTCCCGGGAATTTTTCTCCTTATCGCCAATCTCCATCGGAATTTCGTTTTCGGGAAAGAAGTACAGCCAACTTAACAAAAAAAAAAAAAACCTTCGAACACATGTCTTCGAAAATTTTGACAACTCTAATTTGATTGTATTTAGTGCACAAAAACAATTAAAATGTTTAATAGTCAATATTTATATAATTTTTTTCTTTGGTGTTGATTTGTGGATTTTTATTCAATAATTTTTTTTATTTTTTGCCCAACTTATTACTTTGTTTGTTTCTTCAGATGGACATGTAATTAGTTTTGTGTTTTTAATTTTAATTAAAGTTAGTGAATAAAGTTTCTTAAGCTTTGTTTTTTTTTTTGACATGATAAACAAATAACTGAAATAAATTGAGGCATTCCACATAATTTGATCATTTCTTCGACCAAAGCAGCAAACTAATGCTCTCGGAATGGTCTCCTTTAGTTCCATGCTTTTTTTTAAGGTTTTCTTATATTTTATTTTTGTCTACTATTTTGCGTTATCCAGCTGCAATATCATTTGCTTTTTGTTGGATTAAGGAAGTAAATAATTTAATATTTTTAACAGAATATTTTGAAAGAAAAACACGTACATTTTGGCTTCAAAATATCTGTTCCCCATAAAAAATATGATAGAAATACTTCGGGGGAGAAACTTCATTCCCTATAGGTATTTTTGTGTGGGAATTTTTTCCTAGGAAATTTTTCCATTCAAAAAGTATTGCCGATACCGATTTTTCGGAATAGAGAAATTTTTCCAGGGAAATTGTATTGCCGATAGGGCTGATTGAGGATAATGTTGAATTAAGGGTATCACTACAGACACCTCTTGAGCTTGAGAAAGCGGTAGATAATTTTGTGCATATTGTTCAAAAAGCCGCATGGAACAATACCCCTTACCAAAGAGAAATTTCAGGGTACAAAGACGCTAAATATCCCCAAGAGATAAAAGAAGTACTTAAAGAAAAACGAAAAGCGCGCAAGAAATGGCAACAAACTCGTGCTCCTCAACACAAAGCTAATCTAAATCATCTTAGTAATTTGCTTAAAAAGATGATATCAGATTTTAAGAACCACGAAGCTAAAAATTACCTAGAAAATTTGACGGGAGGTAAAGAATCTTACTACTCTCTATGGAAAGCGATAAAAACCACGAAAAAACCAAAGCTTCCAGCACCTCCGATAATGAACGACCAAAATGAATGGGCAAGAAGCGACAAAGAGAAAGCAAACGTTTTTGCGGATTACCTAGAGGGAGATAAAGATTAAGATTAGGGTGAGAGGTGGGAAGAATTCACCTTATCACTGCGGCCTCTGATGGGCCTATTGTGATTTCCTCTTTTTAGAGTTCACTTAGAAATCCTGAGTTTAGAAAACTTACTATGTTTTTGGGTGAACTAGCGGCACATTCTGCAGGTATCGTCTTGTGTAATGCCCATGGTCTTGAGGTGTTTTTTTTACTGAGCAGTGTCCAGTAAGGAAGCCTGTGGTTATGCGAATCTGACTCCTGGTGAGTGTGAGGAGTTGTTTCGTTCTGGCGTGGGAGATGTTTGGTATAAATGTTTTGGCTTGTCTGTTACTTTCCGTATGCGTCAAGTAATGATTAGCCATATCTCTTAGCCATTTATTAATGTAAAGTTTTGCAGTGCTTGTTGGTATGCCACAGAATGGTCTTGGCATCATGAATGTAGATGCGGAACCTTTTCTGGCTAGTGTGTCTGCTATTTCATTCCCAACGTGACCGCTGTGACCAGGTATCCAAATGAGTTGAACTCTGTTTGTACTGGCAAGCTGGTGTAGAAGTTGTATACAGCCCCATAACAGCTTTGAGGTGACTTCATTGCTCCTAAGAGCTAGGAGTGCGGCCTTGCTGTCAGAGAGAATATAAATTTTTTTGTTTATTACAGCTCCGTTTAAGTTTTCTCTGAGGCAGAGTTCAATTGCGAATATCTCTGCTTGGAATACGGAATTGAAGCTGTCCATGCTCTGGTGCTGATAAGTTTCATTCCGAATACTCCGGCCCCAACACCTTTATTTGTTTTGGAGCCATCTGTGTACCATACATGAGACTCGCTATTGAAGATGGGTCTGTTCTGTTCCCACTTATGTCGTGGCTGTATAGAGCCAGCGAGAGATTTTGGGGTTGGCACCCCAGTTTTTACCTGTTAGACATTTGCTGGTCCATAAGGCAGTCCTGGCTTTGTCAATGGTTTTCTGTATATGAGAGTTCCAGTTGAGTTTTTCGTCTAGGGTAACCCTTAGATATTTAACTTCCTTTGAGAATTCTATCGCTTCACCGAATAGAGTAGGCTTTATAAGTTTGTGTTTGTTTCTTTTTCTGGTGAAGGCGACTATGGTACTTTTTTTAGGGTTGACGTTAAGTTCAACTTTTAGGCACCAGTTTGCGACTTGATTGAGTCCTCTTTGTAGAAGATTCGAGATCGTGTCTTCGAATTTACCTTTAATGAGAATCACAATGTCGTCAGCATAGCCCTGAACATAAAATCCAGCATTGCTAAGTATGGCAATCAGTTCATTAACTACAATGGACCACAGAAGTGGGGAGAGAACCCCACCTTGAGGGCATCCTTTTGCAGCTGTGATTCTGATTTTGTCATTGCCCAGTGTGGCATTAATTTTCCTGTGACTAAGCATATGTTGAATCCATCTGCATGTGGTAGGATCTTCCCCTGTGCTGAGGATGCAGCGTTGTATTTGAGCATAATCAGTGTTATCGAAAGCACCCTCAATGTCTAGGAAGCAACCTATTGCAGTCTCTTTGTCGTTAAGGAATTTATCAATCCGCATTGTTAATTCCTGAAGAGCAAGAGTGGTTGATTTTCCTGGCTGGTAGGCATATTGGTTGTTGTGAAGAGGTGTTGTTTTCAATGGCCCGTCCCTGATATGCCTGTCTAGTATCTTTTCCATTGTTTTCAGAAAGAATGAGGTAAGACTAATTGGTCTGAAGGATTTAGCTTGGTCAGTTGGTCTTCGTCCTGATTTAGGAATGAATTTGACCGTTACTTCTTTCCAGCTTGTTGGTAAGTAACCCCATGCGTAGCTTGTTCTAAATATGTTTATTAGCATAGGTGTAATTAACTCATTTCTTTTCTGAAGGAGTGCTGGAAAGATTCCATCTTCTCCGGGAGATTTATATGGGTCGAAGGAATTTATTGCCCATTTTATGTTTCCCTCATAGAACATATCCCTTGCTCTTTTCCAGTCCTATTTCTGTGGATGCGAGCGCTGCTTTGTATATCAGATAGATCATTGCAGAACTTTTTCCATGATTCTCTTTTGGCTCTTCTAATCTCTGTATTGTAGTTGGTTAGAGAAGTGCGGTATGAGGTCCAGTCTCCATTGCGCTTGGCTTTGTTAAATAGTTTTCTGGTCAGCGTTCTTAGCTTTGAGAGCTTGGCATTCCACCATGGTGTTTTTCGTGTGCCTGATTTAGTTTTCTCTGGGCATGCGTTGTGGTAGGCAGTGGTGATTGTTGCATTAAGACTGTTGCAGCTTATTTCGAGTCTGTCAATGTCTCTGATGCTGGTTTGAATGTTTCCTAGAGGAAACATTCAAACCATTCAATGGGCAAGCATTGAATGATATTATAAATATGAATATAACGTCAAGTGAAAGCTTCATCACAAGAAATGTTACGCTCACCGAATTAAATAAAGAAATTAAGAAGTTTAAGCCAAAAAAAGCACCAGGATACGACTTAATTACTGCGGAAATTCTTAAAATGCTCCCACGAAAAGGTTTAATAAACCTCCTATATATAATGAATGCCACTCTTAGGTTAGAATATATTCCAAACCAATGGAAAGTCGCAGAAGTAATGATGGTATTGAAACCTGGAAAACCATCTCACGAAAAGAAATCGTACAGGCCCATTTCACTTCTTCCTGTAGTGTCGAAGGTCTTTGAGAGAATATTTCTTCAGCGTCTTCAACCAATAATAGAAGAAAGAGGTCTTATACCTGAACACCAGTTCGGCTTTAGAAGCAAGCACTCGACGATTGATCAAGTACATAGAATCACCGATGTCATTGAGAAAGCTCTTGAAGAAAAGAAAATTTGTTCAGCGGTCTTTTTAGATGTGTCTCAAGCTTTTGATAAAGTATGGCACGAAGGTCTCAAATTTAAATTAAGACAAGAAATGATTAGTCAGACTTTAGGAAGATAGTGGCTGGGGTACCACAAGGTAGTGTCTTAGGTCCCATTCTGTACCTTCTATTCACACGCGATATACCTCAAACACAAAACACAATTGTAGCTACTTTTGCTGACGACACCGCAATACTTGCAGTCGGCAAAACAATAAACGAATCGACAAGTAAATTGCAAAATGCTCTTAAAAATGTCAATGAATGGACGCAAACATGGCGAATAGCGCTTAACGAATTTAAGTCAGTTCACGTGGACTTTACGTATAAGAAAATAAATAGATTACCTGTTTTTATTAATACTACTCAGGTCCCATTTGCAAATGAGGCAAAATATTTCGGGATGACTCTCGATGCGAAATTAAAATGGAAATCGCATGTTAAAAATAAATGTGATCAGTTAAATATGAAATTAAGAGAAATGTACTGGTTGCTCGGACAACATTCTAGACTAAGTATTGAAAACAAATTATTAGTTTACGAGCAAGTACTTAAGCCTGTCTGGACATATGGTATTCAACTCTGGGGTTGTACCCGCAATACAAATTTAAATAGATTACAAACTTTTGAAAATAAATTATTAAGATCATTTGTAAATGCGCTGTAAGTTAAGAAGGCACCTACATATTTTGGGCTTAGTAAATAGTGCAACATGTAGATTCTGTAGCGAAAAAGAAGAAACACCAGACCACATCCTGGGTAGTTGCAATGCACTAATACACCAAAGATTTAAACACATGATCGCTACCAAGTCGAAGAGGATAAATTGCACTCTTTGAAAATACCCCAAATAATCAATTTCATGAAAGGAATTAGGTTAGAGGAGGAGCTATAAAATGAGGTACTAACTCATTTAGCTTAAAAGGGGGGTACAATAGATCTTACAGGTCGCAGTACATCTTACACCCCAAATATCAATCAATCAAAAATGCGCCGTGGTATATAAGAAACGAAGATCTTCACAGGGATCTTGGAATCCCCACGGTTCGCGAAGAAATAAAAACTTTTGAAAAAAAGCATAGAAAACGGTTAGTCGAACATAGAATAACTAGAAATTCTCGACGAGACAAACTTAGTACGACGCTTGCAAAGACTAAACCTTCCGATTTGGTACAGTGAAATTTTTCAATTTAATTCCTTTATTTCAAAATATCGGCATTGATTAATATAAATTTAAATGTTTTAGAGATTTATTTGTGTAACTTCTTTTAAAATACTTTTTTTTATCTTGATAACAAAATTTAAACCATTACTTAAATGATTTAATTTAAAACAAATGTTATTTATTTATTTTTAAATATCATCAGTAGGAACTTTCACCGGAAAGTTACCTGCAACACGTAACTTTACTTCAAGAAAGATAAATTGCTAGATAAGTTCCATCTGAACTTAGTTGCAATCGGGAGGAGGAGTTGGTTTTAGTGGTTAAGAGTCCCACGTATCTATGAGCACGCGTTTTCCGGTCCTGATAGAATGTTTTGAAGATTTCAACACCTACCCACGGACAAAAAAAAAAAAAAAAATTCATCAATTTTTTCCCCTATTACTATTTTTTTCAAGGAAATTATCCATTTTTGCCTTGTCACACACACAATTACAAAAAAAAAATTACTCTCATTATGTTCTACCACTCCAGAAAAAGGAGTAAAAATTTAGAGTGCTCCTTAATAGAGTGAAAGAAAACGAATTTAATTGAACTTCATTCATGTACATTGTACAATTTACATACTCGGCCCTAGCGAGGTATTCCGTCGGAGCGGATTTTTTCCGATTTTCTACGAATCGGAGACTTTTTGCTTCGAGGTATTTCTCCGATCAGCTGATCGGAAATTTTCTCCGACAAATTTCAACACATTGCATGCGTTGACGTACTTCTAATGATTGTATTCTTGATAGATACAAATCATTTTTTTCCGAAACCCTCCGACAAGTTTTTGTTGCGGAATATATAACTAAAATGTAAGTAATAAAGAAAAAAAAGTATTTTAGTAAAATTTTGTTATTTATTATGGATTTTTGTGTTTAGGCAAAAGAAAAACACATAAGTATACAAAAGATCACCAAAAATTGTATTGGGAAGATCTGCCCAATCAGTTAAATCGAATTGGACCACGACAAAGGGATGTTGGTGAATTAAAAAAAGGATTTTCGTGACTATACATAAGTCCAACATAAAAAAAACTATTGATAAACAGAAATCGCGGACACTGGTGGGCAAAAGGCCTTACAGACAAGTCTCACAAATAAATTTTCTTTCACTTTTTAAAATCTTCCTTTTTTTTAATTTTTTGCTCTTATTGTTTGGACTCGGCCTCCAAAAATAACGCGACACTTGCCATGGACACTTTTTAATTTTCTTAAATGAAATAACTTCAACTCGCTTGTTATTCTTTGAATTGTTTTTTTTTTTTTTTACTGTTATTTTTTTCTGTCATCTGTGATAATTATAGAGATAGCCTTCTCAAAAAAAATATCGATATTTTTCGATTCGATATTTTGTTGAAAATGTTGTTAAATGTATCTAGGTGTTTTTATATAAAAAATATCGGAAGATATACCAACTTATCGATATATCGGTATATTTTGCACATCTCTATTAAAATCTTGAATCTGACGCTGTCAAATTATTGCGATGCAGTGCATCGTCGTATTTGTCTAGTATTTTTTCCGATGAAAGATACCTCGAATGCAATTTGAACCTCCGACGAAGTATGCGTTGCGGAAAATCTCCGCTGCGACGGAATACCTCGCTAGTTCAGACTATATAAACCTGGTTCGCTGTTCGCGCTAAATTTTAGCCGAGATAAAATTCCCATACAAGTTATCGATAATTTGTATGGGATCCATTTTAGCTCGGCTAAAAATTTTTTGATAATTTGTATGGGAGCTAAAATTTAGCGCGAGCTGCGTACCAGGCTACAAGCATTAAAAAAAAAAAAACTTTTATTAAATACTACCTGACCGATTACACTGGTCAACAAGGTTTTTGTTACAGAAACCAGGGTATACTTTTCTATAGGTTTTTTGTGCTGAGCTCGAATCCGAAGTCAGAAAAGTTCTATCACATCACGTTTTTGAGATATAACCGTTAGAAAATCGAAAATGCCGCTTTTTACCACTTTTCGAGGTTATTTCTTAGCGTTTGGTAATTTTTTTTTAGTTAAATTTGTTACGGTTTCTAAAAGAACTAAGTTTTGTCTTTCTAAATCCGTTTAAATCTTTTAAATATCTCTTTTCTTCTTCGAGAAATCCTTAGTTGAAATCAACGTGCTTGGGATATATCATATTCATTTGCTTTTAATAGCAAATCTTGAAAATTTGTTTACCAATCGCCAGAGTTGTAAAAGATTGCAATCATTTTTGAATGCAATCTTTAACGACTTCAATCAAAAGACTGCAATCATTGACTTATGTACATTTGAGACTTAGACTTCAAATTTTTTGTGAAATGAATGCAATCTTTTTTTTTACCAATCAATTGACTGCATTCAAATGATTGCAGTCTTTTGGGAATGCGTGCAGTCTTTGCTTTCTTTTTGCAGTCTTTCCATTCTTTGGCAGTCTTTGCATTCCTTGGCAGTCTTTTTGCATTCTTATGCATTTATTTGCATTTATTTGCATTCCTTGGCAGTTTTTTGCAGTCTTTTGCATTCTTTTGCAATTTCGGCCACATAAAAACTTACGGGATTGTAAATGGAACGTTGTGTCAAAATTTGAAAGCAAATGGTAAAGACGTGTTCGAGATTTGCTATTAAAACCAAATGAATATGAGATATCCCAAGCACGTTAATTTCAACTTAAGATTTATCGAAGAAGAAAAGAGATATTAAAACGATTTAAACGGATTTAGAGAGACAAAACCTAGTTCTTTTAGAAACCGTAACCGTAAAATTTAATTTAAACAAATAACCAAACTAATTAAAGATGTTTCAGAAAATTCCAATTTTTTCTCATCGGCTATTTTGGTCGTAATGGTGTTTTAATGAAACAACAATTTCATTAGTTTCCCGACGTTTCGATGGTGATTGCCATCCTCTTCAGGGGATCTTTTATTTACAACATATATAAATTGAACAATTATAAACATTGGACCAAATATGGTGAAACAAAGTGATTGAACTTACAATTTTTAACAATTATTTGAATTTAGGTAAACAAAGCCTTATATTTGTTCCAATGTTTATAATTGTTCAATTTATATATTTTGTAAATTAAAGATCGCCTGAAGAGGATGGCAATCACCATCGAAAAGTCGGGAAACTAATGAAATTGTTGTTTCATTAAAACACCATTACGACCAAAACAGCTGATGAGAAAAAATTGGAATTTTCTCAAACATCTTTAATTAGGTAATCACTTGGTCAAAAAACTCATCACATAAATAACCAAACGTTAAGAAATAACCTCGAAAACTGTTAAAAAGCGTTATTTTTGATTTTCTAACGGGATTATCTCAAAAAGTGATGTGAAAGAATTTTTCTGACTTTGGATTCGAGCTAAGCACATAAAAAACCTATAGAAAAGTATACCCTGGTTTCTGTAACAAAAAATATTTTGATCTTGACCAGTGTTACCGATTGCAATGAAAACACTGCTTAATGTCTGCACTTAATGACATTTTCATTTATTTATTTTTTCAATACAAATTTTATTTAACAAGGTTTTCGGTTAAAAAAGGGATATAGCCGTATTAGGATATCAAGGCCGTGTGTGAATTGGGTTAAATATTTAAACTCCGTTAGAATTTTGACACTCTTGAGGTAGATACAAACATTTTCAGCAGTCAAAAATTTAATGGGCTCTGGGACCCGGTTAAATTTTTTTATCTTCAGAGGTTAAATTTTTCACAGAAAGATTAGCAATTTTTTAAAATAAATAATCAAAAACTGAAAATAAAGAATGGAAATTGAGAAAGAAACAAATCATTATGAGTGTATATTAAGGGAAAAATAATATTCTTTGATATATTTCACTTTATTGATTATGAACAAAATTGGAAATACATGAGAATCAAAAATAAAATTCACAGAACAACTTGTGTTGGAAGTTTGTATATTGTAAAGATTTATAAAAGTTTTTAACACCATTAGTTCTTTTGTTTTGCCCATTAAATTATTGACAGCTGATAATTTTTTATTCGCCTCAATAGTGTCAAAAATTTAACAGAGGTTAAATATTTAACCCAATTTACACACGGCCTAAAACCAATTCAAATGTTTGTGTATTCAATTCAATTAAAAACAAATTTACCAGCAAAACTTGTGAATGTAGCAAGTTGTTTTTATTGTCAATTGCTGTTATAACAGAACGCTGTTGCTGTTGACTCTGCTGTTGTTGTTGTTGAAGATCATGATGAGAATTTTGTGAGTCCTGGGCAGGAGGCTGACATGGTGAATAATAAGTCAATGGTTCCGATTTAATTTGTTGTTCGAACATGCTAATAGTAGCTAGTAAATCAGTTGTAGGAGGTACGGGCATACGCCCGACCCCCCAGTGACCTGGGTAACTTATGTTGACTTCTGTTTATCACATTCTTTTTTGAAATTTTACCCTAAATGCGTTCCCGTCAAGATGTAATTAATGACCACTGGGAAGGTTTCGGGTGTTCTAAATGAAAAAAAGAATACGCATTTAATTTTAATTCAATGGTTATTATTTATTTAGTTTTAAGCTAATTTAAGTGCACATTTTGAAGATACTCTTAAGTATCTATACGAGATGACTTAAAAGTGGATTTTGGAGGTATAATTTAAAATTAATTTAAGTTTTTAAAAGCGACATCATTCTCCTCCCAGTAAGCCCAGTAGTTTTTTTTTAAGTGGTTTAAAACAATTGCAACTACTATATGAATTGAACTTTTGTCAGTGAAAAGAATCATATCAGTGTTGAACGATGTAAAATTTTATAAAACAAATGAAACTATTTTCCCATAGTAAATTAACAAACTATTAAAAAAGAAAATAAGGCTAGGTATCAATGGCAAAGGGTTCATATAAGACGATTATTTCCGTCTTACCTTTTGAAATTCTCAAACTCAACAACATAAACTTCTTGCAACATGAATATTATTTAACTCAACACCTACACACACTGTCAACATTATTTCCACAGCTCTGCTTTCAGTTCTACACACCTATCTGCTTTTCAACTCACTCCATAAACAAAAACACAATTAGAGCAAAAAAAAAGGTAACCCGAAAAATGCCGTGTTCTTATAAACAATAGAACAAATTTGTATTCTTTCCTCTTTTTTCATTTACTGATACTTCCCTTGAGACCTCTCTGTTTAATACACGCTTCCTTATGGAAGAAAATAAAACGACATTTGTCGTCTTACTTCATAGAAAAAAAATGTATAATAAGACGGTTTCCTCCGACTTATTTAGGGAATTTGTGTGTATCGCGAAATCGCTGGGCTGATGTGATGAGTCAAATTATATTGTGCAGGTTGGGGGTGAGGTAAGTTTTATTTATAAAAAAAATCAGTTAGGAATAAAATAGGTATACAACAGGAAAATAACACGCTGCTATCCGACTTATTATATGAATTTGTATGTATCTCTACACTGGGCTGGTTTGTCAAAGATTTCGTATATGGTTAGAAATATGCATGGATGTTAGATTTTGGCAGAAAATGCATACAATAACTGCAATCTACATATAGTGGCACAACTGCCCCAATTGAATTGAAAGCAGTGCAATTTTGAAAAATATAAAAATTTAGATGGTGTAAAAAGTGTGAACAATTTTTAGGTAGTAAAATTCAGTGGTTTGATTATGGCTTTTATATGTATCATTAGTTGGTAAAAAAAAATGTCGAAAACAAGAACTTTACTTTAAGATTTTGTAGATTGATGTAGTGTTCTGAATTCAGAAGTCACAAATTAGGTCTTAGATTTTGCAATATCCTAAATTTCTATTTCCAATATCGTCGGTCTCATAAGGAAACCTCGTAACTCCACCTTTTTTCGAAAATGACTTTTGAATGCCATTTTTTAGAAAATATGTCAGCGGCCAGAAAATTTGAAGTCATTCCGAAAACTCTAAGGCCGTGTGCGAATTGCGTTAAAATGTTGGTTAAAATTTCTACCACGATTAAAATTTGACGTTTGGTTAAAAAAAGGATCAAATTTAGTTTTTTGCTGTGCGAATTGGGTTAAAATGTATTAAATGGGACTTTTATCTTGGTACTACTTGGAATAAAATTCCCTCAAGATAAAACAAAACTACCCTCAAAAATGTTTTTCTTATATTCAATTAACTATTTTGTTTAACAAAACCCAGTTGAAAATATATCAAGTTAAATATTCTAGTATGAAAATGTAAGAAATTCTCAATTTCACATACTTTTTTTTTATTTTATCGATAAATTCTCATTTCATTATGATCAAAAAAAAATTTATTAATTCAGTCTTCTAACACTAATTCGTAGTTCACCAGCTGCCAACAAAATAGAAATATAAAAAATAAAAAACAAACAAACAATTAGTAGATTTTCAATTTTTCAAGATGAATATTCATTTGAGGGAGTACTTTGTATTAATACTTTTAACATTTCTTAAAATATCAACGCATTATAACAAAAATAATTTCAAATCTATCTTGATCTTTCTATCTTGAGAAACGTCAAATTTTAACCACTAGTGTCAAATTTTACCCTGCTCCGCAGCTGGGTAAATTTTAACCCATTTTATTCACCATGCTAGTGTCAAATTTTAACCAAACGTCATATTTTAACCAACATTTTAACGCAATTCGCACACGGCCTAAATAGACTTAAATTCAAATTTTGTAAAGCACTTTACTCCCCAACTACTCTGTTGTTTCTCTACTCTTTTGTCTATCCTGTAAAATTTTGATTTTGGGAGTTACGATGTTTCCTTATGAGTCCGACGATATGTATCTTTGAAAAAAAAAAAAATTGAAAAGATATTTTATACGATAAAGTTCGAGTATGACTTTTTGAGATTCAATAATTAGTTTTCTAAAAAATACACGTTGGTGGAATTCCACTTCAAAAGTAGGTAACCAAAAACTAACACGAAACCACCCATCAAAATATCCGTGGTGCGTTCTTTTATTCGACGATGTTAACTATTGTTCCTAAATGAGAAAAAAGTAACATCGTGACGTCACAACATTGTTCCTAAATCCAATGTTGAAGTGTCAAATAGTTACATTTTGTTACTTTTTTCAACTCAGCTCCTGGACTTGAGTTTCAATGTTAATCTGTCAAACACAACTAAATGGGGAAGAGAGGGGATGATGTGAGAAAAGAATTTCTTGTTTGTTTCCATATTTGAAATTATTGAATGCATATTTGTTTCAATTTGCTTAGAATTCAATTAAAAAGAATTATTTCAGTACCAAATTAAATTTTTTCTTGTAAAAAATGTAACATCGTGACGTCACAACATTGTTCCTAAATCCAATGTTGAAGTGTCAAATAGTTACATTTTGTTACTTTTTTCAACTCAGCTCCTGGACTTGAGTTTCAATGTTAATCTGTCAAACACAGCTAAATGGGGAAGAGTGGGGATGATGTGAGAAGAGAATTTCTTGTTTGTTTCCATATTTTAAATTATTGAATGCATATTTTTGTTTCAATTTGCTTAAATTCAATTAAAAAGAATTATTTCAGTACCAAATTAATTTTTTCTTGTTTATTCATTCATAAAATTAATCTCAAAAATTTTTCTTTTGACAGATCAACAAAATGTAACATTAGTCGTTCCTAAATCAAAGTTGAAATTTTCTAACAAAATCTAACAAAAACAAATACAACGATTTTTTTGACACAACAACCAAAGTTAACTATATTTAATAAAAGAACGGACCACCGAGCATCATGACGTCGTGTATGAAATCCCATGCAAAGGAAATCCCTTCAAGCAAACAAGTCCGACCTCGGTCCGAATCCGCTCCGCCTGAGGCGGAGCTGAGTCCGACTTCGGATCAGAAACTGGTCCGAAGGCGGCTCAAATTAGTATGGAAATTATAATCACCGCGAAGTCGATTGCTTATGTATTGGTGTGGTGAAAACCTCCATTCCGAGAAAACGGAGCCGAAGTCGGACCCGAGGCGGATCAGCGAAAGCCTACCAGAAAAGGAATCGAAAAAAGGAATGACGTTTGGCACCTGAAGCCATTTGCACCAACAAAAAGAACACAATTTATTTTTTTTTTTCACTAAAATTTTTTCATTTTATTTTCACAAACGAAAACATATTTTGATAATTTTCTGTTGATATATCCTGTACTGGCCAGCGGCTGGAGTGGTGTTTGATCTTCCTTCCATATAATTCAACAAATTATTGCATAATTATGTAGCTGTTGAATGTTGGTGGTGGTTTAATGCCGGAGAAGATTACCTACGAAAAACATAAAATGATTAATTACACAGCCACACAAAAAAAAATAAAAGTTCTGACCTGGGGTTGCGACTAAGTTTTTCATATAGTTTTTGGGTCGCTGAAGCCGAATCCGGAGTTCATTTTTTTTTTCTCTGATCTGGATGTGCGAATATGTTAATCATATAGTTTTTAGATCGCTGAATCCAGATTTGAAGTAAATTTTGCTCTATCACGTCAGGTTTCTGAGATATCTTCAAAAAAATGTCAAAACCAAAAAAACAAAATTTCTTATCTGGGGTTGCGACTAGGTTTTTCATTTAGTTTTTGGGTTGCTAAAACCGAATCCAAAGTTTATTTTGCCGTATCACGTCAGGTTTTTGAGATATCCTCAAAAGATGTCAGATAAGAACTTTTTTTTTTAGTTTAGACATTTTTTGAGGATATTTCAAAAACCTGACGTGATATGATACGGCAAAATAGACTTCTGATTCGGTTTTAGCAACTTAAAAACTATATGAAAAACCTAGTCGCAACCCCAGATAAGAAATTTAGTTTTTTTGGTTTTGACATTTTTTTGATTATATCTCAGAAACCTGACGTGATAGGGCGAAGTTGACTTCGAATCTGGATTCAGCGATCCAAAAACTATATGATTAATATATTCGCATATCCAGATCAGAGAAAAATTTTTTTTGTTTTTGTGACATTTTTTGAGGTTATCTCGAAAACCTGACGTGATGGGGAAAAACGGACTCCGGATTCGGTTTCAGCGACCCAAAAACTATATGCAAAACCTAGTCGCAACCCCAGGTCAGAACTTTTATATTTTTTTGTGTGGCTGTGTTATTAACAAGAAAATTGCTATGCTACATTTCAGCAATGCTTACCTTTATTTTTGGTTGAAATA
The DNA here is from genome assembly GCF_945859705.1 of Episyrphus balteatus. NCBI lineage: Eukaryota > Metazoa > Arthropoda > Insecta > Diptera > Syrphidae > Episyrphus > Episyrphus balteatus. Next base: position 85,279,396 of record NC_079134.1, read on the forward strand.
TTCCAATTTGTTAACATTATTATAAAAATAAAAATTAATTTATGACGAGCCACGACACGCGAGACAATGCAACAAATAACAAAATGGCGCTATGTTATTTTGTTGCCTTTGTCTTTCCTTCTTTATTTCTCCTTTTTGCACTTTTCACCACTATTTCTCCTTCGACTTTGTGTTCATACACAAAAAGTTTCAAGTGTGTGAGTGCAATCCCGCTTTTCTCGTTCGGAGGTCGGAGTGTCTTTTCCGAACTCCGTTTTCTTCCATACTTTCGCTTTCGGACCCGTTTCTGAGCGGAAGTCGGACTCAGGAGGCGGAGTGGATTCGGACCGAGATCGGACTTGTTTGCTTGAAGGGAGGCGGAGCTGAGTCCGACTTCCACTCAGAAACGGGTCCGAAGGCGGCTCAAATTAGTATGGAAATTATAATCACCGCGAAGCCGATTTTATATGTATTGGTTTTTTCACCAAGATTTCTCCTTCGACTTTGTGTTCATACACAAAAAGTTGCAAGTGTGTGAGTGCAACCCCGTGCTTCTCGGTCGGAGGTCGGAGGTCGGAGGTCGGAGTGTCTTTTCTGAACTCCGTTTTCTTGCTTGAAGGGTAATGATCATACCTTGTCTTTTTATACCATGGACATTGATGACATAACCGCTGTCTACAGTGTTGCCATATCATAATCTAATATAAATTAATATTATTTAAGTTTGCATTTGTGTTTATTTTTTGTAAAGTTTTAAAAGTTTATTTTTATTTTATTTTATATAAATTGTTCCTAAGTGTAAATTATTTAAATGTACAAATTATTATTCGTTTTTTATTTATCAAACATTTCATTGTCAATTGTTTCTTTAAGAACTAATAAATCCAAACCCCCTGATGAAGCCGGAAAAACCCGGAGAAACGTTGGGAAAAAGAATGAATTAGTTTTTTAATTGATTGCATTTTGTCATATCGATCACTAAGCCCAATTTGAAATTATCAAAAGTTAAATATATATGATCAAAAACCAACATACACCAAAAATAACGTTTTCTACCAGTTATTATTCAAGAATTTCAAAAACGTTATGGTCCAATGCAATTTTGACTTAGGGAAAAACCTTTAGAAAAGTATGACTCGGTTCAAGCTCTATTATGTAACTTTATATGAATTAGAGAAGTCAAATCATTTTAATCGGTTTAGTTTTATGAAGAAAACAAAGTTGTAGTTTAAGGACGCTCTTACTTAAAGTTTTGTATGCACCTGGATAACTGTTGCTTCTGTCACCGTCGAGAGATCTTTTTCAGCTCTAAGGCCATTCCATGCATACATATTTAAGACATCCACAAAGAGAAGATTGGCTTTCTGATCTAGCACTTATATCTATAGGTAGAAAAACACTCTTCTTCTTAATTCTAATGACTAAAAGTGGGGTTGACTTTTACGAAAGAGTTCTTGCACAATTTTATAAAAGAAAAACCTAGAACTTTGCACACTTTTTAACGGAAACTTAATTTTAAAAAATATATATATCTCATGTCTTTGGCAATTGGTTTGAATTGCTTAATTTCATGGCTTGAAACGCAGAAATGCATTACACGAAATAATTTGAAGTATCTAAACTAAATATTTGGAACTGAATTTCTTGGTGACTAATTTTTCTTCGACTTACCATTTGAAATTATTCACGCCTCGCCACTGGCAGGTATTCATGTAACGATAGAATTTTCCACTTTGTAGAAAAATTTAAATTTCTGCAAATGGTTTACGTGACAAGAAATATTTGCGTAAACGTGGAAAACAAACAGCTGTTTGCTAAACGTCAAATTGATTTTATAAATTTTTTTCAATCAAAAAAATAAATATAGCGGGAAACCGACGAAGTTATGAATACCAGAGTTATGCGCGACAGAGTTACGCGTGTCAAAGTTTCGCAAAACCGAAGTTACGAAAAACAAAAATTATGAAAGAGCAGAGTTATGAACACTCAAGCTATGAAACGATGTTTTTGAGTTGGCAACCATTGAGATAAAGGATATTCGGGAGGAACGTACCAAAAATCTAGAGAGAGAGAAAATAAATATTTTTTTTTTCCAAATTAAGTCATTTATTTTAGAAAATCCCCCCTCCCGGCTAAACGGAGGGGAATAGACACCCCCGTCCCATACAATTTTTTTCTTGCCTTGACTCAACCTATACGCCCTTGCTTTTTGGTACGTTCCTCCCAAATATCCTTCATCTCAATAATTGCCAACCCAAAAACATCGTTTCATAGCTTTGGTGTTCATAACTCTGGGCTTTCATAACTTCGGTTTTTCGTAACTTCGGTTTTGTGTAACTTTGTCGCGCATAACTCTGGTATTCATAACTCCGTTACCATTTCAAATATAGCGATTGGCGCTTTGGTGAGGTAACTTAGTAGATTTTTGGTTTTGCATTTTCAAAGAGGAACTTTTAACAAACAATGTTGTAAAAACAAAAAACCCAAAACAGAAACCGTATGGCTTCTAGTTGCGTTTTTTCGCATTACCTCACAAAAAACAGTGTTTTTTTTTGCGTCACTTGAATAGAAACAAGCTTTTAGATTAGATAAAAATGATGAAAAATCATGGACAACACTAATTTTAGTAAAGCAGTATTAAACTTAGACATTATTTGCACATAATAACCAATTATGGGCTACGAGCTACCAAAAGGCAACACAGAAAATGCATAATTAGCAGCTAACATTGGAAATGCACCTGCACTATGCAATATCGCGAAAGATATTGGAAAATTTGGATGAGATAATTTTTTAAATATCGTAAACTAGTGATCAAATAAAAAAATAAGACAGGTGAGACCCAAAACAAGAGCACAGAAAAAAATAATTTAAAAACTATCAAAAACGTGGTGTTAGTGCGATGGTAATGTGTTGGTTTGTTCCATCCTGGAAGTTATAAAAGGTGCACAACATTAAAAAGCCTCAAAATGCAAAATAACAACATTTTAAGTTCTACTAAGATTACAAAAAAGTTAACTATTTTATAGTTGCATTCGAACTGAAAAGAAGTGAGGTAAAGAGTGGTTTTTTAAAGGAAAACATACCAACTCAGATGGACCACGTTAATATTAGCCCTATTTCATTGGTTTATAAAAGAATAACCTTTATCGCATCGCCAATAAAGGGCACTAAAATGTGTTATAGTAATACGCTTTGTTTTTATGATGTGCAATAGCAAAATTGAAGCTTCAACGCTTCAAAAACAGATGCTAACTTTTACAAAGAAATAATGGTAGAAGCTCTTGGCAAGTTTAGGAACGTGGAAGAACAACCGTCTTAGAGATTGCACAAGGATAGTTCAGGAAAAAACAACGCAATAACAACAAAACAGATGCATTCCGGATAAAAACGAAAGTTTATTTCACTTATTAAATCCTTAAATTGTAGAAAATGTCATTTTTTTAATTTGTAAGAAGTTACCAAACACTTTTATCACTTTCTCCAATTAGGTCCACGATTGTGTACAGTAGAAGTGCATTTTCAATGTTAAATTCTATTTATGCATTTTCTGTGGTGTCTTATTATTATTATTATTATTATTATTATTATTATTATTATTATTATTATTATTATTATTATTATTATTATTATTATTATTATTATTATTATTATTATTATTATTATTATTATTATTATTATTATTATTATTATTATTATTATTATTATTATTATTATTATCATTATTATTATCATTATTATTATCATTATTATTATCATTATTATTATCATTATTATTATCATTATTATTATCATTATTATTATCATTATTATTATCATTATTATTATCATTATTATTATCATTATTATTATCATTATTATTATCATTATCATTATTTTTATTAAATTGATTTTATAAATTTTTTTCAATCAAAAAAATAAATATAGCGGGAAACCGACGAAGTTATGAATACCAGAGTTATGCGCGACAGAGTTACGCGTGTCAAAGTTTCGCAAAACCGAAGTTACGAAAAACAAAAATTATGAAAGAGCAGAGTTATGAACACTCAAGCTATGAAACGATGTTTTTGAGTTGGCAACCATTGAGATAAAGGATATTCGGGAGGAACGTACCAAAAATCTAGAGAGAGAGAAAATAAATATTTTTTTTTTCCAAATTAAGTCATTTATTTTAGAAAATCCCCCCTCCCGGCTAAACGGAGGGGAATAGACACCCCCGTCCCATACAATTTTTTTCTTGCCTTGACTCAACCTATACGCCCTTGCTTTTTGGTACGTTCCTCCCAAATATCCTTCATCTCAATAATTGCCAACCCAAAAACATCGTTTCATAGCTTTGGTGTTCATAACTCTGGGCTTTCATAACTTCGGTTTTTCGTAACTTCGGTTTTGTGTAACTTTGTCGCGCATAACTCTGGTATTCATAACTCCGTTACCATTTCAAATATAGCGATTGGCGCTTTGGTGAGGTAACTTAGTAGATTTTTGGTTTTGCATTTTCAAAGAGGAACTTTTAACAAACAATGTTGTAAAAACAAAAAACCCAAAACAGAAACCGTATGGCTTCTAGTTGCGTTTTTTTCGCATTACCTCACAAAAAACAGTGTTTTTTTTTGCGTCACTTGAATAGAAACAAGCTCTTAAATTAGATAAAAATGATGAAAAATCATGGACAACACTAATTTTAGTAAAGCAGTATTAAACTTAGACATTATTTGCACATAATAACCAATTATGGGCTACGAGCTACCAAAAGGCAACACAGAAAATGCATAATTAGCAGCTAACATTGGAAATGCACCTGCACTATGCAATATCGCGAAAGATATTGGAAAATTTGGATGAGATAATTTTTTAAATATCGTAAACTAGTGATCAAATAAAAAAATAAGACAGGTGAGACCCAAAACAAGAGCACAGAAAAAAATAATTTAAAAACTATCAAAAACGTGGTGTTAGTGCGATGGTAATGTGTTGGTTTGTTCCATCCTGGAAGTTATAAAAGGTGCACAACATTAAAAAAGCCTCAAAATGCAAAATAACAACATTTTAAGTTCTACTAAGATTACAAAAAAGTTAACTATTTTATAGTTGCAT